>NC_092872.1:96531074-96881074 GCF_028372415.1 Notamacropus eugenii | reverse complement strand
ATTTTTATTAATCAAGCAAATATTTATTGAGGGTCTGCTGTGTGCAAAGCTCTGTTCCTACCCTTGCTTCCAATCTAGGCACAAAAATGACCAAAGATGATGAAGATTGTGATAATTATCTCACAAAGGCATCAGTATACAGCTAAGGATCATTATAAGCCAAGACTAGAACCCAATTTTCCAATGTCTTGCCCAAATTGGCCATGCAATATGAAGCAAGTAAAGTTTCTACTCTGGGTTTCAATTTCCTCATCTCTCAAATAATGGATTAGCCAAAATCCATCTATAAACTATAAGGATATGTTCTGCCACTTATGAAACTGAGAAACCCTTTTCTAATAACCCATACATTGTATATCTCAGGTCTCAAGCCCTCAGGTCCCAGGAACTTGAATCCAAGAAAATGGAAACAGCAGTGCCCCATAGGCCACCTGGCCTGCTTCTAGTTTAAGCTCTGTATCATCATTAAGGGGGACAATCACTATAAACATGCCCACCTTTCTTGGCACAGACACCAACTACTGACCAACTGACACTGACTAGCAGACAAGACCAGGAGCTTGGTTGGGGTGTCAGGATCCCCACTCCCATCACTGACCACTCCAGTTTCTAATGTATTGCCTACAGTCCTCATCCTAGGAAGCAATTCATATGGAGATGTGGCCTGGTAACAGCTTCCATCCATTGGTACTGCAGACATAGCTATTGAAGACCAAGGAGGAAAGATCTTACCATCAAAGTCCTTGGCACGGTTAAATGGTTCAACATCAGAAAAACCTATGATTTAACAGACAGAAATGATATTGAAGATGTAATGTTGCCATCTGCTTTGCTGCAGCTTCCTAGGGACCTCGCGACCTTTCCATCTGAACTGCAGCTAAAACCTTTCATATATGTTGTCTCCATCAGAATGAGTTTTTTGACAGCAAAAACTGATTTCTTTTATATTTGTATTCCCATTTGTATTTGGGAATACAAATGTGCTTTACACAGAGTAAGCACTTAATAAATGTTCACTCATTTGAAATAGCTATGTAGTGCATCTCTTAACCTAGCCTCTGTTTGCCACAGTTTCCTCACATCTAAAATGGTGATAATAAATAATGGCACCTACTTAGAAGGGTTATGAGGATCCAATGAGAAAATATTGTAAAGCACTTAGCATAGAGCCTGACACATAGTAGGCACCACACAAATGCTTCTCCCCTCATTTCCTTCTTAATTAATAGGACAATGAAGGGCAGCTAGGTGGTGCAGTGGATAGAGGACCAGTGTAGGAGTCAGGAGGACCTGGGTTGAAATCTCACCTTATATGCTTGACACTCACTAGCTATGTGACCTTGGGCAAGTCACTTATCCCCAATTGCCTCATCCTGGGCCATCTCCAGACATCCTGATGAATATCTGGTCACTGGATCCAGATGAGTCTGGAGGAGAAGTGAGGCTGGTGACCTGCACAGCCCTCCCTCCCTCAAAACAAAGTCAAGTGCAAGTCATGTCATTATTTCTCTGATGGCATGGTCTTCTTTGGCAATGAAGGTTGAACACACACACACACACACACACACAATAGGACAGTGACATCAATGTAGGAACTCAAGGAATCTCAAACTCATGAAATAGTGATCAAGGCTGGAATCCATCTCTCAGGATTTCTGGTAGGTCACCAGTTCAAAGGGAAAGAAATCCAAAGTAGTAGAAGCGTCTAGGATTTGAGGCCCAATCTCACTCACCTAGTAAAACACATGTTCTCACTTACATGTTCTCACAGCTGCCACTGCATCTAGGCAGGCAGGTGGGAGAGGAAAGAAATATCCTCCCTCTCTGTCTAGGAGTCCAAAAAAGAGTCGGCAAAGTCCCAAAGCAAATACTCAAAAGGCAAAAGAGGGAGATGCAGACCCTGCTGAGTGGGCAGCTCTTCCTGGCTGAGTAGCCAGTCATCTTTGACATAATCCTACTTTCTCATGGATTGTGAGGGGTTCTTCAATAACCTATTCAATAAGGGATTTCTTCATCACTCTAAAGCACAAGTCCAATGTTGAGCAAGAGAACATATTCATCCCTCTGGAGTCTGAGGCTGAGCATATCTAAGCTCTTTGGAACACGTGCCCCTTGGCACAAAGGAATTCCTTTAATCACTTCTTCCTACCTGCCATACTGACCAGTGGGACTCTGGGCACCAGATGAAATTCCAAGATACGAAGCTTACAATTGGATATCTCTTTACAGTTTATAAAGCACCTGCCTCCTCTCAATCTTTCACTGAGATTGGTAGTACAAATATTATTACCTGAATAATACAAATGAGTAAGAGCTTGCCATTGGTGAGGAGTGGGAAGGGAGGGGCAATGTTGGCCACTCCTAGCTGCCCATTATGGGAGAAACTGGCAACTCACAATTTTTTTATTGTGCGTTCATCCTTGGTTGCCAAAGAAGGTCATGCCATCAGAGAAATGATGACATGACTTGCACTTGACCTTGTTTTGACAATTTTTTTATATGGAAGTCAACAAACACCAAATAGAATGAGCATGTCAATGTACAAAGTAGAACTGAAATAGGAAATAATGAATTTATTGTTTTTAGATTCAAACACCAGAACACCAATAGAGAAAAGAAACAAAAACATTATCATGAACTTAAATATTGGAAATTAAATACAAAGTTAGAAGAGGGGGAAGCGTGTCATGTACACAGCAGAACATTAGAGAAGATTCAAAATATGTAACAATAAATTTTCATTTCAAGAAAGCCTATATGATAAATACTGCACAGTGTGTTGAAAACTGTCTATCTTTGCTTTCTTGTAAGTTTTCTTTTGTTCTCTGCTGTGTACTTTTTTACTTTGGAAATAGTGAATTTCTTATGAATAGTTTGTTTTTACTTTTAAGTATATAATAAATTCAAGTCTGACTTTCAAAACTGTCTTGTTCCCTTCTAGCATTCTCTCTTTTGCTATTCTTTTTCTTCCAAAATTTTATTCTTATTCTTTTAAAATCTAATTTTCATTCTTTTAAAAATGTCTCAATGATTTTTTTCTCTTTCTTTTTTTTGACAGGGGGGAGGGCAATCCCATAACTATGCCCTTCTTGCCTCTACTTCCTACAATTGGAAAAAAAAGAAAAAGACATTAACCTTGAAAAAAATTCATTGTTAAGCAAGACAGATTCCCAAATTTTCCTGTGTCTGAAAATGCAAGTTTATTTTTGGACCTTGAATGTATCACCTCCTTGTGAGGAAGTGGGTAGCATACTTCATCAAAAAGTCATCTGAAATTGCAGCTAGCCATTGCATTGATCAAAGTTCTTAAGTCTTTCAAAGTGGTTTTTCTTTACGATGTTGTTGTATAAATTGTTCTTCGGGTTTTTGTTCATTTCACTCTGAATCAGTACTACATGTCTTGGGAAGTTTCTCTGAAAGTATCCCCTTCAACATTCCAAAGCACATAGTATTCCTTCACATTTTTATAATACAATTTGTTCAGCTATTTCCCAATGTATGAATACCCTTTAAATTTGAACTGCAACAGAGGTAGCTAGGTAGTACAACTGATAGAAGACTAGGCTGGGAGCCAGAAAGACCTAAGTTCAGATCTTAGATACTTACTAGCTGTGTAATTTTGGCAGTAACTAAACTTTTACCTCAGTATCTTCAACTATAAAATGGGAAAAATAATAGCACCTACTTCCCAGGGTTGTTGTTAGAATCAAGTGAGATGTTCCTAATGGACTTAGCACAACCCTTGGCACATAATATTCACTTAAATGCTTGGACTTTGGGGGTAACTTTTTCCTATATCTCTTATTCAAACCATCAGAAAATACTCTCATTAAGAAAAGGATGGGTATTGAATTTTCCTTTAGGTTTATATTTGGTCTATCTGTGTTTCTTTTTTCATTATTTTAACATTCTGCCAATTGTGTTCATTACTAAGGCAATGAGACATAGGAACTGAAATTTACATCTGTGCCAATGTATAATGGAAAATTACACTGGCCTTAATAGAATGACAATGTATCCCAACACTTTGAAAATCCATGATTTCATTGATGAAGGTATTCCCACCACTGACTCTTATCATAGTCTCTCAACAACTTATTTGATGGTCTCTGAGAATTATTGCAGAGGCAGAGCCAAGATGGTAGAGATAAGTAGGGACTCATTTGAGTTCTCCCAAATTCTCTAACAAACAACTTTAAAATAATACCTCAAAATTAATTCTAGAATGGCAGAACCAACAAAAGTTAGGGGAGTGAGAAAAATGTTCCAGCTCAAACCAACTTAGAAGTTTAGCAGGAAGGGTATATTTGACCAGGGTAACAGTGGAGTGCAGTCCAGCATAGGCCAGGTGCTGTCCAGCAGACCAGCATCGTCTTGTGGGGGGAGGGTATATGCATCAAACACCAGAGCTCTCAGCTCACAGACTATAAGAGGGTCAGAGAATGGGCTAAAAAGGTAATAATAGGGACCCTTTGCTGGCACTGTGTGCAAGACTCTGCTGCATTGGCCATTCTCAGTCCTGGGTGACAGAACAGTTCAAGGTAAAGAAGAACACTAGCACATAATGTCTTGGGGCCGCAGAGGAACAGGCACCCTGGTCACAGTTGGAGGATGAAAAAAATTTGTTTGCTCAGAGACCAGAGCACAGGCCAGGAGAGCAGTGACCACACGTCTTGTTAGACTATACCACCTTGGAAGAACTGAAAACTTGTAGACCCCCCAGAATTAGCTCTGAAAACAATAGTACAAAAAACCCTGAAACTTGAGATTGTTCTTCCTCCATTCCAAGAGCAAAGTCCAAATTTAACATAAAATTGGAAGTCTAGAAATATGCTGGGAAAAAATGAGCAAACAACAACAAAAAAGAATCTACCATAGAAAGTTACTACTGTGACAAGAAAGATCAAGACACAAACCCACAAGAAGAAAAATGAAACCAAAGCAGCTATATGCAAAGCTTCAAAGAAAGCTGTGAATTGGTCACAGGCCCAAAAAGAGAATTCATGGGAGAGCTCCAAAAAGTTTTTTAAAATCAAATTAGAGAATTAGTGGGAAGAGAAGTGAGAGTAATGCAAGAAAATCATAAAAGAGGAGTAAGCAGTTTGGTAAAGGAGGTGCAAAATCCACTGAAGAGAACACCTTAAAAAGTATAATTGATCAAATGGACAAAAAAGGTACAAAAATTCATGGAAGGAAAGAACTCTTTAAAAAGTAGATTTCTTCAAGTGGAAAAAGACATACAAAAGCTCACTGTAGAAAATAATTTCTTAAAAATTAGAATTGGGCAGATGTAAGCTAATGATTCTATGAGACATACAGAAACAAACAAAATAAATGAAAAAAAAGAGAAGAAAATGTGAAATATCTCATTGTAAAATAAATTGAGCTAGAAAACAGATTGAGAAGAGATAATTTGAAATTTATTGTGACCAAAAAAGTCCATCACCATGTGACTGCCTAGAGACAAGTCTCTCCAAACTTTGGCAGGTCCCTAGAAAACATCATGGATCCACTATGTTAGGGTCCAACCTTGATGTTTCGTCACCGTTTGACGACTTCAGGCTCTTGAAAGTTCTCCCCACAAGGTACAAATGCTGGCAAATCCCACTCAACTGGAAATACTTCAAGGATGAGTCTAGCAAGGATGGAGCCCATGGATCTCCCCTACCACCACTGAGTCACAATTTAGGTACCCCAGATTCTAGATATTTTGTGAGTCTGAAGCCTCTCCAAAACAGAGCTCACAAGTTCCTACTGATCTGTTTTACCAGTATCCATAAGCCACAGAACAAATTTGGTTTATAACATTTTAATTAAACAGAAATGTAGATAAAGCAACCACAGACCATTTCCCCCGCATACCTTGAGTTCAGTCTCCCACAGGTATAGTCATGTGGTCATAGGATCATCGATTTAGAGCACGATGGGACCTTAGCCCAATCTCTTTATTTTACAGATGAGGAAACTGAGGTCCAGAGATGTGAACTGGCTTGACCAAGGTTACAAAAGTAGTAGGGAGCAGAACACAGAGTCAGACTAAAGTCCTGTGATTACAAAATATGGTGGAAGGAATACTGGCTCTAGAGTCAGCAGACTTGGATTCTAACCCCATCTCTGATGCTTCCTACTTGAGTGTCCTTAGGTATATTCTCCAGCCTCTCCTGAGCATCACTTTGCTCATTTATAAAACAAGGAGGGGGTCAAACTCTCTTCCAAGTTGAGATCTGAAATCCTACCAATAGAATTGCCAGTCTGTAAATATTTGAGTGGAAAAATTTATATATAAAGAGACACAGGATAACAGTTTTACAATCATCTCGACTCTGTGAGTTTTACAAATATCTGCAAAGTGCTTTACCACTTAATAAATGTTTGCTAATTTGTCTTGTCTGCGTATCCTGGGTGCGACAACTAACCAAGACCCTCATTTTGAGACTTTTGCAGAGGAACAGCAAAACTTTTAGAAGAAAATCTACCTTGTGCCTTGGAAAGTCGACTATAGACTACATACAAAATGGTAAAGATCCAGGAAATCATAAAGTAAGCACAGCTGTGATCTATAAAGTCCTCTCCCCACCCCACCCCCCATTCCAAGACAAATCCTAAAACAGTCTAACGTTTATTACTTGACTGTTTACTTTAAAAGCTGATGTTGCCTGACTTCTTGACTCCTGGCCATTCCCCTAGTTTCCTTATTCCTTCATGATATATACAACACATAGCCCTATACTGCTTATGTGGAATTATTCCAAGTGACCTTGCTGTCCTGAGCCAGGATGATGTGGAAGAGGAGTGAGTTGTATGGAAGATATTTTTGGCAGACACAGACGCACACACAATTATAGATAGATGCATTTTGTTCTACAGAACAGCTTTAAAAAATTAAATTTTATTTTTTATTGTGAAATTAACAGACAAGGCAACACATTTATTAAGATCTACTATGTTCAAGGCACCATACTAGACAATGGGAATACAAAAACAAAGATGATACAATCCTTGCCCTCAAAGAGTTTATATTCTACTTATGTCCTACTGGGAGTGGGGCAGACATAGATACATTTTATATATACATATGTATGATATAATATAATATTATATATAATGTATAAGTAATAGATATATATGATATATGATATTATAATGATAATGTAATACATATCCAAGGGCATTTAAGGGTACGCACACTCTAGCAAACAGAGAAATTAGGGAAGGTTAGAGAAGGTGACCTCAGAGTGGAGTCTGAGAGTAAGCTAAGAAAGGGAGGAGGGAGTATATTACAGGCATGAGGGGGACAGTTTGTGCAGAGACAGAAAATGGAATGCAGAGTTCAAGGAATAGCAAGTCAGACTGTTTGGCGGGCACACAGAGTTCACGAAGGAAAATAGTGTAAAAAAATTCTGGAAAAGTTGGTTGGAATCAAATTGTAGAAGGCTTTAGGTTACAGGCCAAGGGGTTTACATTTTATTCTCAAGGTGATAGGGAATCATTAAAGATCTGAGATAGGGAGTGATGTGGTCAGAAATGGGTCTCTTTAAGATTATTTTAGCAGCATGGATTGAAGAGAGGTGAAAGTGGAAATTGGAATTTATTAGGAATTTATTTAGGAATTTATTGCAATGGTTCAGGAAAAAGATGAACAGGTCCTGAATCACAGTGGTAGTCTTGTGAGTGGAGATGAAGTAAGAGGCGCAGGAGATGTACCACCAGTCAGTTTATTAAGACTTGGCATTTGAAGACAGCTAAGCAGTACAGTGGATAGAGCAACAGCCCTGGAGTCAAGAGGACCTAAATTCAAATCTGGCCTCAGAAACATAATAGTTGCATGAAATATATAATGTTTCATATATATATATATATGTATGTATATATACATGTATGTGTATACCCACATGTAAATACAATATCTGGACAAGTCACTTAACCTTGTTTGCCTCAAAAAAAAAAAAAGACTTGGTATTTGATTTGAAAAAGGGAAAGGGCTGAGTGAAGGGTATGTCAAAGTTTCAAACCTAAGTGGCTTGTGCCTTTGACCAAAGTAGACAAGACTGGTTTAGAGGAGAATGTAATGAGATTGTTTTGCAAATGTTGAGTTTGAGATACAGGGAAGATACCCTCAAGCTGATGTATCACAGGGAGTTGGAATTGCAGGACTAGAATTGAATTGGGTAGTATTAGATACGTAGATTTAGCCAATAGGGAATGCTCCTGGCATGTTACTTGATTCTATTCCATAAAAAAGACTAAAGTAAATTCAGTCATATATTCAACAATACTCATTTCCACCTAGGGGATGGCTTCCAAGCTCTATCTAGCTCTCAGAGAGCTAGCTACCTCTCTCTGTCTCCTAGCTTTGCCCCTTTCCCCTTATTCTATAAAGTTAAGCCATAGATGTGGGGAACTTGTGGCTGTAAGGTCTTCTAGGTCCTTGGGTATGACTTTTTGACTGAGTTCAAGTTTTACAGAACAAATCCTTTCATTAAGGGGGTTTGTTCTGTGTAGTTCAGATTCAGTCAAAGGGCCACACCTGAGGACCTAGAGGGCCACATGTGGCCTCGAAGCTGCAGGTTCCCCACCCCTGAGAGGGTGTATATATATATTTATGCAGATAGATTTCTTTATGGCTTTGTACCCATCACACTAGAAAAACCACTCACTTCTTTCTGTCCTTGCTGCATCTCTGTGGAGTTTAACTGACAAACACATGACATAAATTCATACAATTCATTAAACATAATAGGAAAAGGTATTAAATCACATACAGTAAAGCACAGAACCTATGGTATTTTTCCAAACCAAGAAGCTGCTCCCGTTACTTTGGAAGGCAAAGACACACTCAAATATAGTCAGTTGTGACCCTCAGATCTAGACTTCTCTTAACTGCTGTTTCAGTGAGGGAAAGGCCTTAAACCTTTCCCATTCATCAGACTCCATCACTAGGCTCAGTGCTGAAGAACTTTGGCTAGCTCCCAATGCTGCTGTTTTTCCATTCTCCCTCAGATACAATCCTGGCTAAGCCAGCATTGGAGGACCTGGCTGGCTGCTACTTCCACTACTAAATCTGTTCCCCTTAGCTCCTGGCCCCACATTGTTCTGGTCCTGCTTCCCACTTCTGAGACTGCTGTGTAAAGGACATGATCTCACTGTTAAAGATATCCCAGGAAGGGAGGCAGAAGGAGAAAGCTGGTTTCACAACCATAGTCATTTTGTCCCTCTTGCCTTTGTGACATTTCTCCTGGAAAAGTCTTGCATACCAGACCATATTCCATTTTACTTTCCCCTGGACCTATTCTAATTCTTTCCATTTTGACTTTGGCCATGATCTTGATTCTAAAACTTTGTTTATGGGGCTGATAGCTGTACTCTCTGTCCAAACCTTTTATGTAGAAGTGGAAATCATCTGTGTAGTTGTCCAATCATTTCAATTGTGTCTTACTCTTTTGTGACCCTATTTGGGGTTTTCTTGACAAGGATACTGGAGTAGGGAATAAAAACAGGGACTTGTTTGACCTCTCTTGAACTCTCCCCCAAACCCCTTCAAATACTTGTACGACTCTAAACAAATTCTAGAATTGCAGAACCCACAAAATGATGGAGTGAAATAAATCTGGAAGGTCAACAGGAAGGGTCTATCACACCAGGCTGAGAGCAGAGCACAGTCCAGCATGGGTCATGCCAGCATAGATGGGGCCTGAACAGGCATCAGGGGACTGAATTACTGGCAGCTGTGGCAGTTTCCAAACTTTGCTGCCCACAAAGACAGCATAGCAGCAAAGACAGTATAGAAGGTCAGTGAGAAAACTCTGTCAGACCTAGATGAGAGAGGAGCATAGTCTGGCCCCAGCCCTGGGGTGGCAGAGGTGGTGTTGGTAGCAGCAGCAGCAGCTTCAGCAGCAGCTACTGCTAGAACTCCTAGCACACAGACAGTGTAGGGGATCAAGTGGCTAATCAGAGGGGGATTGCAGGGATCTCTTTGTTGACTCTAAGGCAAGATTGTCTTGCTTTGCCAGTGCTTGGATCTTAGTTGCAATTCTGGGTGGCAGTCTTGGGGAGAAGAGGAGCACTGATGTGGCAGAGCTTGTGACTGCAGTGGAGAGGGAATCTTCCTCACAGTTCCAAGGCATAAAAGGGTGCTTGTGGTCACTCAACAGACCAGAACACAGACCAGAAAAGGAGTAAACACCTCTCCTTTGATCATACCACATTGGAAGAACTGAAATTTTACAGACCCCCAGAAGTATCTCTGAAATAACTACACAAAACCCCTGAAGTTTGGGAAGTCAGGACACCCTACACACTGAATGCAGAGTCCTACCTTAATAAAGAGTTAGAAAGTCAAACATTTGACTGGGAAGATGAGCAAACAGTGTAAAAAAAAACTCAGACTATAGAATCTTACTTTGGTGACAAAGAAGACCAAAACATGCAACCAGAAGAAGAGAGCAAAGTCAAATCTCCTTCATCTAAAGTCTCCAAGAAAAATATGAATTTGTTGCAGGTCATGGAAGGGATCAAAATTGATTTTGAAAATCAGTAAAAGAAGTAGAGGAAAAATTGGGAAGAGAAATGAAAGTGATGCAAGAAAATCATGAAATGCAAGTCAGCACCTTGCCAAAGGAGACCCCCAAAATACTGAAGAAAATACCTTAAAAAGACTAACCAAAATGGCAAAAGAAGTCCCAAAAGTCAAAGAGAAGAAGAATGTCTTAAAAAAACAGAATTAACCAAATAGAAAAGGGGGTCCAAAAGCTCACTGAAATTAGAATGGAGCAAATGGAAGCTAATGACTTTATGAGAAATAAAGAAATTATAAAATAGAACCAAAAGAACGAAAAAAATAGGAGACAATGCAAAATATCTCATTGGAAAAACTGCTGACCAAATAGATCCAGGAGAAATAATATTAAAATTATTGCACTACCTGAAAGCCATGATCAAAAAAAGAGCCTAGACATCATCTTCCAAGAAATTATCAAGGAAAATTGCCCTGATATTCTAGAACCAGAGGGTAAAATAGAAATGGAAAGAGTGCACCAATTGTCTCTGGAAAGAGATCCTAAAAGGAAAACTCCTAGGAATATTGTAGTCAAATTCCAGGGTTCCTAGGTCAGGGAGAAAATATTGCAAGCAGCCAGAAAGAAACATTTTGAGTATTGTGGAAACACAATCAGGAGAACACAAGATCTAGCAGCTTCTACATTAAAAGATCAAAGGGCTTAGAATATGATATTCCAGAATTCAAAGGAACTAGGACTAAAACCAAGAATCACCTACCCAGCAAATCTGAGTATAATACTTCATTGGGGGGAAATGGACATTCAATGAAATAGAAGACTTTCAAGCATTCTTGTTGAACAGAAAATTTGACTTTCAAATACAAGAATCAAGATAAACTTGAAAAGGTAAACAGGAAAGTGAAATTATGAGGGACTTATTAAAGTTGAACTGTTTACATTCCTATATGGAAAGATGATATTTGTAACTCATGAGACTTTTCTCAGTATTAGGGTAGGTGGATGGAATATAGGGTAATTGGGTGAGTTGAATATGAAGGGATGATATCTAAAAAATAAAATGAAGGGTGAGAGAGAAATATGTTGGGAGTAGGAAAAAGGGAGAGATAGAATGGGGTAAATTATCTCACATAAAAAACACAAGAAAAAGGTTTCATAATGGAGGGGAAGAGGAGGGAGGTGAGAGGGAATGAGTGAACCTTACTCTCATTGGATTTGACTTAAAGGAGTAACATACATTCAATTGGGTATCTTACCCTACAGGAAAGTAGGGGGAAGGAGATAAGAGGGGGAATGATAGAAGAGAGGGCAGGTTGGGGGTGGGAGTAGTTGGGAGCAAGTACTTTTGAAAAGGGACGGGGTCAAAGGAGAGAATGGAATAAATGAGGGTGGGTGAGATAGGATGTAAGGACATATAGTCTTTCACAACAAGGCTATTATGGAAGTGTTTTGCATGATTACTCATGTATGACCTATATTGAATTGCTTGCCTTCTCAATGAGGGTAGGTGGGAAGGGAAGAAGGGAGAGAATTTGGAACTCGAAGTTTTAAAAACAAATGTTAAAAATTGTTTTTACATGTAACTGGAAAATAGGATATACAGGCAATGGGGTGTAGAAATCTATCTTGCCCTACAAGAAAGTGAGAGGGAGGAGGATAGGAGGAGGGTGATAAAGGGGAGGGAAGACTGGGGGGGAAGGGGTAATCAGAATGCATACCATCTTGGGGTGGGGGGAGAGGAGAGAAAGGGAGAAAATTTGGAACTCAAAATCTTGTGGAAAGAAATGTTGAAGGCTAAAATTAATTAATTAATTAATCAAAACCTAAAGAAAAAAGATACTGGAGTAGTTTGCAATTTCCTTCTTCAGCTCATTTTGCAAATGAGGGAACTGAGGCAAACAGGATATAGTGACTTGCAACATAGCTAGTTATAGTGTCTGAGGCCAGATTTGAACTCTTGTAGATGAGTCTCCTGACTCTAGGAATGTCATTCTATCCACTGTAGCACATAACTACCCATCTATACCTATCTATGTAGAGATAATAATGAAACCCATTAGTGTGCAAAAAAATTACTGAGTCCAGAAAAAAGAAAAATGGGGCCAACACAGAGTTTAGGGGACTCTTGTTTTCAGTGAATGAGAGATTGAGGATGATCTAGTAAAGGAAACTGAGAAGATGTCAGACAGATAAGAGGAAAACCTGGTCAGAGCTATGTCACAGAATCCAAGGAAGAAAAATATCCAGGATGAAAAGTTGTTTGACAATGTCAAAAGATGTAGAGAAGTCAAGTAGGGAGAAGACTGAGGAAAGTAAGAAAAACTATGAGAAGCTATATGTGAAATGCATATTTGGAAACTATATCACATTTGAAATTATACCATTGGATCTAACTATTTAAAAGATTCCTCTTGATTTTTTGTTTTTGTTTTTGTTAAATGAAGAATTCTTTTAATGTGTAAGTAACCACCTGGATCTCCTTCAATATATCTGTTTGTAAGCTAGCATTTTCATCTATCCAATTTCCTTAAAGGGAGGCGTGTGTGTGTGTGTGTGTGTGTGTGTGTGTGTGTGTGTGTGTATTTACCTTCTACTAAAATGTATGTGATTTGGAAACAGCTACAATCCCTTGTGGGCTGGCTCCTGAGTTGCAATGTCTGTAAAACAGAGTACAAAAAAAAAAAGGGCCAGTTTGGTCCAAAGCCTTCTCAGAGCACTTTGGGATGTATCTTTGTTGAAATTATTCATGCAATCCAGCATACAGAAGGGCTGCTTATATTTTTGCCTCAGCCTGTTTTTTCCTTCTTTCACCTGAGAAGGGCCAGCTTTATTATTGTTGGGGGCTTTAAAAAACAACAAATCCATTTTGTATTTGCAAAAGCCCACAAAGAGGCCTTTTTCATTTCCCTGAATTTAAATAATTTGCAGAAGGATAGCTCTCCTGCAGGCAGGAAGGAAAAAATGCAACTCCATCCACAGAGAATCAAGCCCAGAACATTGCCCATGAGTCTGTACTTCCCATCAAGATGTGGCCAAAGAACACTATTAAAATCACCCACTGACTTATTCATTCCACAGGCAGCTCACTGAAATAGTCTGGGTTCAGTGTCAGGCAGAGGTTTGGGAAATAAATTAATTCAAATCCACCCTCACCCCGCTGTCCCTCACCAGCCTAATCTTTGCTCTGCTAGCCATCTTTTTACAATCAAACTGTTCATTTGTCTCCTAGTAATTTTCTCTTGCAGGCCAGAAACCCACGACAGGAAGTGGGGAAGGGGGGAAAGGAGAGAAAGACAGGGGGCAGGTAAGAAAAAAGTGTGAGAGAGGGAAGAGAGGAGGGGGAGGGGAAGAGTTCCAGCCACTGGGCAACTTCCATATCCGAGACCAAGCCCGATAAACATTGCTCTTTCATAGTAAATATTGGCTAGAAGTACTTCTGTATAAAGGAGAAAGAAGACCTCTTTATGGCTTTGAAAGGTGAGCAGTAGATGAGACACCCAACATTGAGGTTGCTGGAGTGGAATGCCACCAACCCAGATGGAAAACCCATTTTTCTTTAAAAACCAAATATAGGCATAAACACAAACAAGCCATGGTCATGTTTTAAGGGCTCCAGTCTGGGCTGGGGCAAACATCAGGAACCAATTATGGCGCTCTGCCCTCTTGTTTATCCTAAAGAATACCATGCTTGCACTCTCTGGAGCACACCAGCCCAACAGGGATCTCTGTGCTCGTGGTCTGCTCTTATATCCTCTAATGAAACCTCTTTTCTATAGCACAGGAGCATTTTGAAAAGCACCAAAGACTCAGATTTTAATGGACTAGGGGAAAATAGCAAAAAAAGAAAAACAAAACCCACCACCACCACCAAAAAAACCCAAACCTTAATTTGTGTAGTGGTTTGTCTTTCGCCCAAAGAAAGACAGCTGAAGGAGTTGGTGACACAGTTGGTTAATAGCCCTGCTCACTTGTCTATGAATCATAGCCTCCGTTGTCCATGGTTCTGGTTCTCATTTATTTAAACTTTTCACCTCCCCCCAAGTTTCTAATGGAATATATTCCTCATGGTCTGTTTTTGGTTTGTGCACATTGTTCAGTTGTGAGAGGATGGAGAGCAGGAGCAAGTGTCTGATGGCAAAACATGGAGTTTAAAAAGAAGTTTGATACAGCCACTGTTGGCAGTCAGCGCACTCTCAGCCATGACCAGAATACCAGAAAACACTCAAGAAACTATACAAAGAAGATTCAGGTAAGATGAATTACAGATAGTCTCAGAAGGAAGACGAGTATTAAAAGGAGTCTATAAAGGCTTCTTACAGAAGGTAGGTTATCTGAAGGAAGCCAGGGAAGCAAGGAGATGAAGACAAAGAAAGTGAAAATTCCAAGCATGGGCGACATCCAGTCTTGGGTGACATGACCAGTCACCTGACTCTTGAATTGTTCAAGATTGTAGCCAGAAAAAATAGATTTCAGTCTTGGTTCTGATATTTACTAGTCATCTGACCTTGGGCAAATTATTTTTCTGAGTCTTAATTTCCTCACCTGGAAATAGGGATAACCAAAGGACCTTGTTAAACTACCAAATACCATGTAAAATGAGCTGTTATTGGAACTGCGATTATTAATTGGGCATAGAGAAGGGCTCTGGGCTGGTGCTATATTACACATATCATCTAGCCTCTAGTCCTGGTAGATTAGACCAGCATCCAAGTTCTTTAGGAAATAGGGCACATCTATTGCATGGCTGCCAAGCTGCCACATTCTTCTGGCAACTCTGACGCCTTTGTTTTCTGTTAAGTCTCAACCTTCACGGTAATATTCAGTCCAGGTGTCCTGGCATTGATACATAGAAACATTCATACCCATTGCTATTACACATAAATTCTGACTCTGCCCAAACCTTTCAACTCTACTTTCTTCCTACACTCACCCACACTATGCTACAGCTGATAAAGCTATAACCACAGAATAGCAAAATAGAAGCTAGTGGGTGGACAGTAATAACACATATGGTTGAGTTTCTTCTGTTTCTTTTTGTTCTCACCACAATCCGTTTCCCCTGGGCCATTTTGACTCTAGCATGAAATGTCCTAGTGTTATTACCTAAGAGTCATTGGTATGTTAGAGAGAGGATGTGGATACAGGAAAGACCTTTGTATGAGGGTTCAAACCTTGCTTTTGACATCACTATATGACCAAGTGAATGTCACTTAGACTTTCAGTGCCCTAGTCAATTCTCTTGAAAGGACAAATTACAGATGAGTTGTTATTGCCAAACCGCATTAGTGGAGGGAGGTTCACTTTGGGAGTTCTCCATACCAAAGAAATGAAAGATCAATGCCCCATTCTCCACCCACAAATACAAGAGACAAAATGGTGCCACACTGAATTTGTTAAGAAACAAAGAGCTCTGGATTACTTCATAATCTTACATAAATAGTCAAATTCATATCAAGAAAATTCTCCCCAACCAGATTAGAGGAAGCTTCTTGATCCTAGTATCTCCCTGTCTCTCTCTCTCTCTCTGAGTGAAAGATAGATGTGTCATCCTAAAGATACAGGCCTTTCAAGGTTACCTTATTTACATTCCTTGAAGTCTTATTTGCATTCTACATGGAAAATATAAAATGTCTTCTTCACAAAATCTTCAATGGATTTATTAATTTCTTACAGGCATAGTGAAAAATTTGCGGCACCATGTAGGAGAATAATTCAGAGTACAATGGGAAATTTCCAACCCTTTGAAGAATTAGCAAATTACTTCCACTTTGGAGAATAAAGATTGACTCTTTTAGAGAAAAAGTCTAAGAACATTTGGAGATATGAAGAGCTATGGATGACTAAAACATAGACTCCAGGTTTGGAATAACCAAGGACTCAAAGAGTCTCCTATTGACAGAGACAGAGAGACATAGACAGAAATATAGAGAACAGAGAGAGACAGAGGAAGGGGAAAAGGGGAGGGAGAAATAGAGACAGAGACAGGGAGGAAAGAATGGAGGGAGGGAATGTGAGTAGGGAGGGAGTGAGAGAAAGAGATAGAGACACAGAGAGAGACAGAGACGGAGGGAGAGAGGGAAAGGGAGGGAAAGACAGAAACAGGGAGGGAAAGAGAGACAGAGACACAGGCAAACACAGAGACAGGCAGAAATAGAGAAAGAGAGAGACGCAGAAATTAAGGGAGGGAGAAAAACAAGACAGAGACAGAGATGGGGGAGAGGGAAGGAGGAAAAGAGAGAGGGAGAGAGGAAGAAACAGAGACAGACAGAGATGGAGAATGGAGAAAGGGAAAGTGAAGGGGAGGGAGACACAGAGAGCCACCTGAAGAAGGGAAAGAGAGAAAGGGACAAAAGGAGAGAGTGAGAGACAGACAAAAATAGAGAAAGAGACACAGAGATGAAGGGAGGAAAAAAAAAACAAAGACAGAGAGAGAAACAAATAAGGAGAGAGGGAAGAAGGGAAAGAGAGAGGGGGAAACAGAGACAGAGACAGGGAGGGAGGGATGGAGAGAGGGAAGGCAAGGGGGGGAAGGAGAGACAGAAAGAGACAGAGACAGGGAAAGGGGGTAGAACGAGGGAAAAGAAGGGAAAGAGAGAGACAGGGAGACCATGAGAGAGAAACAGACACAGACAGGCAGAGAGACAGAGAGAAAGAGACAGAGAAAAACTGAAATTAGAGTTCATGATTATCTTTGAGACTGAAAATCTTAAACTTCATGAAAAACTGAAAGTTGTTCTTCACAGCTGCATGTGGGAAGGTGGGGGATGTGAATGAGGGTGGATATGTCAGGTCATTCTTTAGACTCCTTGTCAAAGGATAGAAATGTGATGAAGCCGTGTCCCTAGACTTCAAAAATACCTACCAGAACAAACTTCATCACTGAGCTCTGGTTCCTAAAAGGAAGTAGACATGGTTCCTAACAAATCAAATTAAGATGTTCATTTACGGAGTGTAAGTTATTCAACCCCAAGCAGAATGAAAGAAGATAGGTTGACCTTTTTAGGCCAAGTTAAATCAAAACTAAATACTCTGTCAAAAAAGAGAGCAGAATTGTAGGGACGTGTTAGCTTAAGCAGTAGGTTTCACAGCTCAGTGAAGTTTCTGATAACCTTTTCTTTCCCTATCTTGTGTTTTTATGAAAGGAGAAGATGAGAGGAAAATGAAAATTATGGATATTGGATTCTTTATGATCCAATGAATCCAGAAATGTCTGTGGTTTATCATCTATGAATTCTGCTGAATTACCCAAATCTATCACTACTGCTATCATTATTGTTATCATATCCATTTATATCCATAAAATTGAGGTAGAGAGTGGTTAAGTAATAGTTTAAAAATATCAGCTTCCATGCTCTGTTCTCCAAATAATTTAAAAAGGAAAACAAAGCTGGTCTCCATCACAAGATTCAATTCAATTCAATAAGCATTAATTAAGTACTTTCTGTGTGCCAGGCACTGTGCTAAGTGCTGGGGATACAAAAAAAAGGCAAAATATACACCCTGCCCTCAAGGAGCTTACAGTCTAACAGAGGAAGAAAACATGCAAACAAAAATATACAAAGGAAGCTAAATACAGGCTTCCTGTACAAGGCGGGCTTGTAGCCAGAGAGGTCAGGATCATAAATTTAGACCATCTAAAACCCCTCCTTCCACATGGAGCATTTCTCAATGCCTCTTAATTCTAGTGTCTTCCTTCTGTTAATAATTTATCATTTTATTTCTTTATTTATTATTTTTTAAATTTTAAATTTATTTAAATAATTTATTTTTCATTTATTTATTTATCCTGTATATAGTTTGTTTATGCATATATGTATGTATATATTTCTCTCTATATATATATATGTGCATATCTATTCTCTCTATATATACACATATATTCTCTCTGTATGTATCTATCTGTCTGTCTATCTATCAATCTACCTATCTAGCTATCTGTAGATGTATATGTATATATGTCTGCATGCTTTCTCCCCCATTAGATTCTAAGCTCCTTGAGCTTTTGCCTTTTTCTGTATCCCCAGTGTAGGGCACATAACAGGCCCTTAATAAATGCTTACTGACTTGATTGACTAAATGGGAAGGAACTTTAGAGCTATCTAGTCCAAACCTCAAACCTTTTATTTTACAGATGAGGAAAATGAGTCCCAGAGAAGTCGAAAGACTTTCCCAAAGTCACACAGATAATAAGCTTTAGAACTGAGGTTTGAACCAAAGTTACCTGAATTTGGGCAACTAGGTGGCACAAAACAAGGATCTGAGGTCAAGGAAACCTGAGTTCAAATCCGGTCTTGGATACCTACTAGTTCTGTGACTCTAGGCAAGTCTCTTAACCACTGCCTAACCTCAATTTTTCATCTGTTAAATGGATATAATAATAATAATAACAAAACCTACTTCATAAGGTTGCTGTGAAGATCAAATGAGGTAGTATTTGTAAACTACATTGTAAATCTTAAAGTGCTATATAAATGCTAGCTATTGTTATTGTCATCCAGTCATGTTCAGCTTTTTGTGACCCCATTTGGGGTTTTCTTGGCAAAGATACTGGAGTGGTTTACTCTTTCCTTCTCCAGCTCATTTTACAGATAAGGAAACTGAGACAAACAGAATTAAATGACTTGCCCAAGGCCACACAGCTAGTAAATGTCTGAGGGTGGAATTGAACTCACAAGCATGAATTCTCCTGACCCCAGGTCCAGCTGTCTATCCACTGAACCACCTAGCTGCCCATCTAATAATGTTAGCTTCCTGTTATATCATGTTATTTCTCTGGAATCTACTCTTTAACCACTGGAATATTAGTACTTAATGATATTAAATTTACTTCTGGATGGCTCCCTTATAATAAATCCCAAGAAGTGCCACAGCCCACATGGCTTTTTTCTGCTCTTGGACTACACAGATTTTTAGCTGAAAAGCCTACAGAGGATACCTTGTTGATATTTCCACCATATCAAATGCCTTGCTAGGAGCTGTCCTTTGTCTGTCCCTAGTTACCTAATCTTCCTCCTTCTTTCTTCCATTCCTCTTAGGAATCCAGTGACTCATTGCATTTGTCCTTCATCACTTTTAAGTTATGCTCTGCAGTTGAAATGCCTTCCCTTATTAGTTTGCCAAAGGCACACCCTTCCTGAATTCAGAGTTCTTGAAATCTCAGCCCTTCTTTGGGGGTGAATGGGGGAAATCTCTTTTACCAGAATAATAAAGATGGCAGTTTCCTTGCCCTAACCATAACCTAGTTTGCTATACAATTACCACTATACAAATCCATAGAGAATGATTCTTTTCTGTACCTTGGGTAGTCAGTTATTATTAATAATTAGTAACAATAGAATGATGATAGTATAATACTTATCAGTTTATAAAGTTATTTTCTTGCAATAATCCTGAGAAA
This sequence comes from Notamacropus eugenii, assembly GCF_028372415.1. Classification (NCBI taxonomy): domain Eukaryota; kingdom Metazoa; phylum Chordata; class Mammalia; order Diprotodontia; family Macropodidae; genus Notamacropus; species Notamacropus eugenii. The sequence goes on along the minus strand of NC_092872.1, from coordinate 96,861,163 downwards.
TGGGTGGTAAAAGTACCATTATCCTTATTTTGTAGTTAAGTAAACTGGATCAGAGATGTTGATTTAATTGCCCAAGGTCACACAATTGGCAAGCAATTACATTTGAGAGTAAAATCCTTTCCTGAGTAGAAATCCATTGCTTGGTCTCTAGACCATGCTGTTTCCCCATATATGGCTTTTCTATGTTCAACATTTTCTAGTATAGATAGATCTTCAAACCACAAATACCTTTCAAGTATAATGGATAATGGAGAGCAGGGCTCTGAGTTGGGCAGTCCTGGGTTCAGGTTTGCCTCTAACACCCACCCACCCACATATGATTCAGTCATTTAACTTCCAATGTTCTCACCAATTCTCTAAAACCATAAATGGAAAAATTCAGAGTGAATCTGCATTGATAGTTTTCTTTCCCTCCGTTCCCTGAAGCAATGAAATCATAGGTCCAGCCAAAAACATGAAATCATTCTATCGGGACTTTTCCCTTGGAAAAGAAATCTACACTGTCCTCTTTTGGTTTTTTCCTGGGTCTGTGTTCTCAAAGAATATCTACAATCTCACAGTCTGTCAGACTAAAAAGGGACCAAGTGCAACACTTTTGTTTTACAGACAAAGAAAGTGAGGCCTGGAGAAAAGTGATGTTTCCAGGATTACAAAGTTAGTGGAGAAGAAGAGCTGGATCTCCTGTATTCAACCTTATCCTGCTTCTCTGAATAAAGCCAGTGTTCTTTACCATTCATATCAATCAGTTGCAATAATATATATGAAATGTTATATAAATGGTAGCAAGAATTATTATATCTTTGTTGTAACTAAGTGGTACAATAGATAGGACACTAGACGTGGAGCAGCCTCAGTTCAAATCCAGCTACTAGCTGTGTGATCCTGGGCAAGTTACTAAAACTCTCTCAGTTTCAGTTTCCTCATCTGTAAAATGGGCGTAACAGCAGCATCTAGTCTCCTGGGATCATAAAGATCACATGAGGTTATATTTGTAAAGCACTTTGCAAACCCTAAAGCACTATATAGGTGGCTAAGGTGTCATGGCATGCTAAGAGCCTGGAGATAGGAAGACCTGACTTCAAATCCAGCCTCAGACACTTACTAGCTATATGGTCCTGCTTGCCTTTGTTTGCTCATCTGTGAAATGAACTGGAGAACAAAATGGCAAACCACTCCAGTATCTTTGCGAAGAAAAAGTCAAAAGAGGTCACAAAGAGTCAGACATGAATGAAAAACAACCAGATAACAACAAAAAAGCAGTCTATAAATGCTAGGTAGTATCATAATTTTAGCTACACTGATAAATATGGGAAGCATCATTACAAAGCAGAAAGAGAATGAGCTTTGAAGTCATGAAGACCTAGGTTCAAGTCCTTCCTCTGATGCGTACTGAATGTGTGATCCTGGGCAATTCATGTTCTCAGGGCTTTTGGCAACTCTAAGACCAGGAGGGGGCAAACTACAGCCAACAGCCTAATCCAGTCAACTTTCCATTTCTGTAAGTAACCTAGAGCTAAGAACAGTTTTTTAATATTTTTAAATACAATAAAACTTTATTTACAAATATGAAAAACATTCTTGGCCTGAAGACAGACAAAAATGGGTGACAGGATTGCCTGGGTTGACCCACCCTTGTTCTAAAACTATAGCTTGTACGTGCTGATCTATATTGAATCTACTAAAGAGTTTCCTCTTTTGAGACTTCCCTCTACAAAAGAAATCACATATCTGGTTCAGAAAAAGTAATACCTCCAATGATTTTATCAGAAGAGCTGACCAGAGAATTTTTTTTTGGACTGGTAACCCTTCTTCTTCCTAAAGTACATAGAGATTTATTGATTATGAGAGCCAGAAGAGATTATTAAATCCAACTCTCTCTTTCTAGAGAAGTTGTCCTACAACTGGGGCTCTAACCCTCTGATATTCTCTCTCTCTCTCTCTCTCTCTCTCTCTCTCTCTCTCTCTCTCTCTCTCTCTCTCTCTCTTCTTTCTCTTTCTTTTCTCCTTTCTCTCTCTTTTCTCCTTTCTCTCTCTCTCTCTCTCTCTCTCTCTCTCTCTCTCTCTCTCTCTCTCTCTCTCTCTCTCTGTCTCCCCCTCTGTCTCTGTCTGTCTATCTGTCTCTCTTCATCCTCTCTTCTCCTTCCACTGCCCTGTTTTGTTTTGTAGCAACTTTTTCTCAACAGCAATGAAACACCCCTGACGCATCCTGATGAAAGACATATCCCGGAAGACCTTAGTTATATGGTTCCAATGAGGAAGTGCTCTCATTGAGAAGCTATTAAATTACTGCGGCATTTGGTTGTACTATTACAATGCCAAATAGCTGAACTCAATCATCATGATTCGGATGCCAAATGCCACTTGTTACTAAATTTCAGAAAGCTGAATCTATGTCAGCCAAATTGCTGTTTCCCAAAACTTCAGATCCATTTCTGGGCAGAGAAACTTCAAGATACTATCTAAAAAGGATATTTTTCTCTAGTCTTTCATGGCCTCAAGTAGCTTTCTCAGCAACCCTCATTGTTCTAGTACTATCTGAATTGGGAACTAGCCAATAAGATACTGAAGAGAGCCCCTTTCCCTTCTGTTTAAATCATTAGTGTAGCCATCTTCCAATACTGAAAAATATCTTTCTAAAGAAACTTTGTTTCATCTCTGTGAATACTTCTTCCACTAAAGTGAATCATAACCTGTAAATTGTTTAAGGGGAGGTTTTAGGAGTTTCTGTGTCTTCCTTAAAAAAAAAAAATAGCATTTTTTGACCAGAAATCCAGTGATGAACCTCTTTGAATTTAGACTGCTCCTTAGACGACAGACACATAGTTCATGGCTGAACCTATACTTTATGAAGTTTTTCTATCTCCTTAGGAACAGCTAGTGCAGGGATTCTTCACCTCTTTTGGGGCCATGGACCCCTTGTGGAATCTGGTGAAACCTAGGGACCCCTTCTTAGAATAATGTTTTTAAATTCATAAAACATAATCCATAGAATTAGAAAGAAAACTAATTGTATTAAAATACAGTTAAGAAAATATTTTTTAAAATGAATTTTCCACATGCTGATATATGCTTTTTAATTTAAGAACAGCAAACTGTAGAATGGTTTTTGACAAGACTGTGTCATGTTGGATGTCCAATGGATTTTCAACAATAATGTGATATGAAAATATCTATTATTTCTACTGTCAACAGTCACAAGTACTGCTAAATACTACTACGCTTTATGGCTTACGTTCATAATTGAAGGAAATATTAAATTTCAGTTAGGGGTTAGGGAAAATAAAGATGTAATTTTTTCCAGTCCAAGTTCATAAACATTCTGAAATCTGTCTATGGACCCTCTGGAGGGGCTGGGGACCTCAGGTTAAGAACACCTGTTGCAGGGCTTGTGCTTCAAGGATATGGCAATCAAGAACCTAGAATCTGATTCTTGGTCCGATTCTCTCTGCACTGATCTTTCTTTAAACCTCATTTTAAGGCCTGGGTTCAAATTCTGCCTCTAACACTGCCTCTGTGATCACTTCATCCCTCTGATTTTCAGTTTACTCACCTGTAAAATGAAGGAACTAGACTATACAAACTTTAAAGATTCTTACAGCTCTTCTTTGATCCTATAATATTCTGGTTTTATAACATTTATTTCTGAAAGTAGCCCTCTGTTTTCCCCTACTCAAATCTTATAACAAAATTTAAGGTAAGAGGAAAAAAACAGCAGGTATAGTGGCACTATTGGAGAGGCTAAGGTCAGGGATGTCTTCAGCTCAAGAGTTCTGAGCTACAGTGATCACTGACTACCAAAGGCAGAAAAACTAAAAGAAAATGACTGTTTCTTAAGTGGCTATTCATTTCTCTGATGGTATGATCTTCTTCAGCAACGAAGGACGAACAAGATTATATGCCAAGCACTGTGCTAAGCATCTTACAAATATCTCATTTAATCCTCACAACAACCCTGGGAGACAGGTGCTATTTTGAATCCCATTGTATGGTTGAAGAAACTAAAGCAGAGGTTAAATGAATTGCCCAGGGTCACACAGTTAGTAAGTATCAGACTGCATGTGAACTCAGGTCTTCCTGACTCCAGGACCAGCCCTCCATCCACTGCACCATCTAGCTGGCCCTCCAAATTTTATTTTAGTATTGCTTTTATTTAATTTATAATTTTATCTTAGCATTATAGAGTTGTAGATTTGAAGGAGATTATAGAAAGGGAAAAACCACCTACTGGGGTGGATGAGGCAGTGACAAGATATCCTAAAGAGAAGGACGAATGGAATTTATTTCACTTCTTTTTTTCTTTCCATGATCATGATCTTTTGACTTAGAAGTACAGAATGTAAGTAGCAAAAAGAGTATTACACTCAAGATAAATCAGCGAATTTAATGAGTTCAAACTGCCAGACCCAGCTTAATTACCTTCAAAGTGAGTTGGTAATTGTTTAAGAACTGGCTAGGGATGAGGAGGGGGTCAGAGGCAGGAGGGAAGTAGTATGCTCTGAACAACTTCGAAGCTTAATCTCCATCTAGCATTTTCAGCATCACTTTGTTAAGTGTAAACAACCAACAAAACGATAAATCAAGCCCTGATTTGTAGCCTTTGCTGGCTTCCAAGGTGTAAATGTTCTCACTAAAAATTTAACAGTCAGCTCTGAGTTGGTTTCCAGCTGGCTCCAGCATACCCCTGAGCACTGAAAAAATGGGAAAATGTGATTGCGGAGTCAAAGAAACTAGACAAGATGAAATGCCTTGATTTCTGAAAAAAGAAAGCGTATTAAGTCTATATATACTCCCTTCTCTCCTCTAACATCATTGAATGGTTGTTGCCTCCTGGGAAAGACCTTAATTTAGAAGGGCCAAGGTCACCTACTGAATCCCAGGACATCTCCAGTCATTCCGACTTCTGTCTTGCCACTGCACTTCAATGACTCTGGAAGAGAGAGCGAGGCTGATGACTTCATGTAGCTCTGCCTCACTTAAATCTCATTTATAAGCAAGTCAAGTCATCACCCTCAAGATGTCATTGGTCATCTTCAAGAACAAAGCACCAACGCCATCACCGCTACCAACAAGAACAGCAGCACTAGTAGATTGAACAGGAAGAGAGGAGGCTGGATTGCAAAGTTCCTTCAATAACCCCCAAGTTCCCCATGAAAGCAAAGATCAATCTTTTTAATACCAACATTCTGCCAGTATTGCAATAACAATAGAGACAATATAGAATACAGAAGTCTTTGAAGAATTAAAAATGAAAATCACACAGAGGGCAAGTAAGAGGTGGATGGTAGGTGTGAGTTGGCTGCCTTATGTAAATAATGAGAAACTATGGAGAGGAGCAGGAGTAAAAGATGTCATCGATGAATTGTATGATGGAAAAAAATAAGATAGACTGGTCATGTGACTAAATGCGACTAAAATGGATTAAAGAATAACTCCAGGATATTGGGAAATTTATGAGGGCACACAGACAAAAGTTGCACAGCATAAGAAAGTATGAGTGGACTGAAATCTGAATCATTAGAAGGAACTTCTGAATCAATGAAATCACAGATCCATTAGACTAATATGCATCCATATGAGAGTAACACAAAAGATAGTATGTTATAGTAGATAACACTGCAACAGAATCTTTAAAACCTGACTTCCAGTCTTACTTCAGACATATATTAACTATGTGACTCTGGCTAGTACCTCTGGTCTAAGGGCTGCCGAGCCCTTTTCAGGGCTGCTTCCACCTTTGATATCCACCTATCACTCAACTCTTGCTTGTACTTGTGCATGTGCAGCAACCCCACCCCAATAAACTGTTTTGGCTGACAGATTATACTAGGTGGAGGGTAACCAGCAGGCCCCAAATCCATTGATGAGGTAGGGTGTATCTACCCCAAGTTCATGAAGACTTCCCTGGCGAAAAAGGCAAATGTGAACACTTTGTTCTAGTGGGCCAGAAAGGCAAGGGAAGTAGGCACTGTGGAGCACTTAGAACTTGGTTAGACCTCAAAGATGCCAAGGTAATTCACTGCATCCCAAGTCATCCCCAATAGTCTTGACTCTGGAAGAGAATGAGGCTGATGACTTGGCACAACTCTACCTCACTTAAATCCAATTTATGTGCAAGTCAAAAGACATAACTCATATCGTTTTAATAGTGATGTCATTTGGGTCTTCTCTGAGCATAAAGTTCAATAACCAACCAGTCCTAAGAAACGTTTTACAACTGTAACTTGCTGAACAACTGACAATCTGCATTGACCAAAGGAGTGTCCTTACCAGGTATTTACTTCTCCAATGAAATCAAATGTTTACACCAAAAGAAACCCCCACATCCTGCAATCTATTTGCTTGTGCAACCTGCAATTTTTCATCTTTGGTAATAGAGGCATCAAATGATTCCTGGATTGACAGCACTACTGGATAATATGGGCATTAAAAAGATTGGGTTTTATTTCAACAAGAAGCTTAGGATGAAGGCATTGACCATTTTCAAAAATGTTCTTAGAGAACATCCAAAGCAAAGAGACCAGGTTGGAGATGGGAATGAAGATAATGCCATCGAAGAATGAGTTCAAGGAACTAGAGATACTTGACCCTAGAAAAGAGAAGAGAAGAAAAAAAACTCCCCTGCCAATGAATGCTTCTGAAAGTTTGAAGGTATTAGATTCTTCTTCAAGAAGGATTTTAAGCAGAAGCTGAATGACTGCTTCTCAGGAATGATTTAGAAGGGATTGTTACTCAGATATAGATAGCCTTTGAAATTCCTCTCAATATTCCGATGTTGTGATTCTGTGAAATCTCTAGTCCAAATACTCTTATTTAATAATAGAAGGGGAAACTGAGATCCAAGAGATGGTACCTGCCTAAAGTCACAGCTTGTTGGGAAAGAACTGCGACTAGAACGTAGGTATCCTGATGCTTAGCCCAGCACTGCTGCATGGATTTTAACGTTTATTTTTCATTACAATTTAGGTTAATGAAGTGGGATAAATGAGCACTTCAGGTATGAGGCTAAAAGGAGACCACGACCATTACTGAACTTTCCACTAATTTAAATTCCTAGAAAGATCTCTGCTCTGGATTATCTCAGTCTTATTTATTTGGTTTAAATTTCTATTTCCCTAAGGCATCACCCTTTGACCTTTGCTGTAGATTCCACTTTGACACTGCTCTGTGGAAAGAAAAGGAAAATAAAGAAAGAGAAAAGAAACCTTTTGATCTGTGAAATACGATCAGGAATTTAGAGTGTTTTAATTTAAAAATACAACCATTTTCTGTACATGGGCAAATACAAACATCTAAACTTTAGGATATCAATGTGCTTTAAAATTCATCTTCCTTTCTGACAGTGCCAGAGGAAACATTGGCATTTAGAAAGGGGGCAGGGAGGTATCAGTGCTGCACTTAGAAATTAAAACTATTTCTGCCAAGAAAGGAAAAAGCCCATTTTCATTTTTGCCTGAAAAGATATGCTCAAAAAAGGGATAAGATTTCCATTTCCATTCTGTTTTTTGATACAGTGGATACAATACTGGATCTGGAGTCAGAAAGACTCATCTTCCTGAGTTCAAATCTAGCCTCAGACACTTAATAGCTATGTGACCCTGGGAAAATCATTTAACCCTGTTTGCCTCACTTTCCTCACCTGTAAAATGAGCTGGAGAAGAAAATTACAAGTCACTCCGGTATAAAACCTCAAATGAGGTCACAAAGAGTCCTATACAATTGAAAACCAGTATAACAATATTTTGAAGAGAATATTCCTAAATCATAAATTTAAGTGAGGAACTGGTGAGTGCAAATGCTAAGCCACTGTCACTGTGTGATCATTGCAGGACAGAGAATTGGAAAGACACCACAGGACTGGAGAAGGACAAGTGCAGGCCTGATTTTCAAAAAAGGGAGGAAGACACGGCAGTCAGTGTGACTTTGATTTCTAGGGAAATTCTAGAATTTTTTATTTAGAAGTTGATTAGCAGACATTCGGAACTAAGGAACCAATGATCATGAAGAACCAGCATGGCTTCAACAAAAACAAATTATTCCAGACTAATTCCATTTCTTTTTTTCTTTTTTTTTTGTTAGGCTTTCTAAACTGGTAGATAAGGGGAAGGCTATGGACAGAGTTTACCTTGATTTTAGTAAAGTATCTCAAGCTATTGTTATGGAAAAGATGTAGAAATATGGGCTAAATGCCAGTACAGTTGTGTGGATTCAGAACTGGTTGAATGCTTGGACCTAGTGCTTAAATAGCATGGCACATTATAGGCCCTAAATAATGCTTACTGACTGACTCAGTAAATAGCCCACTGAGGATCTAAAGTTATAGTGGAATGCAAGCATCTAGGGGTTGTTTCCCTTTATTTTTGTATAACCAATTTCTATCAAAGTACCTGGTACATAGTAGATAAGTTGTTTTTGTTTTTTTTTAATGAATTAAACATGGAATGATGTCTCCAGTGAAGTGCCTTGGGTATCTCCCCTTGGCTTTGTGCTCATCAATTCCTAAATAAAGACAGAAATAGCATGCTTACAAAATTTTGAGACAACACAAAGTGGGTATTGGGGAGGGGAGAATTAACACACTAGAAGATAGGGTAAGATTTCAAAAATATTCTGACAAACTGGAACATTAAATCTGAAATTAATAAGCATAAATACAAAACTTTGCGTGTTCGTCCTCTGTTGCTGAAGAAGACCATGCCATGAGAGAAATGATGACATGATTTGCACTTGACTTTGTTTTGAGTGAGGGAGGTCTGGGCAGGTCACCAGCCTCATTTCTCTTCCAGAGCCATCTGAATCCAGTGACCAGATATTCATCAGGATGACTGGAGATGGCCCAGGATGAGGCAATTGGGGTCAAGTGACTTGCCCAAGGTCACACAGCTAGTGAGTGTCAAGCATCTGAGGTGAGATTTCAACCCAGGTCTTTCTGACTCCTGCACTGGTGCTCTATCCACTGCACCACCTAGCTGTCCCAAATACAAAACTTTATAACTAAGTTCAAAAACAAACTCCACAAGCAGAATATGGATGAGGAATAGTGTAAAAAGTTTGTGTGGAAAGAATCTGAAGTTTCTAATGAACTGCAAATTCAAAATGCATCAATGATATAAGGGTAGCTAAGGAAACTCATGGAATCTTGGACCACATTAAGGGAGGTACAGTTTCCAACAATAAGGAAGTAAAAGTTTGGCTATACTTTGCCTGTCTAGATCACAACTGCAGAGCAGTGTTGAGTTCTGGGCACCATATTTTGGGAAGGGCATTGAGAAACAGGAGAATGTCCAAAGGAGAGCAAATAAAATGGTAAAATGCTTGACTTCATATTGGGTCCATTGAAGGAACTGGGGATACTGGGGCTAAAGAAAAGAAGACTTATGGGAGACCTAATTGCTATGGCCAAGTATTTGAAAAACCATAACATGAAAGAAAGATTGACTTTTCCCTTTGATTCTTTTTGATTTCAAAGGAAAGAATCAGGAGTAACAGGTAGAAGTTTCCAATAGGCAAAGTCAGGTTTGATGTAAGAAAAAAAAATTACTAATGATTCAAACTATCTAAAAGTAAAATGGGCTGCTTGGTGAAGTAGTAGATTTTTCCTCATTATATGTCTTGAGTAGAAACTGGATGTATTCCATGGGGGTAGAGGAGTGCGTGGATTGGAATAGATTGCCATTGAGATCATTTCCAACTCCAAAGTTCCGTTATTCTGTGATTATGTAAAAACTGTTCAGATCAGAGGACACGAATCTTATTAAACACTTGGCCTTTCCTTGTCAATAATCCTAAAAACACCACTGAAGTGCTCAACTATTTTTTCTGTAGGAGCTAGAATCCTGAGTAGTGAATGAACACCCATTCTTCCAGTCACCCAGGTTTATAAATTCAGTCATCTTTGATTCTTTCTTCTCCCTCACTCCCCCATACCTAATCAGTTTCCAAATCCTTCCAATTCTACCTCCACAAGATCCTTCAAAGATGTCCATTTCTCTTTACTCACCCTCATTTAAACTCTCATCACTTCTTTTTTGGAACGTTGCAATGGACTCTTGATTGGACTTCTAGCTTCTAGTATAACAACCTCCAGCAAGCTGACAGCTGGCTACAGAGACCCTGGAAATTCTAGTTTTTCCCAACTTGGGAAGAGAGGAAACTAACTAAAGAACAGCCCTCATATAGGAGAGTGGAAATCTTTTAGGCACAATATACAGTGGAGGCTTGGAGAAACTCACAAGGGACAAAGAAGAAAAAGTGACAGTCTACCCATAACAGCAGTATGAACATGGCACCCAGAGTTTGCTCAATCCACTATTCTCTTCTTTAAGACCATGGGAGACATTTCTAAATGGACAGCTGGAGAGGTGTGTGACTGTTTTGTTTGTTTGTGTGTTTGTTTTGTTTGTTCATGAATACTTGTTCTAGTAGTAGGAGGGCTGAGAGGGAAAAGGATCAGAGGTCCCTAACATACTCCTACCTTACTTTCACTTAATTGTGTTTCTCTTTTTTCTGTTATAGAATACATTTGCTAGATTTATCACTATTTCTCATTAACACTTGTGGCTGATTTTGTCCTTATGTTGTCGAGGTTCTCTTATTTGCAATATGAGAGCATAATGGGAGTCACACGAGAGAGAAAAATCTCTCACTGTTAGAGAGTTTTGTTTTCTTAAGTGGGGTTACAAGCATGGGCCCTTTCATACAACACTTTCGAGTACCTACCACCATAGATGAGTCTAAAAATCAGTGCATGTTACACCAGTATCTCCATTCTCTGAATCATCTTCTGCAGAACTGTCAAAATAAACTTCTCAAAACACAATTCTGACCATGTCATTCTTCAGCTTGGCATTTAAAGCCCTTCACAGTCTGGCTCCAACCTGTCTTTTCAAGCTTATTACACATCGCTTCTCTTCACATACCATCCATGACCATCAGTCTGGCCTATTTGTTATTTTTCAACTTGCCAATGAATCTCTCCTGTCTCTGTGACTTTGAATATACCATTCCCTGCACTGAGAATGCACTCCCTCCTCATCTCTGACTCTTCAGATCCTTTCCTTCCTTCAAGGCCCAGCTCAGGTACGAGACTCCTCCAGGAAGCTTTTCATCATCCCTCACTTGCTAGTACTCTTTCCCTCTTTTTCATTTATCACATATGTGCATTTCTAATTTCATCTCTCTCTGTCCTTCCCTTCAGCCCTCATGTAATCTCCTTGAGAACAGGGACTCTTTTTCATTTGGTCTTTGTATTTCTGAAGGACAATACAGTCCCTTGCACATGGTAGGTACTTAATGAATGTTTGTTGATTCATATTGGATAGGTCAAAGGAAATGAACTTCATTTCCTGGCTAAAACTCATCAGAATTGTCTAACTGTGCATGCTTTTCTCATGACATGTGTGTTGTATGTTATCAAATACTCTTTTAAATGTATTAGTCTGAAATATTAGGGGAAGTAGCTTTGAAAAGAAAGTATGAAAAGACAGCCATCAGAGAGAGCCTACCCTATCATTTCATAGCCACTGGTGGACAGTGTTTCCTTAAGATTCTCATGTAACGAAGTAGAAGTCCAACAATTGGGAAATGGTTAAACAAATTGTGGTAGATAAAATGTAATGGAATATTACTGGACTATAAATGATAAGGAATGTGATGAATGCAGAGAAGCATGGAGAGATTCACATGAACTGATTCAGAGTGTAGAAGTTAGCAGAGCCAAGGAAACAATTTACTCAATGTTTTTGACAATGTAAATGGAAACCACAACCACTAAAAAACAACTGAGAATTACAAAGAGCAAACTTGACCTCAAAGAAGAGACATGAAAAGATACCTCACTTCATCTTTTTGCAGAGGTGGGAGATCCATGGGTACAAAACATTATATATATTGTGAAGCTTTTTTGATGTGTTAATATGTTTGGCCCATTTTTGTCTCTTCTTCCTGTTCTTTACTTAAGAAAATATTTGTTGTATGGGATGACTCTCTCAGGATGGAGAAAGAGAGATGCTGGGAGAAATTTAGGCAATGTGAAAACAAAAGGCATCATCAAAAAAAGACTGGCCATGTCAAGGAACTCCCAGGCTAGCTTTCCATACATTATGCCATGCTGTCTCTTGAGTTGGGAATTCAGGCAAAAAGTAATGCAGTGAAAGAATGGTGAAAAGAAAGAGAAGATGAAGATAGTGAAGGCAAAAGGAAGGGAAGGCAAGGGAAAGGAAAGGAAGGGAAGGGAAAGGGAATGGGAAACTGAAAGGAATGAATTGTAGTTTTGATCAAGTGACCTATAAGAAAATTATTTTTTTCTAAACAATGCTTATTTCCCTCCATTTTATCCTAGTTGTAGTCTCTAATGGCATTTCATTTATTGAGAACAACTAGTAGTGCCATAAGTAGCTGTCCTAATACATCAAGATATTCTTTTGGTGTTTGTAAACAGGATATGCTCCTCCTAGCAATGCAGGCTACTCCATGAGATGCTACTACCTTGAAAGTCTTTGATAATGGTGACAGAACTCATGGAATGAGGAAGACTTTGCTATAGAGCAGTAAAATGCACCTGAATCCCATTTGAGTTATACAGAACAAACAGATTTACCATTGTTTCAGGTCATGTTTGCCCAAAAAACAGGGAAGGAAGAGAGTATACTTTAAGGATTATTTAACATTTGGAAGCACATATAGAACGCAGGCTAGATGTGCAACTTTCAGTTGCTTTCTATAAATATTCATTAGGTTATCTTCTATGTGCGAGGCTCCATCTAGGCACTAAGGATATAAAGAGAAAAAGATAAAACGATCCCTACCCTTAAGGGTCTGATTGTTCTACTTGAGGGTTATGATAAGAGTAAATATGAATATAAAGCAACATTTGAAGTGAAGGAACAGAGAGTAAAATATTTTAGGAATATGAGAGAGAGAGACAGAGGCAGAGAGGAAGACAGAGAGAAACAGACAGAAAGAGAGGGAGAGATCATTAGAGTTGATAGTCAAGTCAAGTGCCTGGTACATTGTGCCAGGTACTATGCTAGGCACTGGAAATTAAAGAAACACACAAGAAGAAGTCATTCCCTACCCTCAAGTCGTTTACATTCTAGCGGGAAAAGACAAAACATAAAAGGAGCTAAAAGTCAGGGGTGAGGATAATTTGGATAAGGGGGTAGAGCATTTCAAGAATCAAGCGTGGAGGCCCAAAAGGAATGAAATTAGGGAAAGCTTCACGTAGCAAGTAGCATCTGATCTGGACCTTCAAGGAAGACTGGGAATCTAACATAATTTTATATTTAAATTTACCAATTCAAATTCTTAAAGTTCATATGCATCTTAATAAAGCAGAATCAGAAATAAGGGTGTGCTACCCTCCAATGGGTAATGTGCCAATGCCATGCCAGCCAAGTAGTAAAACAGAATTTGCAGATATAATTGATAAAGACCAGGTCACTGAAGCATAGACTGGACAAAAGCTCACAGTCAGGTAGTCACACTCCCTCCTTTGGCAGAGAATCTCAAAGAGATAAAGTCACAGCAACCAATAACAAGCGCAGACAAAGTATGCATCCAGGTCCTTTGGCTCAAAACCATATAAATATGCTTTTCTAACTTTATGCAATTATTCAAAATGTGACTCTTTTCAAGTGGCTTCATATAGTCTTGAACCACTTGAATCACTCCATCTACATTTATTAAATATTTAGCAAGGTACTATGCTAAGTAAAATATTTTTCTTTTGGTCAGATGTGTGATTTCATTGAGCAAAGGAACTTCATTAATGCAGACTGGCAACTGCTGAGTCTAAGAGAGTTACCTGGGGCATCGAGGAGTCACACAGTCAGTATGGGTGAACAATTGGACTTGAAATCTAGCCTTCTTGACCCCAAGGCCAGCTCTCTGTATATTGTGCCAGGCTGCTTCTTAAGCTGAGTATTCAAAGACATAAAGTAATACAGTCAAACAAAAAATGGTTAAAGAAATTGTTGCACATGAATGTGGTGGTGTTTGCCTTTCATGCTCAAAGAAGATCAAAATGATGTCACTACGTCAAGGTCAATGTACAATGTATCTGGCTGTGGCTGATCAGACCGATGAGCACTTGGAAGCTTCTAGCATGAAGTAGGGCACAGATAATCCACATGACCATTTGGGATAGAGATATTTTTAAGTTTTCTCATCATATGTTTCTTTTGAGCTACTGCAATTATATTTTGCTCATAGAGTGCCTTCAATTTGGGCATGCTATGTTGGATGATCCTGTGCCAGTATCTCCCATGTCTCACAATTGACACCAAAGTTGAGAGTGAACTTGTATTGTTTCTTGTTGGGATTGGAAGCTCAATTCTGTGTGGACAGTCTCGGGTGGGTAAAGGTGGGAGCTTCTAAATCTTAGAGCTCTCACGAGACCCCCCCAGGAAACGGCAGGGAATTGAGGTGAACCGAGCTATCTCGAGTAATTCCGCCTCTTCCCGTGAGAAACGTGATGGGAGAGAGATCTCCCCACCCTCGAGATTGTTCCGGATCTGGGCACACCTAGTTACCTAACAGCACGGTATTCAGATGCAAACTATGCGGTTGAAGGTTAAGTAGGATTGAGGAAGCCTGAAAGCTCTCTTAGCACGTGAGGAGCCAAGAGGACAGTAGGCTCCGCTTTTCTTCTTTCCTCTCTCCCCTCCCCCTCTCTCCCCGCTTGTACTTCTATTTCCAATCCCTTAAGATCCTAGCCTCCTTAGGAAATCTCCCCCTCTTCCTCCTAAGGAAGACCCCCCTGCACTTGTAACTGAGACCCTGAAATAAAGCTCAACCCTTGTTCGACTCTGGAACGTCCTTTCTCTCATATGAGCATCCGGTTTTGGCCAACCGAAGACCTCGGAGGTGAGGTAAGAAGACTCGGGTAGCCCACACAGGCCTCTAGGCCTGGCAGTTTCTTCTGACCTCCATGTGAGCACCTGCCTTGGATAAGTTCTCTGTAAAATATGGTTCTAGGCAACCATACGTTTGGCATTCAAACAATGCGGCCAGACCATCAGACTCACACTCCCTGCAGTAGAGTTTGAATGCTTGGCAGTTCAAATCAAGAAAGGACCTCAATGTCTAGTTACTAGTTACTTTTAATATAAAAAAGGATTTGTTCTGCCAAATTTGGATTTGGTCAAAAGGCCACACTTAAGCATTTAGAAGGTTGCAGGTTCCCCACCCATCATCTTATCTTGCCAGGTGATCTTCAGAGCCTTCCTAAGGTAATTCAGATGTAATGAAATAGTAATGTTCTATAAGGAATGATGAATGTGATGAATACAGAGGAGCATGGGAAATCTCATATGAACTAATAATGCAAAGTAAGCAGAACCAGAAAAAATATCAGTTATAATGTAAGTGGAAAGAATAACACTAAAACAATTGAAGCTGAATGCTGCAAAGTTTGAAGGACCAAGAATGATCTGAAGAGACATGAGAAGAGAGTTCTCCTCCTCTTTTTTGCAGGTGCATGGGACTATAGCTGTGGAATACGAAATAGAGCATCCTACTTTTTTGATGTTAGTCAATTTTACTGAATTTACACCCCTCTTTTTAAAATTCTCAGTTATTTGAGAGATGACCTTCTGGGAGAGGAAAGGATAGAGATACATTGGTAATTGTGGGTGATCTAAAAACAAAATAAATTAATGAAATTTAATTTAAAAAACAACAAAAGCAACTCAGTCTTTACAATCTAATAAAGAAGTTCATATAATGCTTTTGGAGAAATTTTAATATATATGTATTCACAAAGAAAAAGATCTATATCCATCTACACATGTGCATGTAGAGAAGGGAAGAAAGAGAGAGAGAGAGAGGGAAAGAGAGTGAGAGAGTGAGATTGAGAGAGAGAGAAAGAGGGAAAGAGGGGGGGAGAGAGAGAGAGAAAGAGAGAGAGTGAGATTGAGAGAGAAAGAGAGAGAGAGAGAGTGAGATTGAGAGAGAAAGAGATAGAGAGACAGAGAGACAGAGACAGAGACAGGGAAACAGAGAGACAGAGACAGAGAGAGAAACTGAGAGAGACAGAGAGACAGAGACAGAGAAAAAGAATATCACCCTGAATTTTTCTTTGGAACTGCAAGCCCTTCCATACTGTTTATCTTCAATCAATAGATTTGCTTAGAACAAGAATTTTAGGGCTAAAAGAGACACATCCTTCCTCATTTTACAGCTGAGGAAATTGAGACAAGAAGTGTGACTTGCCACATGTAGAGCCAGGCCTTCTGAGTCCCAGCCAGCGCTCCTCCCCTTCCAATGTCTCTGTCAGAGGGCCCCTTTCTGGGTTAGCTCTCATTCCTCAGTGGCTAACATCATTCAGGCTTACAGGAGTCTGTGAATCCCCCCTAAGCTGTCTGAGCCCATTAAAGGGATGGCTTTAGCTGACCTTTTCAACTATCCTAGTCTTAAAGTTTCTGCTTCCTTTATCTACACATAGCATGAAAGAAAGACAGTGAAAAAACAAATGAAGGCACATTGTGTCTGAGATGGTGAACACATAAGTCATTCTTTCTTCTAATCAGAATGAATTAAAGGAGACTTTTTAGATTTCTTCCCTTTTCTCATCAGCTTTCTCCCCATCATTTAATTTACCACTACTAGCTGGAATTCATGAATATCCTGAGGTTGGTGGCTGGTTTTAAAGGGCTTGTATTTCTTACACAGAACAGAACATTTTTTAACCTAAGTCAAGTTTTTATTGCAATGGCTTTTCACAACATCCTGAATTTCTGGAGGGTCTCCATATTTTTATATCCATAATGGGGCAAATATGCCCAGATATTCAAGGTCTTGGTTTCATCCACAAACATGAGTACCCTTAATGTGCCCTTTTAAAACTAATTATCACTAATACTGCATATTATAACTTGAGTCACCAGACACCAAGACATAGGAAGTGGCAGTCTCTGGCTTGACTGGCTGGCATTTAAAATATTGTTGATGTGCAGCTTTTATTCCTTAAAATGCCACCAACTTTCAGATTGAATTAATTTAAATTCTACATTATTATTTTCTAAAGAGACAGAATGATATCATGAGAAGATCTGTGTGTGAGTTGGGTAGAAAAGATCTCACTTAGTATCTATATGAACCTTGGGTATATCCCTTGAATACTTTCCCTCTTTGATCTTCCATGTCCTCATATCTAAAATTAGGAGAATAATATACAAAATATCTCATAGGACTGTGATGAGAAAGGTGCCTTATAAATCTTAAACATAACATAAATGTGTTATTTTCACTGCCAAATTTATTTTGTTTTCAAATTTGAAATATTTTATGTTTTTTGGCTTCCTTCAATGATAATTTTGATTAAATTATTTAAATTATCAAGTTATTCCTTAAATTATTATGAAATATGTCCTCTCTTTTACCTAGCCCAGGGGCTTGTACATAGTAGACAATTGCCCTTAAGTTTTATTTAATCAAATCCTCTACCTTGTCCATCATCTTCATACTCGTGTCTTACAATGCTGCACTTCTTGTCCTGTGCCCAGGGGTGCTATCTCTTACAATTCCTCTCCAGTTATTAATGATTTCCCTGTTAATAACACTGTGTATTACTTTGTACATATTTTTGCAATTGTCTATCTGTGTCCATATTCTATTGCCAAGTCTATTAGTTCTTGAGTCTACAGACTTCCTGTTCTTGCCTTCATATCACCATCTTGTAGTGCCTTACACATAGATAGCATGTAATAAATGTTTGCTGACATTAAATTTGAGCCTCAGAGCAAATTTTGTGAGATATTTTCCCATCTTAAAATGGATCATTCCCAAGGTGGTGGTGGTAGTGGTGATATGTGTGTGTCTCTGTGTGTGTGAATGTGGTGTGTGTGTGTGTGTGTGTGTGTGTGTGTGTGTGTGTGTTTTGCTTTTTAGGCTCTATGGATACCTGAAATGAGAATGCTTTTTGCATATCCAATTTGGCTTCCTTGTGGATGACTTTAGAGTTATATCTTACTCCTAGATTCCATTTCTCCACTTTTCCATTCTCAGTCCTTGAAAGGGGCTAAAATTTGCATACACATACATATGTGTGTGTATGTATGTGTGTATATGTATTCCCGTCTAGCTCACATCTATAGGAGTTAACTTTCTATTATCTACAGGCTCTAACTCCCTGGAGGCACCTAGATGGAATAGTAGATAGAATGTTGGACCTGAAGTCAGGAAGATCTGAATTCAAATCCAACCTCAGACACTTATTAGTTGTTCTATGCAGGGCAAGTCACTTAAACTCTGCCTCAGTTTTTGTGATTGTCGTTCTTCAGTCACTCAGTCATGTCCAAATCTTCATGACCCCATGGATCAGAGTTTACCTGGTCCTTCTGTCCTCCACTCTTCCCTAAAGTCTGTTCAAGTTCATCTTTGTTGCTTTCATAACGCTGCCATCTCATCTTCTGCCATCCCCTTTTCCTTTTGCCTTCAAATTTTCCCAACATCAGAGTCTTTTCCAGTGAGTCCTGTCTTCTTATTATGTGGTCAGAGTATTTAAGCTTTAGCTTCAGTATTTGACCTTCCAGTGAATAACCTGAATTAATTTCCTTAATATTGACTGATTTGATCTCCTTGCTGTCTAAAGGACTCTCAAAAGTTTTCTTCAGCACCACAATTTGAAAGTATCAGTTCTGCAGTGCTCAGCTTTCCTTGTAATCCACTTCTCATAGGCATACATAGTTTTGACTGTATGGACCTGTGTCAGCAAGCCAATGTCTCTGCTTTTTAGTATGCTGTCCAGATTTGCCATAGCTTTTCTTCTAAGGAGTGTATTTTAATTTCGTGGCTATAGTCATCATTTGCAGTGGTCTTTGAACCCAAGAATATAAAATCTGACACTGCTCCCATTTCTTGTCCCTTTACTGGCCAGGAAGAGATGAGCCCAGTTGCCAAGATCTTAGTTTTTTTTATGTTATGCTTCAAGCCAACTTTTACAGTCTCCTCTTTCACCCTCATCAAGAGGTTTCTTAATTCCTCTTTACTTTCCACCATTATAGTGATATAGTCTGCATATCTGAGATTGTTGATACTTCTCCTAGCCAACTTAATTCTGGCTTTTGATTCATCCATACTGGCATTTTGCATGATGTATTTTGCATATAAGTTAAATAAGTAAGGTGACGATATACAACTTTTGTCATACTCATTTTCCAATTTTAAACCAATCAGTTGTTTCAGGTTCAGTTCTAACTGTTGCTTCTTAACCCACATACAGGTTCCTCAGGAGACAAGTAAAATGACCTGGTACTCCCATCTCTTTGAGAACTTGTCACATTTTATTGTGATCCCTACAGTCAAAGGCTTTAGTGAGTCAGTGAAGCAGAAATAGATGTTTGGGGGTTGTTATTTTTTCTGGAACTTCTCTCTTTCTCCATAATCCAATTAATATTAGCAACTGGATCTCTAGTTCCTCTGCCTCTTCAAAAACTGGTCTGCACTATTGGTAATTCTAGGTTCACATATCTCTAAAACCTAGTTTGCAGAATCTCAAGTACAACATTACTGGTGTGTGAAATGAGAGCAATTGTTCAGTAGTTTGAACATTCCTTGGCGTTGCCTTTTTTTGGATTGGGATGTAAAGTGATTTTTCCACTCCAGTGGCCACTGTTGAGTTTTCCAAGTTTGCTGGCATATTGAATGCAACACTTTTACAGCATCATCTTTTTGGGTTTTAAGTAGCTCAGCTGGAATTCTATCACCTCCACTAGTTTTATTATTAGCAATGCTTCCCTAAAGTTCACTTGCCTTCATTCTTCCATTGGCTCTAGATCAGTAACTACCCCATAATGCTTACTGGTGATATTAAAATCTTTTTCATATAGTTCTTCTGTATATTCTTACCACTTCATCTTAATCTCTTCTTTGTTAAATCCCTACTATTTTTTTCTTTTATCACACCTATTTTTGTATGAAACATTCCCTTGATAGTTCCAATTTTCTTGAGGAGATTTCTTATCTTTCGCATTCTATTGTTTTCTTCTATTTCTTTGCGTTGCTTGTTTAAGACCTTAACTCTCCTTGCTATTCTGTCAAATTCTACATTCAGTTGCATATATCTTTCCCTTTCTCCTTTCCATCTCACTTTCCTTCTTTCCTCAACTATTTGTAAAGCCTCATCAGACAACCATTTTTCTTCCATGATCTTCTTTTTCTTTGGAATACTTTTTTGTTGCTGTCTCCTGCACAATATTGTGTATCTCTGTCCATAATTCTTTATACACTCTATCTACCAGATTTAATCCCTTAAATGTATTCATCACTTTGATTTCACATTCATAAGGGATGTTTTTTAGGCCATACTTATATGGACTGACAGTTTTCCTTACTTTCTTCAATTTAAGTAAGAATCTTGCAATAAGAAGCTCATGATCCGAGCCACAGTCAGCTCCAGGTCTTATTTTAACTGATTGTATAGAGCTTCGGCCACAAAGTATATATCTGATTTTGATCTTGATCATCTGGTGATGTCCTTATGTAGAGTAGTTTTTTAGGTGATTGAAAAAAAGCATTTGCTTAGACCAACAGGTTATCTTGACAAACCTCTATTAGTCTCCACCCTGCTTCATTTTGTACTCCAAGGCCAAATTGACTTGTTATTCCACTTATCTTTTGATTTCTTACGTTAGCATTCCAATCCTCTAAGATGAATGTGTCCTCTTTTTTAAGATGTGCTATTTCTAGAAGATGTTATAGGTTTTCATAGAACTGATCAACTTTGGCCTCTTTGGCATCAGTGATTGGAACACAGACATATATTGTGATGTTGAATGATTTGCCTTGGATTTGAACAGATTTTTTTTTTCATTTTTGAGATTATACTGTTTTTCTTACCCTTCTGTTGGCTAAGAGGGATACTCCATTTCTTCTACGGGGTTCTTGTCTACAGGAGTATATGTGGTGATAAGCTGAATTAAATTTATCCATTCCCATCCACTTAAGTTCACTGCCACCCAGTATGTTGATGTTTAATCTTTACATCTCATGTTTGACTGCATTCAGCCTTAAGAGCTTGGATTCCAGGTTCCTATGCCACATTGGTCTTTACAACATTGGACTTTTCATCACCAGACATATGTGCAGATGAACTTCCCTTTAGATTTGGCCTAGCTGTTTCATTATTTCTGAAGCTACTTGTAGTTGTCCTTTGCTCTTACCTAGAAGCATGTTGGACACCTTTTGATGTAAGGGCCTCATCTTCTGGTCTTATCTTTTATCATTTTGATATTGTTATGGGATTTTCTTGGCAAAGATACTAGAGTAGTTTGCCATTTCCTTCCTTGCCTTGCCTTCCTTCTCCACTTTTTGTCAGAACTCTTCACTATGACCTGTTTATCTTGAGTAAACATGGCTCACAGTTTCACTGAGCTTCTTCTTCATGACAAAGCAGTGATCCAAGTGTAAAATGAATAAAAAAGCATCTACCTCACAAGATTATTGTGATGATCAAAGAGATTATATTTTTACATAGTAGAAGCTTAATGAATACTTATTCAGCTCCCTCCCCCTTACTATCCTTGTCTTCTTCCCAATAACATCTAATCTCTGCAGATAGAAGGGAGAGAAGATTGAGGGTAGCAGTGGTCAAAAGTAAAACTCTTTTGAGGAAGAGAAGGGTGAAATAAAAGCAGAAATGGGATGGAGAGAAAGACACAGTAGTGATAACTATGAATGTGAATGGAATGGACTCTCCCATAAAGTGAAGGTGAAGAGCAAAATGAAGTAAAAACTATAATCCGAGAACATGTTGTTTACAAGAAACATACTTGAAACCAGGGGATACACACAGGGTAAAAGTAAAAGGCTGGAGTGGAATATATTATGCTTCAGCTGAAGTAAAAAAAAAAAAAAAAGCAGGGGTAAGCAATCCTAATGTCAGACAAAGCAAAAGTAAAAATAGATCTAATCAAAAGAGACAAGGAATCCTGCTAAAAGGCATCATAGGCAATGAAGTAATATCATTACTAAGTATGTATGCTCCAAGTAGCATAGCATCCAAATTCTCAGAGGAGAAGGGAGTTATAGGAAGAAAGAGGCAGCAAAACTATACTAGTGAGGGACCTCAACTTTCCCCTCTCTGAACTTGATAAACCTAACCTCAAAATAAACCAGAAAGAAGTTGATAAGATGAATAGAATTCTGGAAAAGATAGATATGATAGAGCTCTTGAGGAAACTGAATGGTGATAGAAAGGAATATGCCTTTTTCTCAGTAGTACATGGCACAAACACAAAAACTGACCATGTACTAGAGCATTAAAAAAACCCTCATAATCTAGTGCAGAAAGGAAGAAATAGTCAATGCCTCCTTTTCAGATCATGATGCATTAAAAATTATATGTGATAAAGGACCATGGAAAGATAGACCAAAAATTAATTGGAAACTAAATTATCTAACCCTAAAGAATGATTGGATCAAACAACAAATCATAGAAATAATCAATAACTTCATTCAAGAGAATGACAATAATGAGGAGACCTACCAAAACTTATGGAATACAGCAAAAGTAGTTCTTAGTGGAAGTTTTATATCTTTGAATGCTTACATGAATAAAATACAGAAAGAAGAGATACATGAATTGGGCATGCAACTGAAAAAGCTAGAAAAAGAACAAATTGCAAATCCCCAATTAAATACAAAATTAGAAATACTGACAACCAGAGATTATAAAGTTGAAATTAAGAAAACTATCGAACTAATAAATAAAGCTACAAGCTGGTTTTATGAAAAAACCAATAAAACTGATAAACTTTTGGTCAATTTGATTTAAAAAAAGAAAAAAGAAAACCAAATTACCAGAATCAAAAATGTAAAGGGTGAACTTAACTTCAATGAAGAGAAAATTAAAACCATAATTAGAAATTATTTTGCCCAACTGCATGCTCATAAATTTAACAATCTTAGTGAAATAGATGAATATTTACAAAAATATAAATTGCCCAGATTAATAGAAGAGAAAGTAAAATACTTAAATAACCCCATCTCAGAAAAAATAAATTGAACACTCCATCCATGAACTCCCTAGAAAAAAATCTCCAGGACCAGACAGATTTACAAGCAAAATCTATCAAACATTTCAAGAAGAGTTAATTCCCACACTATATAAACTATTTGGGAAAAATGGAGAAAATGTAGTCCTACCAAATTCTTTTTATGATACAAATATGGTGCTGGTACATAAACTAGGAAGAGCCAAAACAGAGAAAGAAAATTATAGACCAAAATCCCTAATGAATAAAAATGAAAAAATTTTAAATATTAGCAAAAAGATTGCAACAACTTATCATGAGAACAATACACTTTGATCAGGTAGGATTTATACTAGGAAAGCAGGATGTTTCAATATTAGGAACTATCAGCATAATTGAGCATATCAACCAAAAAATTAACAGGAACCATGTGATTATCTCAATGGATGCAAAAAAGCTTTTGACCAAATACAACACCCATTCCTATTGAAAACACTGGAGAGCAGGAATAAGTGGAGTTTTCCTTAAAATAATAAGTACTATCCACCTAAAACTTTCATGAAGCATTAAATGTAATGAGGATAAACTAGATGCATTTACAATACAATCAGAGGTGAAACAAGAATGTCCATCATCACTGCTGTTATTCAATATGGTACTAGAAATGTTAGCTTTAGCAATAAGAGAAGAAAATGAAATTGAAGGAATTAGAATAGGCAAATAAGAAAGTAAGTTATCATTCTTTACAGACAATACGATGATATACTTAGAGAATCCTAGAGACTTAAGTAAAAACCTCTCCCTGAAATAATAAGCAACTTTGGCAAAGTTGCAGGATACAAAATAAACTCAAAAAAACACCTGTGTTTCTAAATATTACTAACAAAGCCCAATGGCTAGAGACAGAAGGAAAAGCTCATTTAAAGCTACTATAGATACTATACAATATTTGGGAGTCTACCTGACAAAACAAACTCAGGGACTATATGAACACAATTACAAAACACTTTCACACAAATAAAGGCAGGTCTAAATAATTGGAAATACATCAGTTTGCTCATGGGTAAGCCAAGTTAATATAATAAAAATGACAATTCTACCTAAATTAATTTACTTATTCAGCACCATATCAATCAAACTACCAAAAAACTATTTTGCAGAGCTACAAAAAAAATATCAAAATTCACCTGGAAGAGCAAAAGGTCCAGAATATCAAGGGAATTAATGAAAAGAAATACTAAGGAAAGTAGCCTAGGCCTACCACATGTTAAATTGTCTCATAAAGCAGCAATCATCAAAACCACTTAATACTGGCTAAGAAATAGAGGGGTAGATCAGTGGAATAGGTTAGGTACAAAAGACACAGTAGATAATGACTATAGCAGTCTACTGTTTGAAAAACCCAAGCACCCAAGCTTCTGGGATACAAATTCACTGTTTGATAAAACTTTTGGGAAAACTGGAAAATAGTGTGGAGGAAACCGGGCATAGACCAATGTCTGACACCATATATCAGTATAAAATCCAAGTTGGTAGATGATCTAGGTATGAAGGCTGATACTATAAACAAACTAGGGGAGCAAGAAATAGTTTATTTGTCAGATTTATGGGGAATGGAGAAATTTATGGCCAAATAAGACATAAAACATTATGAAATGCAAAATGTATGACTTTGATGACTTTAAATTGTAAAGTTTTTGCACAAACAAAGCCAATGCAACCAAGATTAGGAGGGAAGCAGACAACTGGGAAAAAATTTGTACAACTAGTGTCTGTGATAAAGATCTCATTTCTAAAATATATAGAGAACTGAGTCAAATTTGCAAGAACACAAGTCATTCCCCAACTGATAAATCATCGAAGGATATGAGCAGGCAGTTTTCAGAGGAAGAAATTAAAACTATCTATAGTCATATGAACAAATGTTCTGAATCACTATTGATTAGAGAGATGCAACTCTGAGGTATCACATCACACCTATCAGATTGGCTAACACGACAAAACAGGAAAAAAGATAAATGATGGAGAAGATGTGAGAGAATAGAACACTAATTTATTATTGGTGGAGCTGTGAGCTGATCCAGGCATTCTGGGGAGAAATTTAGAACTATGCTCAAAAGGCTATAAAAATGTGCATACCCTTTGACCCAACAATACCTCTTCTATGGTTGTATCTCAAAGAGATAATAAAAATGAGAAAAGGACCCACATGTACAAAAATATTTATAGCAGCTCTTTTTGTGGTGGCCAAGTACTGGAAATGGAGGGGATGCCCATCAGTTGGGAAATGGCTAAACAAGTTGTGGTATATGAATGTAATGGCATACTATTGTGTTATAAGCAATGATGAACAATTGGGCTTCAGAAAAACCTGGAAAGACTCATATGAACTGATACTGAGTGAAGTTAGCAGAACCAGGAGAACATTATACACAGTAACAGCCTTTCTGTACTAGGGTGTCCATTCTCTGCCATACACAGTGTGTAAGGACTGTTTTTGATAGGCTTGGTCCCTCACAGCAGTGCAAGGACCTAAAACATTTCCAGAGAATTCATGGCACAAAATCCCATCCACATCCAGATAAAGAACCATGGAATCAGAACACGGAATGAAGCTGACTATTTTCTCTTTTGTTATGTTTTGTTTTGTTTTTCTCATGCTTTTTCCCATTCATTTTAATTCTTCCGTGCAACATGTAAAAATGTGTTTTAATAGGAATGTATGTGTAGAGCCCATATAAGATTGCATGCTATCTTGGGGAGGGAGAGATGAGGGAGGGAGAGAAAATTTAGGACTTATGGAAGTGATTACTGGAAAACTGAAAACAAATAAAATAACAAATTTGGGGGGAAATTATAAGTGTTGTGAAATAAAATCACTTTCTTTTGCAGAAAAGATTGCTTTAAAAATTTCAATTGTTCCCTACTGCCTCTGGGGATAGGAACCACCCCACAGCAGGAGCTCATAACTTTTTTTGTGCTATGGACTCTTTTGTCAGTCAACTGAAACTTCTGGCCCCTTCTCAGAATATTTTAAAGTCATAAAATAAAATGCAAAGAATTACAAATGAAACCAATTATAATGAAGAAAAATATCAAAACATTTTAAACAATATGTTGACAGAACCCAGATTCTGAACCCCTGCCTTAGGGGCACTAGGAAGAGGGACTAGCTTTTAAAGTACAAAATTCTCAGACTGGTATTGAAGACCCTTGGAAATCTGATTCCCACCTATTACCCTGTATTATTTTATATTATTTCCCTTCAAAATTTTGTGTTACAGACAAACTGACCTTACTCCAAGGCTGGCTCTCTATCCAAAATGCAAGTGGCCATCTCAAATGTAAAATGTAGTAGTGGTAGTGGTGGTGGTGGTTTCAGTAGTGATAGTGATTCTGGTGGTAGTAGCAGTAGTAGCAGTGACACTAGAAGCAATAGTAATAGTAGCAGTAGTAGCAGTGGTAGTAGTAGCAGTAGTACTAGCAGCAGCAACAGCAGCAGCAGCAGCAGTAGTAGTAGTAGTAGTATTGTTATTAGTATTCAGTCTTCCTTGGCTTCACTTTGAACTGTTTAAAATGGTTTCCATACTAGTGTGTCCATTCTCTGCCATATTTATTAAAGACATGATTCTGAAGGGATTGGGAACACCCCAGCACACTTGAGTTTAGAAAACATGATGTATGAAAATCTAGCTTTCCATTAAAAAAAAAGAAAGTTGGGGTGTGTCTTCATCTGAAAAAATTATCTACCATAGAATTCTTTAAATTATTTAGTTCCCTTATTATATTTAAAATACAATTAAATAAGATGATTAATTTTATAAGTATTTGAGTCACATATAATTTCTGTCTCCCTACATACATACACACACACACACACATGCAGTGTAACATTTGTATCTTGATCTTTTAGCATGTATTTAAGTGTACATGGGCCTATCTTTAAGAAAAACAGATGTAAAAAAAAATTGAAAAGATTTTTTGTGTGTTTTAAAAGGATTTGTCACTTTTCAAAATGACTTACCGGGAGATTTTTAAAATTACCCAGCTGCTCTACTGTATATATATTATTTTACTTTCAAAAATTCTAATGCATACAATGTTTTTTAGAAGAGCCATAATAGAAAGCAAGGTATACTTGTCATTTTTAGAGTAATAAATTTTAAAATGTGCATATGATTTGCTTTTGCAGATCATGCTGCTTCTAATTCTTCACACCACATTGGTTATAACGGAAAGGGGAAAGGGAGATACCATTGCCCCTAAGGGGAACACACAACCCTCTTTCTCTTTTGCAGGCTCTGGAATGATGATATGATTTACTATGACACCAAAAACCCATCTCCTCACAGGGAATTGATAGAAATAGGGTATAGAATAAGACTCTTTCTTTGCTTCTTCCTTTCTTTCTTCCTTCCTTACTCTGCTCCTTCCTTCCTTCTTTTCTTTCTATGCCCATTTTACAGATGGAGAAATTAAGATTAAAAGAGATTAGGTGATTTGTCCCAGATCACATAGCAATTAAGCATGTGCCATACCTTGGGCTTTCCTGATTCCAAGCCCAGTAGGCTATACACTGTGCCATCTAGCTGTCTCTTTGTTTTTCACTTCCTGATTGAATACATAAAGTCATCACTGTGTTTCACAGTAGGATAGCATGTGAGATTTTATTTTAAAGATTATCCTACTTAACCTATGGAGATGTTTTCTTTTCCTAAGCCTTACTACCGTAGAAGATTTTTGAAATCATGGGTCTTGAAAAAAATCAGGAAATGGGCAAATGGTGGAAATGGAAGAGCCGAAATGGGTTGCTTGCATTACGATGGCAAAGTCTAGTTTGCATTGTGTGTATTGTTTAAACATATAAATTTGCTTAGCCTAGTTTATTTTTTTAAAATGATTCTGTTTTCCTCTAAGTCTCTTATTTATATACATGTACACACACAGATGAGTGCATTTCCATAAAACATGTCTGGAATTTCCACGTTCTGCTAAAGAGTGGGATTACCTTTGCCCAGTTGGGCAATGTGTTACATTACTTAGCGTGTGACGCAGATTTCCTGGGTAAGATGTGAAGTTCGGGGAATTTAAAAATAAGCAAAGTAATGGGAAACACACTTCAAAAATGGGCAACTTTTTGCTAATGGAAATAAGAGACTTAATCACACTGGCTAAAAATAAGCCTCATCTGGACTTCAGCACAATTTTCAAAATGGCAACTGATTGTCTTATTGGTAGGAAGCCAACTGGTAGGGAATGTTTACAAGTTTGATGGCCTCTTGCAACTGACTTTCAGAAGGAGTCTAGACCTTTATTGTTCCTGGGTATTAGAAAGTTGGTATTTTATAAGTGAAATATCCCATGGTTAATTCTGCATGTCATAACAATTAAATCTTCAAATTTTTCTTGGGAGTGTGTTGACAGAGATAGATCTGTTATAGATTCTCCAAAGTTATCTCATCCTTTCCATGACAATTCTATTCCAGTATTTGACTTTTTCCATGGACTAGATGGCAGAGCAAATAACTAGGGATCTTTGACTACACTACAGGATATCACTGCACTGTAGCTCTTTGCTTTCTCTGCCACATTCAAAGAGACTGGAACCCTTTATGTGACTCTGGCTTCAGGAATGTATTGTTCACTTTCAGTGTGATACCATTATGTCATGATCCTCCTCAAGAATGAAGGATAAACAACAACCTGTGAGTAGTAGGAGCTGCCCCACTGGGGACCCAACTGGTAAGTTCTTAGCAACACAGCTTACTCTTTCCTTTTTTCTTTCTTTCTTTTTTCTTTCTTTCTTCTTTCTTTCTTTCTTTCCTTCCTTAATTCCTTCCCTCCCTCTCTTCCTCCCTCCCTTCTCTCCTTCCATCCACATAAGGCATCCCACTTTACCTGTGGGTTCTCTGCCCAAAGGAATATAAATTTTGATTGCTGAAACCTTGCCAAGATGTCTTGGGGTTTACAGCCTAGATTTCTTTTTTAAGGACCATGCCTTAAACCAAACCTGCACAAATTGACAGTAGGCAGGGGTCAAAATTAAAACAGGCTAAACTTCTTCAGGCTGCAGACAGGTTAGACTAGAGACAGACTAACTATGGTTGGTTTCCTGGGTCATGTGACAAACAGGAGAGTGAGCAGCGACAACTCTTCTCTCAGGCCCACCTAAAATCCTGCCACAACAGACCACAAACCTGGGCCTTCAGTACCAATCTAGGAATTTTGTACTTTAAAATTTGGTCCCTCTTCCTGATGCTCCTAAGGCAGGGGTTCTGAATCTGGGTTCTGTCAACATGTTCTTTAAAAGATTTTGATTACTTCATGATAATTGGTTTCACTTGTACTTCTTTGTATTTTATTTTATGCATTTAAAAATATTCTGAGAAGGGGGCCATAGGTTTCAGTTGACTGACAAAGAAATCCATGGTAGAAAAAAAGTTATGAACTCTTGCTGTGGGGTGGTGCCTGTCCTCCAAAGGTAGTAGGGAGCCATTGAAAAGATTTGGGAAACCCAAATCTGGCTCTCACTCTTATTGATTAGCCATCAATTGGGCCCAGCCCAAGCTTTATTGGTCATTGTTTGGGCTCTGATGGCTCAGAATGTGGGTAAGCAGCAATTGTTTCTGTTTTGTGAGGGTCTTCCCCTCGCAGATTGTTGTTGTTTTGTTGGGGTTTTTTCTAGCTAGGTAAAAGAGGTCATTCTTTGTCTCATTTCTTTTTACCTAGCCTTAATCACCGAATGGGTCCTGACTCAAGACAAATAGACCTGGGGAAGACCTCAGATCAAAAAAGCTAAGGTTTCCCACTGCATCCAGGGCATTCTCCAGTCATCCTGAGCTTATCACTGGACTCAGAAGACTCCAGAGGAGAAAGTGAGGTTGATGACTTTGTACAGCCCTCTCTCACTTAAATCCAATTCATTTGCAAGTCTTGGCATCACCTTCCTGATGCCACGGTCCTCTTTGAGAATGAAGGACAAAACTAAAACAATACACGGGTGATACATTCTCAGAGTAGTGTTCTCTAGCTCAATAGTGAGAAATCTAAATTCACTAGATTCCTGGTGTTTTGCAGAAATGTTCATGCTATTCTATGGTTTCAAACCCACCTAGACTGCTTGCCTATAGGAGCTAGGCTAAGCTGTTTCCACATTAGCTTTATACATTTGAAGTAAATATTTCTCAGTTAAAGCTTAAAAAGAGGTCTTTTGGGGTTTGGGGTTTCCAGACAGGAATCTCACAAATATCTCCCGGAAAAGTTGGTTCCAGCAGCTAAAAAACAAACCAAAATTTAACCAATGATTCTCTTTCTAGAAATAGCTAAGATAATAATAATTGACATTATTATTAAATATTTTCACATTTTCAGACTCATTATGTCAATCAGTTCCATAAATTTTAGTGAGAGGGTATTTTGTGTGGGAGTGGTGGGTGTTCAGTTGTTTATTCAGTCATATCTGATTCTTCTTGAGTTAATCTGGGGTTTTCTTGACAGAGATACTGAAGTGGTTTGCCATTTCCTTTTCCTGTTCATTTTACAGTTGAGGGAACTGAGGCAAACAGGTTTAAATGATGTACCCAGGGTCATGTAGCTAGTGACTGAGGCTAGATGTGAACTCAGGTCTTCCTGACTCCAGGCTCTGCACTCTATCCACTGCATCACCTAGCTGCCCTGCTTTGTATATAGTAGGCACTTAGCAAATGTTCCTTGAAGTTAATTGAATTAAAAAATAGGGGATATGTGTGTTGATTACAGATATTAAGTGCTATAAGGATTCAGAGACAGAAATTAGTATAATAAAATGGAAATTGCCAATAAAATGGATTTTGAGTCAGACTTCTTTGAGTTTAGATGAGAGATCTGCTACCTGGACAAGTCACTTTACATTCAAGGCCTTAGTTCCCTTTTCCATAAAATGTGTGTGTGTGTGTGTGTGTGTGTGTGTGTGTGTGTGTGTGTGTGTGTGTGTGTGTGTGTGTACTAGATGACCTTTAATATCCTTCCCAACTCTAAATCTTATGATCCCAAAATCAAGGTTGGTTTGGTTGTCTAGAGAAAGAATTTTCACTGGACTTTGAAGAATGGATAGGGTTGAGATAAGTGTGTGAATGAATGAATACAAACATATATATGTATCTCTCTATATATGTACATGAATATGTATGAGTCTATATGAATATGTGCATACACCTAAATAAGTCATGCTTTGTTCTTCTCAAAGTTTTAGACTTGTGCAAAACTTGGGTACACTTTTGACTTTTGTCTATTTAGTCTCCAGCCTCCCTCAGGAAGAAAGGTGAAGCAGAGGAGTTTCAGTAAATTTTACTGAACTCATAGTTTTCCTGCCACCCAAATACAAGCTGGTGTATTTTTGATTTGTGCCAAGTTGCTCTGTCTACCATAGAAGACTTCAGGACTCTTGCTCTCCACCCTGGAAAAGTAGCTCTGGATTGTGAAAGCAGATCCCCTAACTCCTTCAACTTGTAAACTACTTAATTTTTGCAGTATTTTTTTAAAAATTTCAATATATATTCAATCATTCTACACACATATACATACATATGCACATACCTATGTGTATTATATTCATATGTTCCTGTCAAGGAGATATAAGTACATTTGGCCTCAGTTTCCTTATCTATATATAAAATGAAGCAATTTGGCTTTAATTGGATGTTCTCAATAACTCATCTTGGAGAATATAACTTACACCTTGGGAGAATACCATCATATACATACATATATGTACATAATACGCACACACACATATATGCATATATATATGATATTAACTACCTTTGAACTCAAATGAATTTTACTTATTTCTGCCTCAAAGGGACAAAAACCTCAGACAAACAGGGGAAAATCCCTAACAGAATTAATATGCCAAGTGAAATTCCCAAGGTCAAAAATGCTTGCTCAGAGAATTTCCAGATGTTCCTATTTTCCAGGAACTTTCATCCTTAGTCTGGATTGCGTGATATCATTAGAATTATCCTAACACCCCTGGCTCTACATGCTACTATGGACAGATGTGGAACAGGGTGTAAGGGAGACTGACCCCTGTGCAGACAAAGAATGAAATTTTCCAGAGACTATATATGGACTTTGGAAAGCTATTCCAGCAGACAAAAAAAGTTTCCCTTTCCTAGGACCAGTAGGGAGTGGCATTGTTAGAGGCTTACAAGAGGGACTTTTGCTTTTGCTTTTGAAGAGGATAAAGAGGAAGAGGGGGACTGGGAACAGCTGGTCTCCACTTATCCATTTCCTA
The DNA here is from genome assembly GCF_028372415.1 of Notamacropus eugenii. Lineage (NCBI taxonomy): Eukaryota > Metazoa > Chordata > Mammalia > Diprotodontia > Macropodidae > Notamacropus > Notamacropus eugenii. The sequence goes on along the minus strand of NC_092872.1, from coordinate 96,828,919 downwards.
GGAAGGGGCGTGACTGGAATGTATAGAAGCTGCTGACTATTATCACTCCAGGATCTCTGTGAAAACCACAGGTATTTTTAACTCCCCATACCCTATACATATCAATGGCAATCATTTATCCCAAAAGTTTGCTTTGTTCTTTAGGTAATTCACAATTCTACATTTGTATAGTAGTATTTAAAGCTACCTTACCTTTGATACAAGATTATTGATTAATTATAACTTCTCTGTGATGTGTGCATGTCCTTAATTGTCATTGGTGGGGCTGCAAGAGAAATAAGTAGTGAATGGCATATGATACCTGGATAGCTGTCTCTTGACAGAGAAGATATACCTTCTCTGTTTGACTGGGAGTACACGAAAGCCCTTTATCTCACTTGATCCTCACAATAACTTTGAGAGGTACCAAGTGGGTATACATACACGTATACTGTACATCTGCATATCTATATGTGTGTATATGTATATATGTATATGTGTGTATATGTAGATAAATAGATAAATAGGTAGAGAGATGAATGGATGGATGGATGGTATGTATGTTTGGAGGGGAGGCAGTCCTGTACACTTCTTATATACTTATATATTATATGCATTACTATATATAATATATATAAATAGCAATTGTTTCTGTCCTGCCCAGAAGTTCTGAGGGTCTTACCCTCCTAGATTGACTTTTTTTTTTTTTTGTGAGTAGGCAAAGTAGGCCATCTTTTGCCTCATTTCTTACCTAAGCTAAAATCAGTGAATGGGTGTTGCTTCAGACAAACTGTGACCTGGGAAAGACCTTAGTTAAAAAAGGCCAAGGTCTCCTACTGCATCTGGGGTCATCTGTAGTCATTTTAACCTATGTCTCACCACTGGGCTCAGATGACTCTGGAAGAGAGAGTGAGGCTGATGACTTAGCACAGCCCTCCCTCGCTTAAATCGAATTCACCTGGAAGTCTAGACATCACCCTCCTGACGTCATCGGTCCTCTTGGAGAGTGAAGGACAAACAACAACGTCCTGTCTGTACATACACCCACTTCGGTAGCCCTGTCTGTCAAGGTTTGGAGGTTTAAGGTAGAAAGTAAAAATGAAGAGGTATTCATTTCTTCTTCAGGTCTCCACCTTTGAAATATGAGAACATCTACTTTTCTTAAATGACACCTTTCTCCTCCTACCTGGCACTAACACCCCTTTCTCTTTCACACACACACACATACACATACACACATTTCTTCCCTCCATCTAATATGCATATACACACACATACATGTATGCACAATTCTATAGAGATAGGAAGGAAGACAGGAAGGCAGGAAGGCAGGAAGGCAGGAAGGCAGGAAGGCAGGAAGGCAGGAAGGCAGGAAGGCAGGAAGGCAGGAAGGCAGGAAGGAAGGAAGGAAGGAAGGAAGGAAGGAAGGAAGGAAGGAAGGAAGGAAGGAAGGAACATATGGGTTTCCCCAATGAGAAACTGGGTGACTGTTCTACAATGTAGAGATTTTCTGGGGCACTGAGAGGTTATGACTGACCAAGGGTCATAAAACCAATCAAGGTCCAAGGTAGGACTCTTTTTTATTCTAAGGCAGGTCCTTATATCTCTGTGCCTGTCACCATGAACCTTATCTTACATTTATATATCAGGCATACAGGAGGCACTTTCTTATTTACTGTTATCTACCTCAAGACCTAAAACAGTAGCAAGAGAACACTGAAAAGAAAAATGGTGGAGGTGTTGGAAAGCAGAGATAGAAGAGCTGGAAACCACAGGAAGAGGTTGTAGGATTTTTGCCTAGCCTGCACAGGTCTGTTCTGTTCCTTTTACCCCTGTGTTAGTATTTTTTGTGGGGAAGACTTCCCTTGAAAGACTTCTAGGGGTAATTATTCCAGTGCATGTTACACAGGGAACATAAAGAGAGGCTTCCAGGGCACCTGAATGTCTTGCCCACTATGAGAGCAGGTTGGCTGTGACACCAGTGGTTTTGATTGCTGCCTCTTTCCATTATGACCAAGACCAGCAACAGAACTGAGACCAGTACTAGCAGCAACCATTGCCCTAAACACCTACTTAATGTTGATTAGAACCCTGGCTAGAACCGGTATTTCAGCCAGCCAAGCTAGGATCAGGAGTCTATATTGGAGACAGTCTGGAGGGCTGGAGACTGTCAGCTATCCTGAGGCTTAAAGGAAGGGTTAGCCAGGGTCAGGGAAATCTGCCTCTCTCCCCATACTGCCTTTACCTTCCTGTTGAAACTCTCAGTTCCAGAGCTAAATTCCTGGACACAATATTTCCCCTACACACTATCCCCTTTCCCCTCTCCATGATATGTGAGAACAGTTGATGTGAGATGTCTCCTCAAATAACCCAAAGAAATGGGAGGGTAAGAGGGAGAAAATTCAGAGATACCTGGGGGAAACATTCCAAATCAGGGAGCCCTTGATAGGCTCTTAGCAATTTTATTTTATTATGGCTTGTATAAGCCATGTGATCAGATAGAAATTAGTTTCATACATCATATAATATATAGAGAGGGTCAAATTGAGTCTGAAAATTTCCCAAAAATACGGTTTGGGAGAATCTAGTGAGTTCCCTCTCATTTTCTAATATGGTGGGGCCATAAATCATATCATCCCTAGATCAATATTAAACCTGAATGGTTTCCTTCTTACCCAGTTATCTGAAACAGCAAAGTCTGGCATGGTGGGTAACTAGTGAAGACACATGAGTACCTCTGTGAGCATGCAAAGAGAGAGAATCTCCTTTACTGGCTAGTTAATGAATAAAGGGACAGCCTATTTTTCCCGGAAACTTAGAGAATGCAGGACATGAGTCAGGTGTGTGCTATACTACTAATGCAGGACTTAAACTATCACCTGAGAACCTACCCTGAGCACGCCCAGACTGCACCTGCACTTGTCACATTTATAGAACATTTTATTTATGGTTATAAAGTTTTATTTTATATATACACACACACATATATGTATATATATATATGCACATTATACATATATACCTACACATGTAAGTATGCGTAAATAAATTGTATTTATGTGTGTATGTATACAAAACTTTTCTTATATTATTTTTTTGCACTTAGCACAGTGCCTAGCACATAGTAGGTGTTTAATAAATGTTGATTGATATATCTTCTCATTTGGTCCTCAGGACAACCTTGTAAGGACTGTATTTGTTCAGTTGTTAAATCATGTCTGACTCTTTGTATCCAACTCTTTGTGACTCTGTGGACCATAGCATGGAATTTTCTTGGCAAAGATACTGGAGAGATTTTCCGTTTCCTTCTCCAGTGGATCAACTTTTGTCAGAACTCTTCACTATGACCCATCTGTCTTGGGTAACCCTGCACAGCCTAGCTCATAGTTTCATTGAGCAAGCCCTACCACCACCATGACAAGGCAGTGATCCTGGAGGGAGAAGATTGTACTACCGTCTGTTTCTGTTTTATAGATGAGGAAAAGGTAGAAAAGCATGAGGTTAAAGTGAGTCCCTAAAGGCCACATACATAGGACTTAAGTCCAAGTCTTTTGGTTCTGTGGACAAGTCTCACCACACTGCCCCAAAGCAAGAAAGTACTTAGTTAAATTCCAACAGGTTACATCAATGCACTTAGTCCAGTTGCTTGTCATTAGAACTTTGAAAAGAAATTTATTCAGATCAATGCTTGTGAAATTCTATTTGTAATTTACTGTAAATCTGACTATAATTCCTTGAAAGGGTCAAATTACATTTAGTGGCATGAAAATGGAATGATAAGATAACACATCAGACCACTAGGTGGTGCAGAAAGTAATATTGAATCTGGAATCAGGAAGTCTTGAGTTTGAATTCTGCCTCAGACATTTAACTAGCTAAGAAAACCTGGATAAGTCACTTAATTTCTCTATGCCTCAGTTTTCTCTTCTATTAAATAGGAATAATAACATCTACTTGATAGGCTGTTGTGAAGTTCAAATAAGATGTCATGAAAAAATGCTTTGCAAATTATTGAATTCTATGTAAATGCTATCTGTCATTATTATTAACATATAACAGATTCAGAGTAACTCCCCTTATCCTCTACCGGTCTTTGTAGTTTCCAGGATGAGAAATATTTGGAAAAAGAAAAGCCCTGCAGCTATCAAAAGTAGGAGTGCCATAAGGAAAGGAAAAAAAAGACTTACTAAAAAAGAATCAACACAAGCGTTGCCTGGTCCACCTACTCCACTTTCTCTGGAAGTGAATATTACAAGTTCACCACATGCCCAAGTCCTTGACATTGTAGAATGTCTTCTCCTTCTCACAACTGGGAGGGCAGAGAAGTAGGCAAGATGATCAAATTTGAGGGATACCGAACAAGGCACTGCCATAGATGAGAGAATGAGGTGAGTGCCATGAGACTGGTTTGCCACTGGAAATCAATTACATAGAGGAACATCTAGTGTGTAAAACATATGAAGAAGAATCATACTGGACCATGATGATGCACAAATCAAAGGGGGACTCCTAGAAAAGACCTTAAGACCCTGAACATCAAAGAAACCAAAGGATTCTCAGTTTCTTATGAAGCTGTGTGAAGGGGCTATTAATCAATCATTCAATCAACAAGCATTTATTAAGCATGTATTCTGTGTTGTTGGATCTGTTGGGAACACAGAAAGCTCCTTGAGGCCAGAGACTCTATTTGCCTTCCTTTGTATCCCCATCCTTAGAATAGTACCTGGCACATAGTGGGCATTTAATAAATGCTTGGTCACTGACTATTGATTAACAGAGGGTACCCCAGAAACAACCACAATAAGGCTAGTGTTTCTGAGACAATCAACAGAGGCATTTAAAGAGGGATGGATTCTGAGTCTGCTTCATAATTCACTGTGTTTCATTTACTTTGTTCCATTGTTTAAATTGAATATGCCTTTTCCTTTGGTTTCATTTTTTCTTCTGGCTTGGACTGATGAGTTTTAATGGAAATTTGAGTTAACGAATTATGGGCTTTAACTGGTGGCCACAAAGCTGGATTAGTATAACTTTCAGGGGCCATCTTGAGAGGGTGCTACATCAGAACTAAAACTTTGTGGGATCAATAACAAAAATGAATATTGATGCCAAAATGTTGAAAATATCAATAAACAGCAAACATATTGTTAAAAATTATTTACTGTAATTCCTGGAAAGCAGGGATGATTTTAATATTAGGAAAATCAAAGCCATTATAGATTATACTAATAATAAAACTATACAAATTGCATGATTCTGTCTACAGAGAAAAAAGCCTTCAACAAGACAGCCTTTATGTTTAAAACACTAAAACATGTTAATAAATGGATTTTTTTCTTACTATCATCAATAATAATGTAGCTAAAGCCAAGAGCTTACATTATCTGTAATGAAGAAAACGTTAGAAACCATTCCAATGAGATCAAAGCTAAAACAAAGATGTTTTATTATCATTGCTTTTTTGATAAAGTTTTCAAAATGTTATCATGGCAGTAAAAAAAAAAAGAAATTTAGGAAATAAACCTCAACAAATAGCAACCATGTCATACTGATCTGCAGATGACATGATGATTTACTTAGAGCAACCCACAGTTTCAAAGAAAAAAATTAATTGAACCAAGTAACAATGAGAGTAAAGCAGGATATATATAAAAGAAACCCACAAAATAACTAGTTTTCTGATTTTTCTAATAAAACTTAGCAAAATGAGATATAAAAATTTGATTCAAAATAACAACAAAATTCACAGAAAATCTGGTAGTTAACTTAAGACATGCTCAAAGCTTATTTGAATATGACCACTACAAAGTATATAAGTATATATCCCAAAGAGATGAAAGACAAAGGGAAAGTCTGATATATAACAATATACGTATGTATGTATGCGTGTATATACGTATATTTATAACAGGAATATTATGTTAGAAAAAGTGAGCAACCATTAATTGAGAAAAGGCTAAATAAATTGTAGTCAATGAATATAAAGGGATATTATTGTGCTATAAGAAATTATGACTATGGAGAATGTCCCTGGAAAGACATATGTGACCTGATCCAGAGAGGAACAAAGCATAAGGAGGTGAACAAATTACACAAGGACCACAATGATGTGCAGATCATGATATAATGGGAAAGGACAGTATGTACTTGGAATCAGGAAGACCTGAGTTCAATAATAACTTAAAATATTTGTACTTCAGTTTCCTCATTTTTAAATGAAACAGTTGGACTCTAAAACCTCTAAAAAGATCTTCAAGCTCTAAATCTATGAGTCTATGTATGAAAAACAACATTGGAAGACATCAGAACTCTGATCAACGAAGTCATTCAAAATGACTTCACAGGAGAGGGATGATAGAACAGAGGTTTGGAATGAAGTTCAAGTCTTTAGCCTTTCATAATTGTGTTAGTTTATATTACTTGGCTATACTTCTCTGTTATGATGAAAGGTACTATGGAGGAGGTGAAGGAGACAGCCACTGGACAGTAACAGAGATGTAAACCAAGAGAGTGTCAAAGAAACATTTGGTCATCACTCCCATCTAACTCAACTCTCCAAATACATTTTAGAGAAGGACGGCTGCTACTTACACTCAATGAACTAAGGGCCCATGATAACATCAGCAGAGCTTGTAATCTCAGTCAGAAAGTTTTTCTGGAAATGAAATCCCAGCAGGCTTCTGTTTTTCCTCCATAATTTTCTTCTTCCTCTCTCTTAGGCATTAGTTCCTTAGATGGAACCTACTCTTAAGATATTAGGAGATACCCTGTTTCTCAGAGCCAAGGCCTAGCAAGCAGGCTGTGCCCTGAACTTGGCATAGCAACAATCCTTTGCACTCGTCCTCTGGATGATCTCACCCTCTGGCAAAATTGCATAATTATTGTATTGCTTTGACTAGCACCAAATGTTCTCTAAATTCAGACAAACACTGGACAAACTTGGACAATTTCTGGTCATGAAGCCCTGCTATGAATCAAACTTCTCACATTGACCCTGTTGCCCCTCATTGTCAGGGCTACAACTTACTGTGTAGCCACAGGTATAAGGAATGAGATCTTCCTACACTACAGTGAGTCACCCCAGTAGGGGAAGGGTCCCAGCACATGGATCTAATTTTCCTCCTTGCTTGAAACTCATTTTTCTCACTTTGAAATTAAACTTCTGTTTGAATCCTGACTGCCCTGTCTCTAGCCTGTTCTGTTTGACTCCAGTTATCCACAGGTTAGAGGCTGACTTGGTGCAGGTGACATTAATTGGCATCAGAAATGGGATTAGACATGGAATTGGGTCTTGGACTCTCCAGTAGCAGCAATAGTGGACCAGGTACCGCCAGAGATTTATTTCTCTAGAGTCTCACCCCCACTCATCTGGTGAGTCCTCTGCCCTTGTCTCTGCTCCAATCTCTGAGTTCTAGGCTTGATGGAACTCTCCATTCTTTGTGAGGAAAACTCTGGGGTTCTCCAGTGACCCAATCCATCTTGGGCCTTTTCTCTAAGGATATCCTTTCTGCATGCTCCGTTCTCCCAACCAGCTGTTTCTGTCTGCTCTGTTTGACTTTGGTTTCTGCACAACAGAGGTTTTTACCTACTCTGTTCCAACTTGGTTATGCCCACCCCTCCTCACCCCACTCCCCCACCCCTTTAGGCTAAGAGAGTGCTTAGTTAGCTCTGAGCCTCTATTAAACCAGCAAACATATGCCTGGCTATAGGTTGTAACTGCATGAATTGTTAAAACTATTTGTCTCTGTTTGTATCTGTCTTGTCTTTCTGTTGGCATTTGTAAAAAGTAAAATCTCTGTGTCATGTTAGTGCTGTTTGTCAATTCTGTAATCTTGAAAGACTTAAAATGCAGCCAGCTAGAAAAAACGTCTAAAAGCTAGAGCCAAAGGTTTTAGAATACTGGAAAAAATTAATGAACTTTCAACTCCCATTTTAGACTTTTCACAGGAGATTAGGTAATAAGAAATAAAGTCAGATAATCAAAGTTGTAGAACTGTTAAAAACATCTTGGTAGATTTTGGAAGTGTGGAGATTAATCATTAAGGGGTTTGAAGATTTATCATTTTAAGACTGCAGGGAGACTTTGGGTAATTAAGACTCCTGAGACTTTGGGTAATTCTAGGAACTCACTCCCATCTGAAATATCTTAGTAAGTTTTGGAGTACTGCTCTGTAGAATTTGTTTTAAGGAAAAATGAGGATGAAATCTTATAAAACTTAAAAATAAATGACAAGATTAATAATTTCATTATTCTAGGGCAATGAAGGCAGACAGCTAGTTTATAAGTAACCTGAGAGTGAAGAAAGAAAAAAAAACAGGTAAATGAATTGCACCTTATAGCCACCACTTCCTTGATCATCTCAGATCAGGTTCCCAAATAAGAGAGTTTTAAAAACTGCTAGAAAAATGTAGGGAAACTTGAATTATGTTCCAGTTGCAGGAATTTATTAGCCGTATAATCTTAAGTAAGCTGTCATGTCTGTTTGCCCCAAATTTCCTTATCTGTAAAGAGAAAAACAATAATGGTACCCACCTCCCAGGATTGTTGTGAGATCAAAATAATATAATGATTGTAAAGTGCTTAACATAGCAACTGGCATATGCAAACCTGATATTATTGGTATATTTTAATTGACTGTAATTATTCCATACTTGATAAGTCTAAAATGGGTTTAAAATGTCAGAGGTAATAAGATGAATGACTTTTATATGGGATAATTTGGAAACGCAATTAACTGAATTGATGTCATCTGAAGTTTTGTTCCATGTTTTAAATACATGATATTATCTGTGTGGTTACTGTATTTCTGAATTATCCTATATTGTGACATTTGAAAAACCATTGTAATAGAAATGCTTTTAGACAACAATTCTTAATCTGGATGCTGTTACACATAAATTGAGTATTTAAAAAGGATATGATAGAAAATAGATACTTGATAACTTAAATATTAAATGAGGTATATTTTGTAATAAAGCAGATAATAATATATAATAGAAAATTTTCATTTGAAATTCTTGGCTATCATGAAAGTATATAGCATGGTTTAAAGATGTAGCCTCAACATATTAATGACGAGTCAACCATCAGGTATTTGCTGTATGTTTGAAGCCCCAGAATATGAGTACTCAATTTGCAAATAAAGGATAAATCAAATGTTAACTGTTAGGGAAACATCAGGAAAGATATTTAAGCCCTAAGTTTTGGTTAGTGAAATTTTGCTATCTCAGGTAAAAATTCCTGGTACTATAATTTGCTGTTGTTTTGAGTTTTGATTACAGGGATAGTTGTCTGAGTTGTCATGAAGCCAATAGTAGAAAACGGCATGTGCTACAGTCTGGGAACTGCTAAAGGTGAATGTGCTGCGAAAGGTTTGGGGGATCACTTTGGCATAGCCTAAGGTAAAAATCCTCCTAACTCTATTTCCCCATTGTGCTATTTTCCCTTCTAAAAAGGAAATTTCCCCACCTAATTAATCCTGAGCCTTACTTTTAACACCTCCTGACTCCACGATTGGCTGTCAGATATGACTCATGCCCAGAATCAAACGTAGCTGAGGGAGTTTTTCTTCTTATTATGATATATACCTGTGTCCCTCTTTCTCCCTTTATAGCAAATTTCTATAATCAAGAAGTTGTTTAAGTTCAATACTAAATCTACTAATAATAGACACAGGAATATCTCCAAGTTACTATAATAGGATGCAGGCATGAGTGTCTTACAATTTTTACCTGTATTTGTGGTCACATTGTAATATAGGGATGATATCCTCCTAAGGGGGAAATGGTTAGACAAAGTAATAAAACAAAGATACAATGTAAAAAGTTTTCTATATAAATGGAACAATGAATTTGAAAGAAGCACCAGGATTTTACTGGCTTTTTTTTTCTAGGAACTATTTACAAATGTGTATAATAGGCTTCCAAATATCTATCATAGAAATTCAGGCTTTGAGCATTTTTTTGGTAATAAGTTCTCAAAATTGGGTTTTACACGTAAATTCTACTGATAATGGTAAAGAAAGTGAAATTATTTTTCCATTTTTAAGGTATCTGTCTGATTAAATGGAAGAAGAGCTCATTTTACAGGTGAACTTTCATGAATTTTTTAAGGATTCTCATATCAGGTACAGGATTTAGGTAAAAATAGAAACAGTGAATGGGATAAATAAATTGAAACTCTTGGAAGTTTCGAGATTAGAGAACTAAATTTACTAAGTTGTATTAAGTCTTATTACTAGCAGAATTATTTAGGAACCTCTAGATTTGGGACCAGAGAAGCAGAACCCCATTCAGAGCCGTCCTGAGAATAAAACCTTTTGTCCAAAAAAAGATATTTAGGGACCGGATAACTCCATAACATGTTTGAGACTCAAAAAGTACTGATTGAATGGATATGGAAAATGGGTTACCAGGATACAAGGAGACTTGATATTAGTTAACATGAGTAATAATTATTGTATTGTTTCAATGTTTTGCCTCTAGTCTTAACTTTTGACACTGGTTTCTGATCTTAGCCATGAGATCTTGGTTCATGTTTAAGTTTTCCTGATTAGTTGAGTGACATACAAATTTCCTTTCTAAAATTCATGAAGAAATTTGCTCTAAAGGGAGTTAGAGGGACACTGAGGTGTCTCCATAACTAGGCCCTTCCCCTCTCTTGCAGACTTCTTACACATTATTCCCCTTCATGAATTTTGTGATCTAACCATACTAGTTTACTTGCTGAGATACTGGGAATGTAAGAGACTTGGCCAGAGTTAAGTATGTGTAAGAGGTTGACCCTTGAACCCAGGCCTTCCTAACAATGACGTTGTCTCCCACACTGTCTTTTCTCTCCCTCCTTTGTTGATTCATTATCCACGTTACACCCACAGTGGGTGTCCCCCCAACACTTATTCCTTGCATTTTCTCTGAGAAAGAATGAGCACAGGACTAGGCTTCTTCACTTTCTTTCGGTGGTAATTTATCCTGTGAGATCATAAAGCATCATTCAGCATTTCTATACACTTAGACACATTTAATCCATTAGTCTTAATCTTTCCCCACCCATGGGGGGTAGGGGTGGGGTGCCATCTCTTTCACATCTATATTCCCTCACTCGGCCCACCCTGAGCCAACAAGAAAATTAAGGAATTAGCCAAATCTGTTTAACCATGGGACTCTCTAGATAATGAGGGGGAGAAGGGTGGTGCCCCCAGTATCCTACTGTGATGTCACTGTTGGCTCCCTTCTGGTAGTACAATTGGCTTGGATGGATCTCATGCTCTAAAGATTCAGTTCCCACAGAAGCAATATCATAACCAAACCGTTGACAAAAGGTTTGGCACCATCCCGTGTTAATGTGTTGTAAGGAAAAGGGGAGGAACAGGGGTAAACAGTGATGAACACCCAAGAGCTGAGACCATCTTGGGAAAGGAGATGTTTGCATTTAGTACAATTCATTTCACAAAACAGTTGTCATCAAGTGTGTGGCCTAGCAGCTCAAATTTGCCCAGAAAAAGTGATTTCTAAAAGACTTTTCCACTTTCTACAGAAAAATCACAGATGTAGAGCTGGAAGCAATCTCAGGATATCTAGTCTAGTGCTGTCTCATTTTACAGGAAACTGAAGGCTAGGAAGCTCACATGATTTGCCCAGAATCACACTGGCAAATTAACGCTAGAGACAAGATTTGAATCTCCTGAGCCAATGCTCATTGTATCTAAGTTATGCTTTTCTCTGTAAAGACACAGTTTGTTGTTCACTCATTTCAGTCACATCCAGCTCTTCAGGACTCCTTTAGGGGTTTTCATGGTAAAGATACTGGAGTACTCTAGTTCATTTTACAGATGAAAAAACTGAGGTAACCGGAGTTAAGTGACTGGACCAGGTCACGTAGCCAGTAAGTATCTAAGGCTGGATTTGAACTCAGGTCTTCCTGACTCCAGGCGCAGCGCCCAATCTACAGCTCCACCTAGCAGCCCAAAGATGAACACACACACACACACACACGCACACACACCATGAGCCCCTCTTCTTATGGGCTCATGGTATTTCAGCATATAAGAAATGTAAGTAATGTAGTACAGTAGTAGGAACACTCAATTATGATCCAAAGGACTGCTCCCTAATTCCTCATAGCCACTCATATGAGCCCTATCTTTCCTGAGCCCCATCTGACTCTACCATATACTTCTACTATGCCCTCTGGAGCCTACATTCTCTCCTATTTAAAATGCACCCTTTCTATTAGACCTGAGCCTTCCTTCTTGCTCCTGAAAATTGGATTTTGCACTTAATTTTCCATGTACAAGTTCATTTCCCCAGTAATACTTAAGTTCCTTGAAGACAAACGTGGTTTCATATTTGACTTTGTTCCTCCAGTGCTTATCACAGTGCATTGCACACTGTAGGCATTTAATGAACAAAATATCCTTTTTTTTGGACTATGGATCCCTCTGGCAGTCTGGTAAAGTCTATAATATCCCTTCTTAAAATGTTTTTAAATGCATAAAATAAAATACATAGAATTATAAAGGAAACTAATGATATTGAAATTCCCTTATCAAAATCTTTTTAATATCTAATTTATTTATTTTCAGTTCTTAACATTTACTTCTACAAGAATTTGAATTCAAAATTTTCTCCCCATCTCTCCCCACCTCCATCAGAGGACAGCATGCACCCCATCCACCCCTTCCTCCAGTCTGTCCTTCCCTCTATTACCCACCCTTCTTCCATCCCCCTTCCCCTCTATTTTCCTGTAGGGCAGAAAAGATTTCTATACTCCATTGCCTGTATAACTTCATTTCCAGTTACATGCTAAAACAATTTTCAGCATTCATTAGTATAGCTTTAAGTTCCATATTCTCTCCCTCCCTCCCCACCCACCCTCATTGACATAACAAGCAATTCAGTATAGGTCATACATGTGTAATAAATGCAAAGTACTTCCACAATAGTTACGTTGTAAAAGACTAACCACATTTCCCTCTGTCCTATCCTGCCCTTCATTTATTCCATTCACTCCCTTGACTTGTCCTCCCACAATACTATTTGCTTCTGATTATCCCTTTCACTGATTTGTTGTCCCTGCTATTATCTTCCCTCTCCTATTCTCTTCCCCCTTGACTTCCTTCAGGGAAACATCTATTTCCATAGCCAATTGAATGTGTGTTATTCCCTCCTTAAGTCAAATCTCATGAGAGTAAAGCTCAATTATTTCCTTTCATCTCCCCTCTTCCCCTCCATTGTAAAAGCTCTTTCTTCCTTCTTTTATGTGAGATGATTTGTATAGTCTACCTCTCCCCAATCTACAGCTCCACCTAGCTGCCCAAAGATGAACACACACACACACACACACACACACACACACACACACACACACACACACACACACACCCCATGAGCCCCTCTTCTTATTCCATTCAACAGTAAATTTTATGTATATATATATATATATATATATATATATATATATATATATATATATATATATATATATATATATATATATATATATTCCCTCTAAGTACCCTAATATTGAAAAAGATCTCATGAGTTACGAATAACGTTTTCCATATAGGGATGTAAACAGTTCAACTTTAATGTGTTCATTAAGGCTTCTCTTTCCTGTTTACCTTTCCATGTTTCTCTTGATTCTTGTATTTGAAAGTCAAATTATCTATTCAGCTCTGGTCTTTTCAACAAGAATGCTTGGACATCCTCTATTTCATTGAAATTCCATTTTTTTCCCTGAAGTATTATACTCAGTTTTGCTGAGTAAGTGATTCTTGGTTTTAATCTTATGTCCTTTGACCTCTGGAATATCATATTCCAAGCCCTTCAGTCCCTTAGGGTAGAAGATACTAAATCCTGTGCTATCCTGATTGCATTTCTACAATACTTGAATTGTTTCTTTCTGGCCCCTTGTAATATTTTCTCTTTGACCTGGGATCTCTGGAATTTGGCTGCAATATTCTTAGGAGTTTTCCTTTTGGGATCTCTTTCAGGAAGTGATCTGTGAATTCTTTCCATTTCTATTTTACCCTCTGGTTCTAGAATATCAGGGCAGTTTTCCTTGATGATTTCTTGGAAGATGATGTCTAGGCTCTTTTTTGATCATGGTTTTCAGGTAAACCAACAATTTTTAAATTATCTCTCAGATCTATTTTCCAGGTCATTTGTTTTTCCAATGAGATATTGCACATTGCCTTCCATTTTTTCATTCTCTTGGTTTTGTTTTGTAATTTCTTGGTTTCTCATAAAGTAACTAACTTCCATCTGCTCCATTTTAATTTTTAAAGAACTATTTTCTTCAGTGAGCTTTTGAACCTCCTTTTCCATTTGACCCATTCTGCTTTTTAAAGCATTCTTCTCTTCACTAGATTTTTGAACCTCTTTTGCCATTTGGGATAGTCTATTTTTGAAGGTGTTATTTTTCTCAACATTTTTTTGGGGTCTCCTTTATCAAGCTGTTGAGTCACTTTTCATGATTTTCTTCCATTGCTCCCATTTCTCTGTCCAGTTTTTCCTCTACCTCTCTTATTTGATTTTCAAAATCCTTTTTGAGCTCTTCCATGACCTGTAACCATTGCATATTTATTTTGGAGGTTTTGGATGTAGAAGCCTTGACTTTGATGTTTTCCTCTGATGGTATTCTTTGTTCTTCCTCATCCAAATAGATGGAAGAAAATATCTGTTCACCAAAAAAGTAACCTTCTATAGTCTTATTTTTTTTCCCTTTTGAGGGCATTTTCCCAGCCAGTTTCTTGACGTTTGAGTCCTTTGTCAAGTGGAGGGTATATTCTAGGGTCCTGTAAGTTCTCAGTTCCTCCAACATGACACAATCAAGAGAGAGGAGTTTTCTCCTCTCCTGGCCTGTGCTCTGATCTGTGAGCAGAATTACCCTCTCCAGGGATTCCACCAGCTCCACCATGCCAGTGCTCCTCCTCACCCCAGGATGGCCCCTCAGGACTGAGATCCAGATCAGTGGCTCAATGCCCCCAGGATCTTTAGGCCAAGAGCTCCAAAAGTGAATGCTGCTGCTACTACTGCTGCAGTGGTTGCTACTGCCCTGGAGCCAGGTCTGGGACCAGACTAGGCGCCCTTCTCACTGAGGTGAAAGAGTTTTCTTACTGACCTTTGAAGCTGTCTTTGGCATTTGTGGGTTGAGAAATCTGGAAACCCCAGCTGCTACCCATGATTCCATGCCCTGAAGCCTGCTCCAGTCCTGTCTTTGCTGTTTGGCCCAGGCTGGGCTGCTCTCTGCTCTGAGTCTGGTGCAATAGATCTTTCCTGTCGGCCTTCCAGGCTTTATTGGGCTGGAAATCTCTTTCACTCTGTCGTTTTGTTGCTTCTGCTGCTGTTTAGAGTTATTTTTGCAAGTATTTTATAGGATATGGGGGTAGAGCTAGAGTAGGTCCGTCTGTCTACTCTGCCATCTTGGCTCTGCCCCCCAAAAATATTTTTTAAAAGCAAGTTCATGGACCTCAGAATAAGAACCTCTGCTCTATAACACATAATTAACCTAGCTTTATTGGAAGTTCCCCAATGAGGGGAAACTCAGTATCTCTTAGGACAACCCTTTCCATTTCTCAATAGTGTTAATCGCTTTGAGTTCTCTCTGTTGATAAGCAACCTAGTCTTATATATAACCTTAAAGTCCTTTAAATCTTGCTCCACTTTCACCCTATACATCCAATTAATTACCAGATTCAGTCTATTCGAAATTCCTCTCCTGATCCTACCATTTGAGTCCAGTGAAAAGAACACTGGACTTAAGGTCAGGGGACTTTGGATTTTAAACTAGAAGGAAACTGAAAGATCAATTAGTCCAATCCCTTCATTTTACAGATGAGGAAACTGAGGCCCAGAGAGGTTACAGGTAGTAACAAAGCTAATTCTGAAACCAGATTCCCAATTTCAAGTTGGAACTTTATTTTTTAATATTAATTTATTTATTTTTAGTTTTCAACATTCACTTCCATAAAATTTTGAGTTCCAAGTTTTCTTCCCCTCTCTCCCCTCTCCCCACCCAAAGACAGGATGCAATCTGTTATAGGCTTTGTATATATGTTCAATATATTAAACATATTTTCACATTAGTCATGTTGTAAAAATTAGAACTAATAGAAGGAACCATGAGAAAAAAGAAACAGAGAGAGACAGCAATAGTATGCCTTAATCTACATTCAGACTCTCTAGCTCTTTTTCTGGATGTGCATAGCATTTTCCATCATCAGTCTTTTGGAGTTGTCTTAGATCCTTGCGTTGCTAAGAAGTAAGTCTATCAATGTTAGCCATTACACAATGTAGCTTTTACTGTGTACAATGTTCTCCTGGTTCTGCTTACTTCACTCAGTATCAGTTCATGTAAGTTTTTCCAGCTTTTTCTGAAGTCTACCTGCTCATCACGTCTTATAGAACAATAGCATTCCATTACATTTATATGCTACAACTTGTTCAGTCATTTGTCAATTGATGGGCATCCCCTCAACTTCCAATTCTTAGCCACCACAAAAACAGCTGCTATAAATATTTTTGTACATGTATCATACTTATCTTACTGGTGGGACCTTGGGCAGGTTCCTCATCTGTTTAAAAAAAAAAAGTGAAGGGTTGGATGAAGTAACAGCTAAGTTTCTTTCCATGTCTTAATTCTATCATGCTATGAGGTCCTAGGGGGTTGAATACATAGTTGGTCTACATAAGAGAGTTTTAACTTTTCTATCTAATAACTTTGAAATACCATGGTTGTTGGGATGGTTAGGTGATACTGTGGATAGAGCACTGGCCCTGAGTTCAAATCCAGCCTCAGACACTTACAAGCTTGTGTGACTCTGGGCAAGTCACTTAACTCTGATTGCCATGGAAAGAAAGGAAGGAAAAAGGGAATGGTGGGAGGGAGGGAGGAAAGAAGGAAGGAAGGAAGGAAGGAAGGAAGGAAGGAAGGAAGGAAGGAAGGAAGGAAGGAAGGAAGGAAGGAAGGAAGGAAGGAAGGAAGGAAAGAAGGAAGGAAGGAAGGAAGGAAGGAAGGAAGGAAGGAAGGAAGGAAGGAAGGAAGGAAGGAAGGAAGGAAGGAAGGAAGGAAGGAAGGAAGGAAGGAAAGAAATACCACAGTTGTTAGGATAGGTATGAAAAACAGAACAAGAGGTGAGAGATCAGAACAGATGAATCTGCGATAAGCTTTGTTCTCTTAAAAATTTCTCCTTTCCGTTCTTTTCACAGGCTCATAACTCTAAGCTGGGAGGAATGTTAGAGGTTATCTGGTCCAACTCCTTCTTTCTACAGATGGGGAACTGAGGTCCAGAGAGAGTGCTCAAGGTCACATAGAAAATGGGTGGCAAAGACAGAATTTGAACCCAGGTCCTTTGTTTCCAAATCCAGTACTCTTTTTATTATTCAATAAAGCTTTTTCTTCTTGCTGTGTCCATGAAATAACTAAGACAAATAATAAGAGCTCAATTAACTTATGAGTAAGACTAAATAGAAAATCTGCCTATAATCTCTGTAACTATAGATTGCTTACATATGGGAAAAGATAGGCAGCTTCCCAGATAATGTGAGTTAAAATTCAAATGGTTTCCACACCCTAAGAAGCATGATTATTAGTTTAATAGAGAGCTTGGAATGCTATTGCATGCATAAAGGATTTTTTTAAAAAAACACATTCATATTTGCTTATTTAGAAACATCAATTAGAAAAAAAAGTTATATGTGAAATTGTTATTTAGCAATTCTAGGCATTGCATTGCTTTTAAACCAATGTTATAGGAAAATTTTCAGGCTTAGGACTACAAAGAAAATGGAAATATAGATGGGTTCCTTTTTCATGACCCTTATTTATTCTGTTTTTCTCAATAGTATCCATTTTTTACACACTTGCAATTAGCCCTAATTAGAATAAATATTTGAATGTATTCTTCCTAGAGATAAAGTAACACTAAACTTTAAAAAAAAATACTTGCATTTTCTTTTTCTTTGTGTGTTCAATATACGGGATGCTTTTTAAAATCTACTTTTCAGTTAGGTGTTCAGATGTTTAAGGTTCACATCTGGTTTAAACATTTTGCTTTTTGAGGTTCCTTGACCCACTCCACCCCCTTCTCTACCACTGTGTCTGCTTATTGCAACAACTTGCATTTGCAATGGATTTGTGTGGGATTCCTTCAGAGTAGAGAAAGGTTTTATGAGGAAATGACTGTAGTTCTTCAGAATTGTGGTTTTTTAATGGAATAACATTCTAATGGAATAACAATATTTCTTTAAAGACTGTCTATGTGAAAAGGATAAAGGAAACTTCATCTGGACATTGATTGAGTAGATTTTATATTTAACCCTTCTTTCCCCCAGTTATTTTTAAAAGTCTCATTATATTACACTTGGTGTCCAGTCATGGAAGATATAACCAGTACCTAGCACTTCATATTAGATCATCATGTGCCCTGCCTCATGCTCATGGAAAAGAGAAATGGACAAGGATAGTAATGATGGTGACCACATAGAAAGGGCTACAAGCAACATGTGGTGAGGGGATAAAAGGGATAAAGGAAAGATGTGGTGCCAAGAATTAGGGATGGCCCAAGACCCCCAGGGATCTAAGCAACTGAGAACCCTAGGATCACAGTTCAAGAGCTAGAAACTACTTGAGAGGCGATTTAGTCCAACCTTATTTTAAAGATAAGGAAACTGAGATACTTGGAGATTAAAAGATTTACCCAACCTCACACAGGTAGTAAATATCAGAGGCAGGATTTGAACCCAAGTCTTTAATCCCAAGTCTTTTTTCTCCATTTTTAGATCTCATGGAACTTGCTCCCCCTCATCCATAATGTCTCATAAACTGATCTGATTTCTATCTCTTCCATCCTCCTTCATTCATCAGTTTCTATCTCTTTTCTTCCCCTTCATTCTTCTTCTCTACCCGTTGGATTCTCCAAGTTTTCCCCACTTTTCTCTTTACCTTTAGCAATCTGATAAAGAGAATCCTTCCCCCCTAAGGCGATCAGGGATGATATTAGCCTTAGCTTAATAAGTGATTGCTGGATTGACAAGATATCATATGATTACATTGCAAAACTCATCACTGTATTTCCTTCATGGCAAGCTCTTATCACACAATAACTACAAAGATCTAAATATGTTTAGATCAAAGGTACCTGAAGAGCAGAAGTGAATGAGAGCACCAATCAGGATTGGGATACCATGGAATTATAGTATTGGGAATGAAGCTTGACGTGGAGAACTAACATGGAAATGGGGTTGGTATGGTATGGAAAGATTGAATTGTTATGAAGTTAAGAATCTAAAAGTAAATGGAGAAAGGGGATTGAGTGATAGAGCTATAGAGCAGTAAAAGAGAGAGAGTTAGACAATTTAAATACCCGATCTGAATGTAAGAATAGACAGAGAGAGAAAAGAGCAGAAGTACATAAAACCTTTAACAAGGAATTCTTTCACTTAGGATGAGTGTGGGAGGTAGAGTGGAGTGGCAGTACTGGGGGAAGTCCAATCAATTGATTGTTGTTTGTTTGTTGCTTGTTGAACAAACATTTATTAAGGTCCTACCATGTGCCAAGAACTATGTTACACACTGGAGATTCAAATACAAAGAATGAATTTCTCAAAGAATTTGCATTCTAATGGAATAATTTTATATTGAGACAGAGGAGGAAGGAAGAGCATGTGTCCCTCCTAGATTGGAGACTGGACTGAAGGGAATCCACAAGCTCCATAGTGATGGGACCCTAGAGGTAGTACTCCCAGGGAAAAAGAAATGGAGTGGTCATGATCATCAAGTGTAAGGATAAAAGTCTCTGCTTCACCTAAGGGAAGAAGCTTGCCCTGTAGAAGGAAGTCCTATATCAATATCTATATCTATGCCTATACATCACATCCTCTCTTAACTCTTATTTTTTCTAGCCTAAATATCCTTGTTCTGCAAATTTGTTATTCAGTTGTTTTTCAGTTGTGTCTCACTCCACATGAACCCTCTTTGGGATTTTCTTGGCAACAATACTGAAGTGGTTTGCCCTTTCCTTCTCTAGCTCATTTTACAGATAAGGAAACTGAGTCAAACAGGGTTAAATGACTTACCCAGAGTTGCACAGCTGATAAGTGTTTAAAGGTAGATTTGAATTCAGAAAGGGCAGTCTTCCTGACTCCAGGTCAGCACTGTAGCTACTGCACCATCTAACTGCCCCTTCTGCATATTACATAATTATTATTGAATGACATGTCATCTGCAAATTTTGATAAGCAAATTTGACAAGGATGTCCTCACCTAAGTCATTGATTAAAATGTTAAACAGCCCAGAGCCAATAACAGATCTTGGGTATACTCTCTCTCTTCTCTCCAAATTGATATAGTGATTATTTGGGGGGAATCCATCATTCAATAAGTTCCAGGTTGAACTATATGTACTATTTATCATGTCGCAAGTATATTTCTTCATATTCACAATACTATCATGAGACTTTGCCAAATGCTTTACAGAAACATTTTCCTCATCTTTCAATCTAGTAACCTTGCCAATGAAGCAGATGAGATTAATCTGGCACGATTTGGTCTTGATGAAGCCATGCTACTATTAGATATCATGGCTTGCCAGGACTCAAAGTCAAGTTTGCCCATCTATACTTTGCAGATCTTACCCTCTTTCCTTGTTTGAAAATCAGGACATCTATTTTTTCCTTGTCTTATTCTCTACAATCTTCCAAAAATCAGCTCAAAAATCACTTTGGCTGGTCCTCTAGTACCTCAGGGCATCATTTGTCCAGGCTTGGTAACTTGAATTCATTCCCTGATTGAAGAAGTATATTCACTGGCAGAGAAAATAGCAGCAAAGTAAGGTTTGGTGTAGTTCTGCCTTCTCCCTGTACTCTACTACTACATTCCCACCCACCCTGAATGGTAATTCTATCCTTTCTTTAGTCTTTCTATTGTACCCTAGCAGTTTTTAAAACCTTTTTTATTGAACTTAGAATTCATTGCCAATTTTGGCATGATTCAATACTTTGATTAATTCAGTGACGCAGAGAAAGGCAGGGACAGCTTCAGATGCTGAAATTAAAGAGAAGAGGCAGAACAAAAAGAATTTCACTTATAACTTGTTCCCTCACTCAGAGACAACAAAAGATGAAATTGAGCCACATCTGTCATCCACTTAACTGTGATGCAGTGTTCACATGGCTGGTTCTACCTTGGAGCTGTAGGAACAGTGTGGAAATTTTCTTCTTGCTCTAAGCAAGGAAAGTATCCAGCAAAGGATCTAGGTTTGCTATTTTTAATTTCCAGGCAGAGAGATGTGTTTATAGAAGATCAGGCAAATTTAGTTTGACTGATTAGAATAATAAACAGTGTTAATGGATGGATTAACAGTTGAAGCCCTTCCTTGGAAAGAAATGAGTACTTAAAAAGCACAAAAATTTGAAAGAGTTGACACCTACTTGACTCAACCTTCCCCTTCAGGCCTGGCTGACTCGTGCTAGGAAAAAGCTTGTTTTGGGTGTTTTTTTCCACTTCCATATCATGACATCTCTAAATGGAGGGCAAACAGAACCCAGAGTGGGTAGAGAAAGAAATGATGAGCTGTATATGGTAGCCTTTTTGTAGATCTCTATATTGTCAATTTAGATCAGGCTGCACAATCGAGCCACTATGTCGAGCCACTTGCACCATGCCAAAGGATTTCAGTTCACCAGCAAAAAATGTAGAGGAAAATATCCTTTGTATGTAGAAGAAATCTTTTGGCTACTGCAAGCAGCCTACAGACTGTAAGTGTGTAGGACTACTCTATATTTTATCAGCAGAGGATTTTAAAAATTTATTCTACTTCATGCTACATCTAACAATGGCTAAAAATGCTTCAGAGAAGCTTAGGAAGACTTGCATGAACTGATACAGAGCAAGAGAAGAATAGTGAACAGAACACAAGCCAACTACAGTAATATAAAGAAAAAACTCCACTAAAGCCATCAAAATTCTGATTTAATGAAATGACCAGTCTTGGGTTCAGAGAACTGGTGATGAAATACATCTCCTCTCACTCAGTAAAGAGAAGGCTGGTTATGGGAGCAGGATTTCACTCTATGGTTTCTTTCTTTTGTTTTGTTTGGTGCATACATGATCAGAAATGGTCAATGAATCAATCCATTAACAAGAATTCATTAAGGGCTAATTATGTGCCTGACACTCTGCCAGGTATTTGTGATAAAAAGATAAAAATCAGGCTTTAAGGAGCTTACATGCAACAGGCAGAAAACAGATTAAGAGGTGAAAGGGACTTTAGAGACATCTAGTCCAACTCCATTTATATAAATGAGGAACTGAGGTCCAGAAAGGTCAAGTAATTTACCCATAATCAGACAGCTGGTAAATATCTGAGGCAGGATTTGAATCTAGCTCTTCTTAACCTTAAGTCCAGCACATTATCCACTGTCTCACTATCCAAACATACAGTGTCCCAAAAGTCTTAACATGCCTTAAGTATTAGTAAGTACAGAAGTATCAATACTATGAATTTACTTAACAATCATTTGAAAGTTTATTTAGATTTCTTTTATAGTCATATTATTTTGTGAACTGTTAAAAATAAATTTTTTCATTTTAATTCTAACAAGACAGTTATGGGAAAGTTTCTAGACGACACCGTTTCAGACCAGTGAGGAGGAGGTCCTCTCGCCTGGCTACCTTAGTCACTTGATCTAACTTCATTAGGCTTTTTCTCAAAGAGTTACATCAAAACTATTATGTATGCATCAAAACCTCATTCTTTGGCTGATCTTAAGGCTAGGAGACAAATGCAATCCTTTCAGTCCCTGAGTTAAAGTTTTTTACTAAATTTGACAATCTCCTAGAGCCATGTATAGCAGAAGACAGGGCTTACGTCCGATTATAATAACTGTACCACTGTCATTTACGTAGTGCTCTAAGGTTTGAAAGGTATTTAACTCATGTTATCACGTAAGGTACTCACAACAGCCCTGAGAAGTAGGTGGTATTAATATGTCCACCCCAATCCCTATTTCCCTTTAAAATTCAGTGTAAAAACTACCAATGACAATTGAGAAACACATCAATGTTTTAAAAATTTTAAATAATTAACTTTTCAAACATTGTTGGGGATTTTTTGTAAGTCAGTAACGTTGATACTTGTGAAGTAATTATGACGTAAATCAGCACTAAGACTTTTGAGACACCTTATCGATACGAACAAGGTAATTTGGGTGTAAATCCTAGGAGTTGGGGCTATCAGTTTGCCATATGTAATTTTGTTGTTGTTGTGATACAGCAGGGTTCTATGGGGAAGGGTTTATTGAGAAGCGACAGTAAAGTTTTTTTTAAAGAATCAATGAAACATTTTTAAAAATAAAATAAATTGCATGGATCCCCCACCCCCACCCGACCTGCAATTCTCCTCCTGTCATCTTTGAAAAACATGGGAGGTAGAAGAGGGAATAGGTTATTCTATGTCAGTTAAAACCTAAGCACTTTGAGAGTAGGAATTGTTTCATTCATTAGACTTGTATCTCAAGAGGCTCACACACTGCTGACACGTAGTAGGAGCTTCATAAATGCTTATTGGTTGATTGATTGTTTAAGCTGGGATTGGTTCCTCAGGGTCTTTCCATGGTCTTTCACATCCCCTCTTCTCCTGAAGTCAACCTCTGGGGCAGCTGGAGAAGCCTCAGTGTAGATTCATGGATGGCAATGTCAGCTCTTTATAGGAAGGCATAATTACATATCCTGCCTCATGCCTACAGAAAAGAGAGATGGATATTTTACTAGTCTTATGCCAACCTCTTACTATTCAACTTTCCACACTGTTCTCTTTTCTTTTGGCTCAAATGTACCCTCAACACTGATTTGTTACTCAGTCTTGGTTTTTGAAGAGTTAGAACCACCACCTTAGTGTCACCTTTGATGCTCACCTATCATCCAATCATTTACCACATCCTGAGAATTCTACTTCCTCAACATCTGTCCCATCCTTTCTACTCTTACCACAACCACCTCACAGAGAGAGGCTTTCATTACTGCCTGACTGAGAAATTTCAGTGACTTCCTAAAAAGTCTTGTGGCCTCCCTCTGTCTCCACTCAGGACAGAACTGTTGTTGATAAATAAGGAAACTCAGGCGTGAAGAGATTAGTTGATTTCTATATTATTCATGCATACATCTGGCCATGTCTCTCTAATGACCAAACCCTTCATTAGCCCTCTACTCTCTACCAAGTTCAATCTCTTTTCTTTACCTGGCATTCATGTTCTTCTACAATCTAATGTCACCTTTTCTTCCTAGTCTTAGGTTTGTTACCATTACATACTATACACTCCAGCCACATTGGGTTGCTCACCATCCCCTATTCATATCCATACCTTGTCTAATGTGCCTTTGCTCAGATGGTTGTCCACGTAGCTGAGCTAGGGGTAAAACACTGGACTTGGAGTCAGGAAAAACTGAGTTTGAATTATGCCTCAGTCAATTACTAGCAGTGTGACTGTTGGCAAGTCACTTAACCTCTCTCAGTCTCACTTTCCCCAACTATAAAATGGTGATGATAGCATCTCCTACACAGGGATTAAACAGCTATAACATATTGAGGCATTAGCTGTCATGATAGAAAAGGCTTTGATCTTAGAGGATCAAATGAGATAACATTAAAAAAAAAATTTTGAAGGACCATGTCATTTATTAATGTTGCTGTTATGCCTGAAATCCTCTGTCCATACCCCAAGCCTTGCCTATAGAATTCCTTGAAAGTACAAACAAAATATGAGCTCTTCACAAAGTTCCTGTGATGCCACCAGTTGGTAATGACCTTTCTTCCTGCCTCTGATCTCATGTTTCCATAGCACTTCTCTTTGTGTACGACAGCATTAGCATTGTGAGGCAAAAATTTCTGCCATATCTCAGTCCTATAGCTAACTCAGCACCTAGTATAGGACTGTGCATACACTCTGTGTTTAATTAGTATTTGCTGAATTGAATCTAACATAAATCAGAGAATCGCTGAATTCTAGAACTAGATATCTTAGATTATCATCTGATTCAACATCCTCATTTTCTAGGTGTGGGTCTTTTATAGAGAGAAGTAAGTCACACAACAAGTTAGTGTTTGAGTGAATAAGAGTACCTTTGTCCCCTGAACCCAACCTAGTACTCCTACCATTACATTACAGGGTTAGCCCCATAGATAGCTGAAGTAATTAAATTTGAAAAACATTTAGTAAGCACCTATTATGTGATAGAATAATAACACGAAATAAGTTTGTCTAACAATAGGCTTTATAACATTGCCTTAATTTTTCCTTTAAGTGAAGGATTTGGTTTAGTACATAACTGACTTAAATCAACTTTGGGGAGTGAATAGTTGGAACAGCAGGCTAGCGCAGGGGACAGAATGCTGGACTTGGATGACTCGAGTTCAAATCTTGCCTCAGAAACCAGCTGTGCAGCCCTGAACAAGCCACTTAACATCTTAGCCTCAGTTTCCTCATCTGTAAAAGGGGGATGATTATTGCAACTGCTTAACAAGGTTTCTGTCCAAATCAAGTGAAATAACATATATAAAGTGTTTCCAAACCATAAAGTGTTTTCCAAATGTTAGCTATTATTATTTACCATATATCACTTACCTTAGATGGCATCAGTACCAAGTTCACACATGCAAACACATATTCTTCAGTTCTTTATACATATACACACATACACAAACAGTAAAATTTCAGCACATTGAGACAATTAACAAAGTGAGAACATGCACGTCTAAGTTCGTTGTATGATATAGAGTATACTAAGAATATAAAGAATTATTGATAATCTTCTTAGTAGGCATAATAAATATGACAAAATCATGGAATTTATGAAGGGAAAGGGATCTCAGCATCAGCCCTCTAGTCCAATCCACACCTGAAAAAGACTCTTAACTGCAAGATATCTGAAAAGTGGTTAACCAGCCTCTTCCCGCAGGAAGGCCATTCCACTTTCAGACAGCTCTCATTTTTAGTAAGCTCTAATTTTAGAAAGTCACTTTGTGACTTTCATCCACTGCCCCTTATTCTGCCTCCTGGGGTCAAATGGAACAAAGATAATCACTCTTCCACAGGCCAGCCCTTGAAACACTGTGTGAAGCCCATAATTTGGTCCCCACTGCGTCTTCTCCTCTCTAGGCTAAAGATCTTAACATGACACAGATTCAAGGTTCTTTACCATTTCAGCTGCCCTCCTCCACACATTTCCCATCTTATCAACGTTCTTCTTAAAATGTGCTACCCAGAACTGAACACTGTTTTCCACATATGGTCTGATTCCATCTTGCTAATCTTTTTTCTTGAATTATGGAATTTTCTTGAATTATCTTTCCGTGGAAAGATGAACCTAAATTGCTGCAATCAATGGGAAGCTTTTTAAACTTATTAATAACATTTCCTTTTTGCTGTTGAAATGTTAAAAATGAGTATCAGGCCAAAGGAGAATTGTTGGGTTCCTGCACTGGATATTAACTGCAGAGGTTAGGGGTGAAAGAAGAGAAGTTGTTTAAGCAAAACCAGTGCTGTGGGCAGTGCGTGCATGCATGTCTCAAGCTGGTCTAAGGTTCAGAGAGTAGGGTGAGGGTGCATGAGTGAACACTGAGGTAAAACTTTGAGAATCTCTTTGTAGATTGATTCTGGTCATTGGCATTCCTTCCTATCCCTTTCTGGTTTATTTTCTGTGGGCCTAACTGATGATACTCTGGGAAAGGCAGGCAGTAGTTTGTATGATACGTCTGTATTCCCCCAGGTTTCTATGTGTAATTCTGTGATCGGATTCTGTGGTGACTCAGAGTCCAGATACTCCAAAGACAAGATTCAGATAATAATGGCATGTCCTCTCACAGTTTAATTCTCAACATTAAGAAGAGCATACTACTGGTGAGTATTATAATATAACAAAAGGGAAACAAGAGGCCCCATATCAGAATTCTAGGTGCTTTAATAACACAGGAGAACTTGAAGGAGAAGGAATAGATTCTTCCCAATGGAGAAGAACTTGAAACACCAAGCTCTTCAACTTGAAGGCTGGCATTTTATTAAACAATAACCTCGGGTTATGGACCTGACAGCCACAAATGATGTTAGAGATGGCCAATGAAGATTTAAAATGCCAGT
Source organism: Notamacropus eugenii (assembly GCF_028372415.1). Classification (NCBI taxonomy): domain Eukaryota; kingdom Metazoa; phylum Chordata; class Mammalia; order Diprotodontia; family Macropodidae; genus Notamacropus; species Notamacropus eugenii. The sequence goes on along the minus strand of NC_092872.1, from coordinate 96,801,805 downwards.
GAGACAAGGATTTAGGAAAAGAACGTTTTGCTAACTTTGATGCATTCCAATCATCTGACTCAGTTGAACTATATTCTCAGGTGCTAGAGAAATTAGCAGATGTATTTTTTGAACCACTGTCAATAATAAGTGAAAGATAATTAAGAACAAGTGAGGTACCAGAGGATTGGAGGAGCACAAATAAGGCCTCTATTTTCAAAAAGTTCAGAGAATGGGAACCTCCGAATTGCAGGCCAATGAGCTTAACTTTTTAATTTCTGACAATATTTTAGAATGTATTTACTAATGCAAAGAGATGGTTAGTGAACTCCAGAAAAGAAACCAATGATCACAAAGAACAGATCAAGTCAAATTCAGTTCGTTTTCTTTTTTTGGCAAGATTATTAAATGGAAAATATGTAGATAAAATTTACCCAGATTTTAGCAAAGCATTAAACACTATTCTTATAGGAAAGGTGGATGATAGAACAGTTAGATTTGAAACAAGTGTAATGACCAGACCCAAAGAATAGTCATTAATTGTAGGAATTCATCTTGAGAAAGGGTTTCTGGTGGATATCTCTGGGAGATCTATGTTCAATCTTGCACTATTGCTCACTCTTAGCCAATTATTTAATGAAAACATAGATGGCATCATTACTAAGTTCACTGATGACAAAAAAAAATAGGAGCGATGGTTAGCATGCTAGATGAAAGAGACAGGAGTCAAAGGGTTTATAATAGACTAGAAAACTTGGCTGCAATGAAATTTAATAGGGATACATATAAAGGCTTACACTTGAGCTCAGGAAATCAATTTCACAATTACAAAATGGGAGAGACATGGATAGACAGCAGTTTATCTGAAAAACATTTGGGGTTTTGAGTGGACTTCAATTTCAATATGGTTGCCAGGGAAAAGCTAAAGCATTCTTGGGATATACTAAGAGAGACAAGTTTCTAGGATTGAAGAGGCAATAGCCCCTCTCTACTCCACCCTTATCTGAACACATGTGGAGTACTATGTTGCATTTTGGACACCATGTTTTAGGAAGGTCACTGATAAACTAGAGAATAACCAGATGAGAGCATACAAGATTATGAAGGACCATAAGTCCAGTTTATATGAGGATCTATTGAAGGAACTTGAGATGTTTATCTTGGAGAAGAAAAGACCCAAAGGGATACTTGACAGTTATCTTCAAATACTTGACAAGCTGTTGTGGAAGAGGGATTAGACTTGTTCTGTTTGACCCCAAAGGACAGAACTGGGAGCCATGGGTGGACATTAGAAGGAAGGCACTTTAGACTTGACATAAAAACTTCCTAACAATTAGAGCTACCTGGAGGTTGGAATGAGCTCTCTGGAGAAGTGGATTCCACTTCATTGGAAATCTTCAAGCAAAGAGTACATTATTATTTTTTTTATGGGGTATATTGTGGCCACTGAGGTCCCTTCAGACTGAAAGTCTATAATTTTGTGAAACTAGAACAGTGATCTCCAAATTGTCTTTTACCAACTCAGGTGTCTCATATAGCACAAACAGTGCTGAATTTGGAGTGAACCAGTTGTGGGTTTAAATTCTTCCTCTGATAATTATTATTTATCTAATGTGTGACTATGGACAGGTTTCTCTGTGCCTTAGTTTCCCTAGCTATAAAATTAGAAGATTGAATAAGACTATAAATTTATGACCCCATGCTTGTTATATATGGGGTCTGTAGGAAAGTCTGCTAAGCAGATGATAACGTGAACTGTCTGGGTCTCATTTTCTAATCTGCATAAAGAGGGTAATGAACTAGATGACCTCTAAAGTCTCTTCTTTCTTTAAATCTATGACCTCATGAACTGTGTTGCACAGAAATCACTACTACTTCCACTGACCATCTGGAAGATAATCCCAGGAGAGGGCTATGAAATAGGAAAAGTATCCACTAGAACATGTTTATTTAGACCAATGATCTTTAAATTTGGAGGACAAGAAACATTTCCATGTTGTTTTTCATGACCTGGAAATTGACCTCGATCTGAAGAAGACCCTAGAGAGGAAATAGCTGGCATAAATTAAGTATGGCTCTTATGAGGGTACTTTCTTTTGCAGAATCACTAGAAATACCTTGTAGAAAACCAATGAAGCAGATGCTACTTTGACTCTCATGTTCCTAGTATGCCATTTGGAATTTCGTTAGAGGAATCAGATTCTACTATGGTATCAAACCTGTCCTTTAGAACAATTCAATAATTATTTACTGGCCTTGGGCTATGAGGAGGTAGTGTTGCATCGCGCAAAAAACCGATGAACTTGGTGTCAGTCCCAGCTCAGATATTTGTCAGTTTGGGCAAGTAATTTGCCAGTTTAGAATCACACCTGGGTTCAAATACTGATTTGGCTACTCCTGAGTTATTGAACTATCATGTGACATTAGGAAAGTCATAATGTCTCTGATTCTTTTTCCTCTCTCTCAAATGATAATAATAATAATAATATCTGTGTTATTTAACTCAGTGGTTTGTTGGTAGGAAATTCTGTGTGGAATACGAACAAGCAATTCTCAAAGAAAAAAACCCAGTTTATCCACAGTAATATTAAAAATACTCCAAAAAACTAAAAATTAGTGTAATGCAAATTAAAGCAACCCTAAGACTGACCTCATACCTGTTAGACTGACAAAGAGGAGAAAAGAGAAAAATGGCAAATGTTGAAAAGACTGAGAGAAAACAGGCACATTAATATACAATAGTTGATGGAGATATTAATTGGTTCAACCATTCTGAAAAGTATTTGGAACAATGTCCCCAAAGTCACTAAACTGGAGATATCCTTTGACCCATTGATACATTAAAGAGATTAAAGACAGCAAAAAGAGACCTATATGTATAAAAATATTCATGACAGCACTTTTTGCTCATTTTAAAATCACTAATTTGGCAAAAATAATAGGATATTTGAACTACACATAGGAACAGGATTTCTAGTGATAACTAGTAAAAATTTAGAATGACTCATAGCTACATACATATTCATAGATTATTTGAGAAAGCAGCGAGGTCTAAAAGCTCAATTTGCCCTTTGTTTTGCAAATGAGAAAAATGATGCCCAGAGAAGTTAAATGATTTTGACCAGGGTCATACAACCAACTAATGCCAAAGGTAGGAAATTGACCAATTCTGTAGGTCAGACTCTGAGACACCATTTTCATATCTATTCTTTTATCAATAAAGCTGATAGGTCTTTTGACTTGCCAACCTTTGTAACAACTGGAATTTTACTACAAAATGATTTAATTTTCTATATCCCTATATCTGAAAGCATTTCATGCCAAAATTCCAATCAATGAGCAAGTCTTCTTCATATTAAAGAGATTACACATCATTCTTACATGGAGAATTTCTGGGAGTACCTAAAGGTTATTGCATTTGTAGATACCACTAAAGTGTATCTCCTCTGACTGTATCTGATTATGCTTTCATAAACTGCATTGGCATGCACAATTCTGGGGTTTCCCCACACATACTTTTTAAAAAGTATTTTTTTTAAACCTACAAATGTGAATATCTCCACATACAAGGAATGGAGAAAAAAGATTGCATACAAAATCATGAATCTCTATCATGTACAACTTGTCTTAAGTACTAGATGTTTGAGTTTATGTTAAGTATATTGATTGCATTTTAATTGTGAATTTGACAATCAATGAATGTAAACGTTTACATATACAAAAGGCAGGAAAAGGAGACTATATATGAAATTGAATCTATTATTCACAGTTTAGTCAAGGTATATGTTAAATTTAATATCACAGTACTAATACTATCCTATTAGTCTGTCTTCTTCAGAATTTCCTTCTACACTCTTCTGTGTATTTTTAAATGTTTCACTGATAACTTCTTATTTCTTCTTTTATTTTACATTACTATCACTACTCCCTCTCTTCTCCTTCACAACAGTTCACTTCAGAAAAACCCTCCCCTACCTTGTAAGTATAGTCAAGACATCTGTTATAGTGATCACATCTGAAAATTTATGTGCACCTACAGTCCACCCCTTTTCTGCCAGTAAGTGGGAAACACACTCCTTCATCAGTCTTCTGGAGTTGTCATTGTATTCATTATATTCTTAAGTTTCTTTTTTTTTTCCTTTACTCTGTTGAAATTGTATAAAGTGTCTCCTGGTTCTACACATTTCATTCTGCAACAGTTCAGACAAGTTTTCCTAGGTTTCTATGAATTGCTTCCCTTCTTCATTTCTTATAGCATAAATAGTATTTAATTACATTCCTTTACCATAATTTGTTCCACCATTCCCAAATTGATATGCATATCTTCCCATTTTTTACTACAACAAAAAGTAGTACTAGAAATCATTTTCTACATATTGATCCCTTCTCTCTGTCTTTGACATCTTTAGGGAATAAACCTAGTAGTTGTATTATTGGGTCAAAAGGCATGAATATATTAATGACTTTTGGAGTGTTCTTCTAAACCATCTTCTGGAATGGACGAACCAGTTTCCATCTCCACCAAGAGAGCATCAGTGTCTTTGTCCTCTTACAGCCTCTTCAGCAATTATCATTTTCCTTTTTTGGCATCTTTACCAACTTGATGGATATGGAATGGAATACCATGCTATTTAGATTTGCATTTCTTTTACTATTCACAATTTCATACATTTTTCCACACAAGATACCTTTTTGCTAAGAGTTCCTCATTCCATAGAATTGGAAGATCTCAGATCAAGGCTGCAGCTTCTACTCTCATCTTCCATTTTACTTTCAAGAGAATGCTTGTCACAACAAGTTGAGTCACCAAAAACTGCCTTACTTTCAAAGGCCTTCAATATGCCTTGATCATTGACTTCAGTCTCTCAGAGAACCAGAAAGGCAGCTTCCAGGATTAGTTAATCAAGAAGTTTTTAATAAGCAACTACTATGGGAGACATAAAGACGTAAAGAAAATATTTCCTTCCCATAAGTAACACATTCTATAAGGACAAAACATATACTCAAAGATGACATGCACAAATATAAGTAAATATACATAAAAGAAACAGAAAGAAATTTAGTAGAAAAGTCAATAGAAACTGCAGGAACAAGAAAAGGCCTCGTTTAGTGAGTTAACATTTGAATTTAGCTTTGAAAGAAACACAAGCCTCTAAGAGGCAACAGTGAAGAGGGAGTTTATTCCAGATAAGAAGATAGCTAATGCAAAAACATGGAGATAGGAGGACTTTCACATTTAAACAAGTAGGCCATTTTGTTTGGAGCACAGAATGCATGAAAAAGAGTAGTTTAAAATAAGTCTGGAAAGGTAGGTTGAGGCCAAATTGTGAATGGCTTTAAATGCCCAAGAGAAGAGTTTGCATTTATTGCAGAACTAATAAGGGAGCACTGGAATTTATTGAACAGGAGATCGTCATGGCAGCTTAGTAAAGGATGAGTTGAACTGGAGAGAGACTTGTGCCAGGGAGAGAAATTAGGAGGCTATTAGATTATTATTATATGAAAGGTGATGAGAAGTTGAACTGAGTGAAGAAGAGAAAACATTCAAAATGGGAGGTAGAATCAATAAGACTTAACAATTGTTTGGATACTTGGGATAACTGAGAGTCAGAAGTCTAGGTGGCCTCTGAGGATGCTAAATTTTTCCATCTTATCTTGTATTTTTCCTCTTCACATACTCTAGCCTCTAGTCAAATGGATGACTTCCTGTTCCATTGAGCATGCCCTGAATTTTCCCACCTCCATCTCTTTGTTCAAAGTTTTCCTTATACCTGGAATGTCCTTCTTCCCCCTCTTCACCTATTGAACTCCTATTCATCCTTTTAAAAAACAACTCAAATGCTACCTCCTCCAGGAAGCTTTCCCAGAGAATCTTCCCCCTCTCCCCTTCTCCTTAGGCATCATATACCCCTTTGTTTGTGTCTCTGATGAACTCACAAATTGTTGTATATGATGACTATCTTTGTTTGTGTCTTAACCCCTTATAGAAATTATGTTTTTTCTAATCTTTGGGTCTAAGTGAGGTGTATGGTGCTATGCACACAGAAAATGATTAATGCTTGTTGACTGTTTAAAAGATAAAAAAGCAATCAGAGCAAGATGCTCCAACTAAGGTGGCAAGAGACTTGCCAACATATAGTCTTAGAGAATTGAGCATCACAAAGCTATTATTTGTCAGAGGCATGATTCGAACCCAGGTCTTCCAGACACAAGGCCCATCATACTATCCAACATCAAACTGCCTATAATTTGGAAGTATTCTACTTTTGTTTTTTTGTCCCTGACTGTGTTTTCATAGGCACAAGGAGTTTCTGGTGTGGGAATTCCTTTCACTCATGCAAATGGGCAAGTCTTTGACAATTTATAACCTTATGAGAGTTGTCTGAGTCACTGAGAGGTTAAATGATTTGCTCAAGGTCTCACAGATGGTATGCGACAGGATTTGAATTCAGGTCTTCCTGGCTTCACAGCTAACTCAGCAATTTATTAGAAAGTCTTAGTTTTCTGGCACAGTGAGAGGTGATGTGACTTACCAGTATATGTCAGAGGAAGGCAAAATTTGAATTAGTCTTCTAGACTCATTATTCATCTGAAAATAAGCATTTCAGTACAACTAAAAAAGAGATAAAAAAGCGTCAGTCTAGCATAAGATGGGATAAGATATCCATCCTGATATCTGATACGATATATTACAGTAGAAAAGAACACAGGAGTAAGAATTAGTAGATTCATTTGTAACAGTCATTCAGGAAAGACTTGGATTTGGTGCTGTGTGAGAGAGGGTAAGTAACTAGACATGCTTAAAATTATAGTTCTTCCCAGCTTGGGATGAATCAAAATTACCCCAGCAGTATCGGAAATGGAGGGAAGAATTTTTCCTATTACAGCAGCAGTTTTTACATCTCCCTGGAGACAGAGAGATTGCCATTTAAAAAAGGGTTACCAAGGAGACACAGCAGTAGCCATAGCAGCAGAAGCAGCAGCAGGTGAAGGATCCTTTCCAGGAGATGGATTCTAAGACTTTTAGTCACAAGCTCTATTTCCTTTACCTGGCTCACCAGCTGATTTTTTACAAGCATCCAGCAGGGAGTGACAGAACCATTCCTTCTCAAAGGACAAGAATGAATGAACTTCACTCTGCTTCTCCCTTGTTTTACTGCTGCATTCAATAAATAGCATGATTTATTACCGTTTCTCTTCTGTCTTTAATTTGCTTACTGGTCACTTATATTTTTAATGATTATATTCTTGATAAAGAAAAGATAATGTCAACTGAGTTGGTGTTTTTTGCCATAAAGAATGTGATGAGAAAAAGGAAATCTTGTGGATTGATTATGCAGAATTCAATGGGCTGATATGCCTCACTTCTAGCCTTGGTCTTTTGATTAGTGAGTAAATTGGATGTAAGTGAGGCAAAGTTGCACGAAGTCATCAGCCTCATTCTCTCCTCCTGAGTCATCATAGTCCAGTGGCAGGACAGAGTCCAGACAGCTAGTGATAGCTCAGAATGCAGTAGATGACCTTGGCATCTTCAGTGTCTAACCAAGCTGTAAGCACTCTGCATCGCCTGCTTCATCTGCCTTCATGACTGTTAGAACAAATTGTTCTCATCCACCCATTCCACCAGATGAAGTCTTCACATGCTTGGGGTAGACACCCCCCTAACTCACCAATCGGTCTGAGAGCTCTTGGTTACCCTCAACCTCGTTTGGCCCATCTGCCAAAACAGTTTACTGAGATGTGGCCACTGCACATGCTGCAGTTTCTTGGAGCCTTCCATAGTGCACTGTAGAAGAATCACCCAGTGGGGACTTTCCCTCTTTTGGCCATACCTTCCTGTCCCATATAATCTTGCCCAAGCCCTTCCATAGTGCACCATAGAAGAATCACCCAGTGGACCAGGTGCAGAATGCTAAGTGCAACACGTGTGCTCCCTGCTACTGCCTGTCTCTCACTCCCACAACATGCACTTGTGATTCCTTTGTTAGGAGGAGCAGAGTACGGAACATTTTCTCTCAACTATTTCAAACTTTTTTTTAAGAAAAGGAAGCTACCAAGAAGCACTGCTTTTTCTTGCAGTCACATCATTGTCATCTTTCTCCATCTCTTGGCTGAAAGTTCATGGGCCCTTCACATCCCATATGGGCTTGTGCATGGTCATATGCAAGGGAAATACAGACCCTGTACACCAAAACCAAACATGGGACAAGGGCCAAGCAAATCCTAACAGTGAGAAACAAGGAAGAAACTCATTTGGAAAGGAAAGGGCTGAAAGAAGCAGAGAGAAGATAGGGTAAAGGGAGAAGGACAGTGCAAAGGAAGAGGGGAGAGGAAAGGGCCACAAAGAATGACTCTCTCACTTAGCTGCTCAACTTTCCCTCCCTCAAAGTCAAGATCATCTCCCATGATGCTAGTAAGAGCCAGCATTTATACAACATCTAAAGGCACTTCAGGAATATCACCCCAATTTGTCTTTCCAACAACCTTGGGAGGTTGCTGTTATTATTAGGTGCTGCTGTTATCCCCATTATACAGCAGAGGAAACTGAGGCAACAGAGGTTAACCTCTGTTTAAGTCATTTAAATGACTTACCTAGGGTCATATAGTTGGTGTCTAAGGCTACCCAATGGGGCAGCTAGGTGTTGCATTGGATAGAGCACCAGTGCAGGAGTCAGGAGGACCTGAGTTCAAATCTCACCTCAGACACTTGACACTCAAGGAGCTGTGTGGCCTTGGGCAAGTCACTTAACCCCATTGCCTCATCCTGGGTCATCTCCAGTCATCCTGATGAATATCTGGTCACTGGATTCAGATGGCTCTGGAGGAGAAGTGAAGCTGGTGACCTGATTTCTGGGGGTTCAGAATTATAAATTTTACTTGTAATCAGTATTTTTAAGCTTTCTAACTTTGCAGAACAAACAAGTCACTTGTAACCAGGTCCTCTGACTTAGAATAAAAGCCTTAGAAGCTAGTCTCCTTGTGTGCCAGCCAACAGACCAGACCACTCTGAACAATCAGGGTTTCTCTACTCCCTCACAGGACAGAAAAGAGTGACAGCAGAAGCTCTCTCTCTGCCTCAGTTTCCTCAGTTGTAAAGAGGGGGTAATAATAGTATCTTCCTTCTAGGACTAAGGTATCAGATGAGATATATTTATGAAGCACTTAACAGTGCCTGGTACATAGTAGGAGCTTAATATATGTTTGCTTCCTTCTTTCCTTCATAAGTAACATTTTGATACATTTTGCTTTTACATCACCTACATCTTCCAGTATATCTATCCCTCCTTTCCCCTATCAGAGAGCCATCCCTTGTAGCAAACAATAAAAAGGAAGAAAAAACTCAGCCAAACGCCAATATAGCAGAAAGTTTGACATCGTAGTTCCCATCTCTGCAAAAAAGCAGGGGAAGATGTCTTCTTATATGATGCATTTTCGCTTTGCAGCATTGCTTTTCAATTGTTCTGTTGATTTTATTTTCATTTATGTCATTGTAGTCTCTGTGGATATTATTTTTCTGTCTTGGTTTAGTCCATTTTGCATCAGTTTATACAAGGCTTCTAATGTTTCTCCATCATTTATTTCTTAAAGCAAAAAAAATTCCATTACATTCACATACCACAGTTTAGCCATTCCTCAGAGATGTTCATCATCAATGATCAACCATATCTCCAATTCTTTGCTACTACACAATATATTGATATGTGGTATGTTCCTAGTAAAGGAATCAAAAGATAGGGACATTACAGTCACTTTCTTTTTGTAATTCCAATTTGCTTTCCAGAATGATTATGCCAACAAGACATTAGCGACTATTCCCTTCTCTTTTTCTACTTCAGCATTGTACCCACACAGGGGCAAGACTACTGAAAAGATGGAGAAGTCCACTGGGTGAATTGAGTTGGGAGTGATATGAGAATGGCTAGGAATCCTCAAGAAATTGCTATCCTGGTCAGGAACTCACCAATCAAGACCTGCTGTCTTAGCCCCAGGGCAAGCTAATTAATAGATTTAGTACATTTATGTAGCTTGATAGAGGAAAAGACTTCCCATATCTAAGGCCATGTCTGAAGTCAAATTTTTCTGATTCTAAGTCCAGCACTCTGTCCACTGTACAACCTATAGAGTAGACAGGTTAACCTGAAGTCAAGAAGGATTGGGTTGAAGTTGATTTTGTTACTCTGGATATGTCACTTAACCTCCCAGTGTTTTATCAGTTCTCTAAGACTAAATTATAGAGAAGGTGTTGACCAGTGTTGGTAGAGGAAATTTCCTCACCTGGAAGTTCCCTACACCAATTAAATCACTGGTTGCCTCCTTACTCCCATCTCTATTTCCTGAATTAACCTGTCTTCCTATGATGATCATGTTGCACCATGAGCCACTTGCCACGGTCACTTAATGTTCTAGTCCTTGTAACAGCTTTTAGGAGACTTCGAAATGTCTACAGAGGATGCAAACCAGCCAGTAATGCTGAAAACAATAACTGTTTTATAATGGAATAGTCCAGAGAGTGGAATGAGTTGGAAATGATGTTAAAATGATTGTATTTATAATAGATACATTTTACCTTGGACAAGGAAAGGTACTGAAGAGATTCATGGAAAAAGATATGATACTGCTGTGATTTTACTATAAATCAATGGTTTTATAGGAGCAGGGACTATTTCATTTATATCTTTGTATCTCCAGGGTCTAGCATAATTCCTGGCACATAGTGGGAACTTAAATGCTCAGACTGATTGATTAATTGATATTTCTAATGACAATCATTTGCTACTTCCTAATTGATTCTCCCCACAGTAGCTGTTCCAAACCTTTTCTTTCCTCTTCCAGCCCCATAGAAGACTCTTCTGACCCTACCATCTCAGTAGAGGACCCACTTCATACTTCACTGAGAAGATACAAGTTATTCATCATGAATGAACTCCTTCTTTTCCTTGGCTCTACAGCTCAAACTCCCTCAACATCATCCTTCATCCCATCCAGACTCATAACATGGGAGTTATCTTTAATTCTTCACTCTCCCTCATTGCACATATCCAATCTAAAAAGGATGCTTCCACAATATCTCTCACATCCATCACCTTCTCTCCACTCACACGTTCATCACATAGCTGAGGTCTTCATCATTTTTTATAGGCATGTTGTAATAGCATTTTAATTGTTTTCCCTTTCTCCAGTTTACTCCCCTCTCTAACTTATCTTCCATTTAACTACTAAAGTGATATTCCTAATGCATATCTCATCATGTCTTTCCCTTGTTCAATAAAATTCAGTGGTTCCCTATTACTTTTGAATTAAAAAACAAACTACTCTACTGGCCTTCTTCACAATCTGGCTCCAATCTACCTTTGTAGACTTTTTATAAATTACTCCTTCCTTCATGTTACCTTTGGTCCAGCCAGAATAGCCAGACTTATGACATTATATCTCTCATCTTCATTTCTTTTCCTAGGTTGTCCCTTATGCTAGAAATGTTCTCCCTCCTTTACCTCCATGTCTTAGCATCTCTAGTTTCCTTCAAAGCTCAGCTTAAATCTCCTTCTTCCTGATCCTGTAATTGCTACTGCCTCCCTGTCCCTTCAAATTACCTTGAATTAATTTTGCATACACATGTATGTATACACATTCTCTCCTTGACAAAGTGTAAGCTCCTTGAGGGCAGGAAATATTTGATTTTTGTCTATGTGTCTCCAGGACCTAGTGCAGTTGTTGGAACAAAATAGGAATTTGATGCACTCTTGTTGATTGGTTGACATATGTACCATTAGCATAATATAATCATATGGATTGCCTTCACAGCCACTTGCTCAGAGTATGCTTTGTAAATGCCCTTTTGTAAAGGAAGATTGGTGCATATAGAGCCTCAAATACTATTCTTATTCCTCACATGTAAGAGGTTGGGGAGTTTGCTTCTGAGAAAGTCATGATGATATATCATGACGAAATGCCATGGAGGGAATCTGAAATGTGTATAGGCCTTCTGTAACTGGTTTGGTCTGCTAAACACAAGATGGACATCAGCCTCTTTGCCTGCAGTTGTAGGACCAGAAATGGAGTATCTTCAAAAGATACATTTGGATATGAACTTGATGGGATCATCGCTATGTAGAAACTATGCTAAGAAAGAGCCCATTCTCCCCAGAGACTGAACTGGCCTAGGAGAGAATGTGCCCTCAAGAGCTGGGGGAAAATGTTTGATCTTTCATTCTCACTAGACCTTCAAAGTAATTATCCTCTTGTAGAAGTTAACTGATGTTAAATGGTGAAATAGAACTGTAGTGCTAGTTACTCAAAGGTATCTAAAAATAAGGGACAAAAACTGATAGAAGATCAAACCAAGGAAAGTAGAGAAGAGACACCTCAAGGTACCTCTACAACCCTGAGGAAAAGATATAACAGCCTGGTTGCTAGACAGTGAGCCAGGGCACCTTGTCACATTTACATCTTTTTATATGCATCCCTCCAACTAGATTGGAAACTCCCTGAGCTTCCTAAAAAGGAAACATATCCTCTTATGGCAGTGAAGGAGAGGAGGGCTCTCCTTTCAAACAACAGACATGGCATACAGTTCAACAAGCATTGCTGTACTACTGAATGACTCCAAGGCACTAGAAAAAAACATTCATGAATTTTCTTGTTGAAAAGAGTCTTTGTGAGCCATGAGCTCTCTAACTCCTGGCCTTGCACTCCAATAAAAGCTTCAATTCAGGGTTAGGAGAAAAGAGATCTCTTTTGAAAACAATTGATTGAGAGCTCTGGGAACTTCAGAACTGTGTGTGATGGGCCAACCTAGCTCTATCCAGGTTTTGGCAAACACTGTGATTGTTTCCTCTTTGTCCTGACATTTCGTGTTTCTTAAACTTCTGACCACGGTCTGTCACATTTTCCCTTTAATTCTAAAACCCACGTGTGTATTTTAGTGAAATGTGATCCATATGCCGCTGATTCATTTCTCCTTAACTCACTAAGAGGGAGTTATTTAGTGAGAGCTATTTAATGTGCAGAAGACCCTTCAGAGCTTTGCCACCAGCTGAATTGTTGCTACTTTTTAAACAAAGATAGCTTATGGTGCCAAGGAGTCATCAACTGAAAGCCAACCAGCTCTTCCAGAGACATTTCAGACCAGATCAAAACCCATCCCCCAAGGCAAACTTCAACTCCAATCTTGGTCCTCAAGGGAAGATGCTATGTATGCCATTCACCCATTCAAAAGTCAGACAGAAAATATCAAATATCTCCTGTGTTCCAGACACTGAGTTAAGGAATTGGAATATAAAGAAAAGCAAAAGATGGTCTCTGCTCAGAGAGTTCTCATCCTGATAGAGGAGAAAACATGCAAATAACTATGTCAAAACAAAACAAAACACACATGAAGTAGGGTTTTTTTAATACTGCTATTCTGTATTCTGAAGGCAAAGAAAGTTAAATGGTGAATGACAGGCTACAAAAGAATCGATGGTGCTTTGCTCCATTCAGAAAAGATTCTGCTCCTCCAGTAACACCTGCCTTCTTGGGGTTCCTTCTCCTGGCTGTCCACCACACCAGAAATGTTTGACCTCCTTATCTCTGCCTACTGGTTTCCCTGAGATCCTTCAAGATTCACCTTGAATCCTACTTTCTGATGGAGGACTTTTCCATTCCTCACCAAGTATATAAAAACAGACTATATCCTTGAGGAGCTTGTTGTTTATTCTTCATTAACAAAGAGGACTAATTCTAGTAATAGCAATAAGAAAAGAAAAAGAAAGAGAAGAAATCAGAATAGGGAATGAGGTAACAAAACTCTCTTTTTGCAGATAATATGATGATATACTTGGAAAATCCCCAAAACTCAAAGTAGTTGAAACAATTAATAATCTTAGCAAAGCTGCTGTTTTTGTGTTCATCCTTTGTTACCAAAGAAGACTGTGCCACCAGAGAAGTGATGGCATGACTTGCACTTGACTTTGTTTTGAGTGAGGGAGGGCTGTGCAGGTCACCATCCTCACTTCTCCTCCAAAGCCATCTGGAGATATTCACCAGAATGACTAGAGATGACCCAGGTTGCACTGGAAGACCTTGGCCAAGGTCTATGCAGGTATTCACTTTAGGTGAGGTAATGCCCATTCATTGAATAGGCCTGTTTAAGAAGTAGCCAGGACATGGCTCTTTAATGAGGCCAAGAAAAGGAAACACATCAGTCTGGGAGGTAAACGGCAACAGTTGCTATTGATAATCCCTTCGCAAAGTAGTGTGAGAAACAAATGCCATACTAAGAATACCACCTGGCCATTAGAGAATTCATGGGGAAGAAAAGATTCTGGATGGGTAACCTGACAGACACCCCCTTGTGGGACAGGCACAGACACACCAAGCACTGGGTTCATCCAGCTTTTTAATTCTCCTTCTGGAGTGCAAGGTTGCTCCCCTGTTCCCCATTGACTAGCAACTTCCTGAACAACCTATACCATGTTCTTCTCCTAGATGTGTTCCCCCTCCCTTGTCATGCATTGCATGTGTATTCATATTGGCTTGCTCCAGTCTGGGGGGTGGATTAATATTAAACAGCTCATTTAGCATGCATAGAAGCTTCCGATCTTTTACTTGATCAGAAGCCTAGTTCTGCTAGGTCACAGCTTTGAGCTTCTGACTTACACCCTGTTATATTTCCTGCAAGGTTGGGAGTGTGTGTACACGTCACTTCTGTGGAAACAAAACTCCTTCCTCTGTTTCTCACGGTAGCAGGATATGAAGTAAATCCACAAAAAGCGCCAACATTCCTATATATCACAAACAAAACTGCAAGGATAGTAAGAGATATCTTATTTAAAATTACTCCAGACAGTATAAAATACCTAGGCATATACCTGTCAAAACAAACTCAGGAACTATATGAACAAAATTATAAAAAAACTTTTTATGAAGTAAAATCATATTTAAATAATTGGAGAATTTTAATTGTTCATGAGTAGGCAGGGCTAATATAATAAAAGTGACAATTTTACCTAAGCTAATTTTTATATTCAATGCCATCCCAATTAAGTTACCTAGAAATTATTTTCCCAAATTAGAAAAAACAATAACAAAATTTATTTAGAAGGACAATAGGACAAGAATATCAAAGGAACTAATGAAAAAATATAAAGGAAGGAGGTTTAGCAGTTCCAGATCTTAAACTATATTATAAGGTAGCAATTATCAAAACTATATGGTATGGACTAAGAAATGGAAAGGTAAATCAGTGGAACATAAAATGTATACAACTTATAGCAGAAAATAAATATACTAATCTTGTACTTGACACGTGTAAAAACTTAAGTTTTGAGAAGAATTAATTATGTGGTAAAAATTGCAGGGAAAACTGGAAAGCACTGTAGCAGAAACTAGTAAAATAAGATCAAAATAGATACGTGACCTAGATATAAAGAGAGTACAAGAAAATTTCCAGACAACAAATAGCCTATCAAACTTATACATAGGTGAACACTTTATGAGTGAACAAGAGATGGAGAGTAGTGTGAAATATAAAAATGAATAACAACATTAAATTAAACAGGTTTTTAGAAAGAAAACAAATTGTAGCCAAAGATCAGAAAACTGGAGAGAGGGTAATGTATAGTCAGATTCTCAGATGAAGGTCTCATATCTCATATCTCAAAAACATAAAGAACTTTGTCAAATTTATAAGAATATGAGTCATTTCCCAATTGATAAATGATCAAAAGAAATGAACTGACAGTTTTCCAATTAAGAAATCAAAACAATAGCCATATGAAAAATGCTATAAACTGTTATTGATTAGAGAAATGCAAATTAAAACAACTTTGAGATCTCATCTCACACCTGTCAGATTAGCTACAATGATAGAAGGGGAAAATGATAAATGCTGTAAAGAATGTGGAAAAATTGGGATAGTAATGCATTATTGGTGGATTTTGAAGAGCAATCTGGAATTATACCCATGGAGTTATAAAACTGTGTATACCCTTTGACCCAGCAATAGAACTACTAGGTTTATTTCCAAAGATGATTGGGGAAAAGGGAAAAGAACTTATATATTCTAAAATATTTATAACAGCTCTCTTTGTGGTGGCAAAGAATTGGAAATTGCATGAATGCCCATTGGTTGGAAAATGGCTGAACAAGTTGTGGTTATGTGATCGTGCTATAAGAAATGATGAGCTCAATGATCATAGAAAAACATGGATAGATTTGCACAAAATAATGAGGAACAAAATGACAAAACCAAGAGATTGTTGTATACTAGATTAATAATATCGTTTTAAGAACAACTTTGAGTGATTAAGTCTTTCTATTATAAATACACAAATTAACTAGAAAAAAACTAGAAAAAATATGAAGATGCATCCAGAGGAAAAACTGATAAATAGAAATATGTATAGAATGATTGTGTGTGTGTGTGTGTTGTGTGTGTCCAAATACCCACATATTTGTGTCTTATGCCACCCATCTCTGGCAGGGAGGGAAGGGAGGAAAAAAAGGAAAAAAATTGCAAGTTGTACATAATAGATTTGGAGTTTCCTCTACAGTCTTATTTTGTTCTATACTACTATGCTATGGAAATGATTGCTTTATTTCTTATGTTCAGATACAAACAAATAAAAATATATATTTATTATATATTAATATATGAAATATATTAATATATTTATTACATATAATAAATATAAATAAATAAATTTTAAAAGAGGATCATTCAGGGTATGTGAATTGGATTTAAATGAGGCCATGTCAACTTCTACCTAGTATGACAAAATCATAGGACTAGCATATAAAAGCATGGATAAAACATGTATGTGTATGTGTGCATGAAATGTGTCTTATCTACCTAATATAGTGAAATCACATAATGGGTACTAGGTAGATCATATATTTTTATTTGTGAGCGTGTATGTATGTGTATACACACATGTATACATATACACACACATATATACATTGTTTTCATTCTGGTGAGAAACTCTGAGAATTTTTCCCTCCCAGATCCTTTAGGGAAGGCAAACCAGGCAATCTTTTGCCTCAATCCTTACCTACCCTTTAACTACTGAATGGGTGTTGCCTCAGCCTGGGATCTGAGACAGACCTTAGCATAAACAGGCCAGTCTCACATTGCATCCAGGGTCATCACCAGTTGTCCTGACCTCTGCCTTGCCACTGGACTCTAATGACTCTGGAGGAAATAGTGAGGCTGGTGACTTTGCACAGCTCTACCTCACTTAAATCCAATTCACTCGAAAGTCAAAACGTCATCCTCCTGATATCATTGGTCTTCTTTGAGAACAAAGGACAAACAGCACATACATATGTGTATATGTGCATGTGTATATGCACATACACACACAAACACACATATCCTGTGATTTCACTGTACTGATAGAAAAGACACAAATACAGACAAATATAATATCTCAGACTACATAAAAATCACATTAGAGAGTTACAAAGCCAGATCCTTTATGAGATCTGAGAGGAAAACTCATCTCTGACTGGATGAATGAAGGGAGGCTCGCTGAAGAGGGTGACATTTGGATTTGACTTTAAAAGGTTATGAAGAGTTCAACAAGGTAAGAGGGGAAAAAGGAGGACAGACCCAGTACAGAAAACAGTGTGAGCAAAGGCACCAAATCAGGGACTGCTCAGGAGATAGAGAGTAGAACATTTTGCCTGGAGCATAAAGAGTGAGGAGTGTAATCGCCCAATATAAGATTAGAAAGATGGGAAAATACTAGATTGTAGGAGATCTAAACGCCAAGCAAAAGTTTGAACGTTATGTGAAAGGCAGTGGGGAGCTGTTGAAGATTTTTAATCAATGGAATGCAATTAACAGATTTCTGCCTACAAAATAATATGAAGGACAAATTAGAAGAGGGAGAGAGAGCACGGCAGCTGTATTTACTAAAGAACTGTTAAAATTGTTCTGGTAGGTGTGATGGTGGTTTGTACAATGGGTGGCTTGGCAATTGGAGCAAGCATGAAATTCTGTGAAAGAGGAATTGATATGACTTACAATTGATTAACTGTGAGGTGAGAGGGAGGGAAGAGACAAAGATAACCACAAAGCTGTGAACACAGGAGATGTGGTGAATGGTAAGCCCACAGACAGTAATAGCAAACTTCAGAGGAGAAGTCAGTTTGGAGGAAGAGATACTAAGATCGTTTTCAGACATGATAAATTTGACTTGCTAGTGTTGCAGTTTCATTGACAGAGATTATTATTCAAGAGTTCAGGAGTGAAGATAGAAATCTAACAGTAAGTAGTCTGCATAGAAATGGTAGTTGAGTCTTTGTGGGGGGGGCATAAAAGAGAGATTGCAAAGGAATAGAATTTAGGGGGAAAAGACGGGGACATAACCCCCTGAGAAAAATACACATGAAGAAGAATGAAAGAAAAAACCTAAAGGAAGGATCAAGAGAAGACACAGTTTGAAAATCAGAACAAGGAAAGCATGTTATCTATGAAGCCTAGAGAAGCAGGGCTGGCTAATAAAGTCAAGTAGAAAGAGGACTAGGGAAAAAGGTCATTAGATCTGGTGAGTAAGTTAGTCATTGATGACCTCTGAGAGACCAACTTCAGTAGGGTGGTTGGGATGGAAGCCCCAAAAGCAAAGCTGAAACAGCCACAAGCCTATTATCAAAGCAGTTGGAGCCAAAATCATGCCAGTGTGATGGGGCTAATATATTCCATTATTAGGGAAGAAGAAAGAGCGTTCTCAAAATAAGGATAAAAACCAAAGTCAGTCTTAAGAAAACAGCACAATCAAGAATTTGACTATCTTAAGAAAGAGAGAAAAAAATACCAACCCAAATAAAGATCTCAAAATAAAAGTCCCCTTTATTCAAATGGATTGAAGATCAGGAAGGAGCTCTGGTTCGGGAAATAGGGTTTCAGTCCTGATTCTGCTCTTTACCTGTGTGACCTTAAGCAAATCATTCAACTTCTCTGTGTCTCGTTCTCCAAATCTGAAAAATAAGAGGGCTAGACTAGATGAGGGCTCTTACTCTTTGATTGTGTTATGGACCCCTTTGGCGGTATAGTGAAGCCTATAGGCACCTCAGAAAAATGTGTGTGTTAAATTTATCACTGAAGGAAATGTCAAATTTCAGTTAGAGGTTTACGGATCACCTGAAATCTATCCATGGACTCCAAAAGTTAAGAACCCCTGGAGTAAATCATTTCTAAGCTTCCTTACAGCTCTAGATAGAAGGATCCTACGAATGGTGAGATTTCCACTCAAATTGAGGCTCAGATTTGGATCTGTCATTTGGATTCATTGTCATTGTTTGTTAATAAGATAGCATACATACATAAGCTCCAAAACTGTTCCTCTCCCCATTTCCATTACTGTTCAAACAGTGGAATACTATATTGCTTTAAGGTTTGCAAAGCACTTTTCCCACAACAACCCTGTGAGGTAGGCACATCACTGAGTGCTTGACTTCCTGGTCAGTTCTGTGTGATCCCCTGGAATCCAGTCCACTGGGCAGCCTGTTGTCTGTCATCCTAGCTATATGACCCACTCAGCATCCTTTTGCATGATAAACTACTTCTAGACATCTGCCACCCACATCTTCAGCAACGTCTCTTTTGTTATGTGGTTCTAAATAAAGGTTTTGCATAGATCACGCCATTGCATGCTGGGTGACCACAAGCTGATATGAGTGTGCATATGAAAACCATTTTGCCAGATGTTCTCCCTCTCCCTTTTTCTCTCCTCTATTCCCCATGCTTCCTCTTGAACTAATTCACTCCTCCTTAGATAGCCTGATCCCCTCCACCATCACCAATACTGGACCAAGTACAAATATCCACTCTGCTTTAGCCCCACTACTGTTCAGAACTCCTGAATTTAAGCAATTCTCCAGTCTGAACCTCCCAAGGAACAGGGATTGCAGATGTGCACCACCACATCCAATTCCCACTTTCCAAAAAATGACATTTTGGCAGAAAATCTTCTGATGCCTAGACTCAAAGAGCATTGACAGAGGTTTGAGCAAAATCTCTAAAGCAGCATGAAATAAAACTATAAAGTGGTACAGACCTAATATAATTCAACAAGTGTTTATTATGCTCTTACTGAATACCAGGTGTTATGCTAGGTCCTAGGGATACAAAGACAAAGAAAAAACAAAATATTTCCTTTCTCCAAAATGTTAATACTCAATTGGAGGAAACAATGTGCATGTAGATTGTCAAATACAAAAGGTATATAAAATAAACAGAATATAATTTCTGTGAGGGGTGAGGAGTACCAACTGCTAAGGGTAGATATGAAGAAAGGTGATACAGCCAGAGGGTATTCCAGGGATGTGAGGGACAACCTGTACAAAAACCAAGGGTGGGAGGTAGAATGTTATGTATGGGAAAATCAAGCCATTCTGGCTGGAACTTAGTATGCATGAGGGGGAAGGTATAATCAGCCTAGAAAAACATGTTGAGTCCAGACTATGACAGAACTTGAATGCCAAACAGAGGAGTTTAAATTATGTTCTAGAGGCAGATGGGAACCATTGAAGCTTCCTGAGCAAGGGCCCACCACAGTCAAATCTGTACCTTCAAAAGCTCCCTTTTGTAGACCAGCCAACATTAGTTCTGATGATTAGACCACACACTGAGTAGGAAATGCTTGTAACTCACAATGCAATGGAACTTCATCCTAACAAGGTTCTTAGGGCCAAGCAATGCGACTACCTAATACTCTAAACATCTCACTCCAGCCTAAAGGGGTGCCAGACCCCTTAGACTGAATTCCATAGAGATCTGGATCTGGACTACACACACACACACACACACACACACACACACACACACACACACACACATACATATGTGTATATATATAGAGAGAGAGAGATATGGATATATTGTTGTTCTTACTTGTCCTTTGTTTTCTAAGGGGATAAATGACATCGCAGGGTGATATTTTGACTTGTATGTGAATTGGATGAAATGAGGCAGAATTGCACAGAGTTGTCAACCTCCCTCTTTCTTCCTGAGTCAATAAAGTCCAGTGGTAAAACATCAGGATGACTGGCAATGGCCTAGGATGCAGTGGGTGACCTGGGCATCTTCAGTGTCTGACTAAGCTCTGATTGCTCCATGGCACCTGCTCTAGCTCCCTTCATGGTCATTGGGACAAATTGTTCTCATCCACCCATTCCAGCAGGGGAAGTCTTCAAATGCTTGGGATAGACATCCCCCTAAGTCACTGATGGGTTTCAGGCTCATTGGTTATCTTCCATCTGCTAAGATGATTTTACCAGAGGATGGCAGCTCTGCGTGCTAGAGCTTCTTGGAGCCACAGGTGAGAGTTGAGTACCAGATGGACACCAAAATTGTATGAGCAACCCTGAAAATGGCTTGGCAAACCCTCACACCAAAGGTGCTAGTTCTCTCTGAACTTTTTCTCTCTTTCTCTCTCTTTCCCTCTCTCTCTCTCTCTCTCTCTCTCTCTCTCTCTCTCTCTCTCTCTCTTTCTCAACACACACACACATATATATGTATATTATTTATTCCATACATATTCCATATATATTTCTATTTTATGTATAGATATATGCACGCACACATATATACATATGTATATATATATATATATATATATATATATATATATATATATATTCAGAAAGGTTCCAATGTATGAAAGGATAACTTTTGCCTGAAATTTCCCGTTCAAATTAAATTTGAAGAGACTGAAGAGACTGGGCAGGCTGAGGCAATATTTCCCCTTCATTTCACTGGCATCCTTAGGGTGGGAGGGTACAGGGTGAAGCCCCAGGACTGAAATAAAAGAAATTGGGGCCCTTTGTGCTGAGCTGTTCAAATGTTGACTCTTCACTCACTATCATGCTTAATATATAACACTTTAGATCAAGAAGTTGCAAGCACTTCACTCACACTCACACACACACACACACACACACACACACATATACACACATATATTATGTCCAATTCATCTTCAGGGTAAAATGAATAGAAGCAATCATAATAACATAGACTAGGCTATAAGGGACCTTAAAAATCAATTAGTCCAAAAACTTCATTATAGAAAGTGAGCAAACTAAGGACCCGACAGAAAACTATCATTGCCATTTTTGTCAATGGAAAAGTGTGAGTTCCGAAGGGGTAATTAATAAGAGCTAACATTTATATAGTGCTTACTATATGCCAGACAATGGGTGAAATGATTTACAATTATTTCATTTGATCCTTGCAACAACCTGGGAGGTAGGTACTATTATTATCCTCATCTTATAGATGAGGAAACTGAGACAAACACATTAAATGACTTGCCCAGGGTCACACAGCTAGAAAGTATCTGATGTTGGGTTTTTAGCTCAGAACTTACTGACTCTGAGCTTAAAGTCATTCAGTAGCAGGGTTAAGAATTAAACATTTAAGGGGGCAGAGCCAAGATGACAGAGTAACAGCACAGACTTTCTAGAGTGCTGTCCCCAAGCCCAGCCAATAGCTGTAAAAAAAATGGCTCTAAACAAATTCTGGTGCTGCACAACCCACAGAATGAGGGAGTGAAGCAAATCTCCAGCCCAAGACAGCCCAGAAGGTCACTGGAAAGTGTCTATCATGCTGCGTAGGGAGCATGGCACAGTTCAGCATGGGCCATTCAGGCACAGACAGGACCTGAGCAGGTCTTGGAGAACTGAATCTCTCACACCTGTGGCAGTTTCCAGACTTCAGGACCCCAAAACACCAAGGACAAATTGGAAGGTCAGTGGAAAGAGCAGAGTGATCTGGCCCCAGCCCCAGGGCAGCAGAGAGGGAAGGGTAGACAGGAACTTGCAGCAGCCACAGCAGCAGCAGGGCAGAGACAGAGACTATTTCTGGAGTTCTAGGCCCACAGATTGTGGGGGAATCAAGTGGCTGACAGTATACCCCCCACACTCACTGGAGGCAGAGATCAACCTTGACAAAGAGCTCAAAAGTCAAGTAAATGGCTGGGGAAATGAGCAAGAACCAAAAAATGAATCAGACTATAGAATCTTACATAGGTGACAAGGAAGATGAAAACATGCAAACAGAAGACAACAAAGTGAAAGCTCCTCCATCCAAAACCTTCAAGAAAAATATGAATTGGTCTCAGGCCATGGAAGAGCTCAAAAAGGATTTTGAAAATCAAGTGAAAGAAGTAGAGTAAAAATTGGTAAGAGAAATGAGAGTGATGCAAGAAAATTATGAAAAATGATTCAACTTCTTGCTAAAGGAGACCCAAAAAAATGCTGAAGAAAATAACACTGTAAAAAAAAGACTAAGCCAAATGACAAAAGATCCAAAAAACCAATGGGGAGAAGAATGCCCTAAAAGGCAGAATTGACCAGATGGAAAAGTAGATCCAAAAGCTCACTGAAGAAAATAATTCCTTAAAGATTAGAATGGAGCAGATGGAAGCTAATGACTTTATGAAAAATCAAGAAATTATAAAACAAAACCAAAGGAATGAAAAAATAGCAGATAATGTGAAATATCTCATTGGAAAAACAACTGACCTGGTAAATAGATCCAGGAGAAACAATTTAAAAATTATGGGGCTACATGAGAGCCATGATCAAAAAAGGAGCCTAGACATCACCTTTGAAGAAATTATCAAGAAAAACTGCCCTGATATTCTACAATCAGAGGGTAAAATAAATATTGAAATGATCCACTGATGGCTGCCTGAAAGAGATCCCAAAAGGAAAACTCCTAGGAATATTGTAGCCAAATTCCAGAGTTCCCAGGTCAAGGAGAAAATATTGCAAGTAGCCAGAAAGAAATACTTTGAGTATTATGGAAATACAATCAGGATAACACAAGATCTAGCAGCTTCTACATTAAGGAATCTGAGGGCTTGGAATATGATATTCCAGAAGTCAAAGGAACTAGGATTAAACCCAAGAATCACCTACTCAGCAAAACTGAATATAATACTTCAGGGGAAAAAAATGATCATTCAGTGAAATAGAGGACTTTCAAGTGCTCATTCTTGATGAAAAGACCAGAGCTGAATAGAAAATTTGATTTTGAAACACAAGAATCAAGAGAAGCATGAAAAGGTAAACAGGAAAGAGAAATTATAAGGGACTTATTGAAGTTGAACTGTTTCCATTCCTAAATGAAAAGATAATTTTTATAACTCTTGAGACTTTTCTCAGTACTAGGGTAGTTGGAGGGATTATATACACATAGACAGAGGGCACAGGGTGAGTTGAATAGGAAGAGATGACATCTAAACAGATGAAATTAAGGGGTGAGAGATGAATATATTGTGAGGAGAAAGGAAAAATAGAATGGGGGAAATTCTCACATAAAAGAGACAAGAAAAAGCTTTTTCAACGTAAGGAAAGAGAGGGAAGGTGAGATGGAAAAAGTGAACCTTAGTCTCATCACATTTGGCTTAAGGAGGAAATAATATACATACTCAATTTGCTATAAAACTCTGTCTTACACTATAGGAAAGTATGGGAGAAGGGGATAAGTGGGGTGGGTGGGATGATAGAAGGGAGGGCAAATGGAAGGAGGGTGTAATTAGAAGTAAATACTTTTGAAGAAGGATAGGGTCAAAAGAAAGAATAAAATAAATGGGGAGCGAGATAGGATGGAGGGAAATAGAGTTAGTCTTCCACAACATGGCTTTTATGGAAGTCTTTTACATAACTACACAACTATAATATATATAGAACCTGTTGCCTTCTCAGTGAGGATGAGTGGGGAGGGAGGAAGGGAGAAAAGTTGGAAGTCAAAATTTTCAAAACAAGTGTTAAAAATTGTTTTTACATGCAATTGGAAAATAAGATATACAGGCAATGGGGCATAGAAATCTGTCTTGTCCTCTGAGAAAATAGAGGGGATGAGAATAAGAGAAGGGAAGGATGTGATAGAAGGGAGGACAGATTGAGGAAAGGCATAATCAGAATGTGCTCTGTCTTGGGGTGAACAGAGGGGAGAGATGGAGAGAAAATTTGGAACTCAAAATCTTGTGGAAATGAATGTTAATAACTAAAAATAAATAAATAAATTAGGGAAAAAAGAATTAAACATTTAGACTCATTTTGGAAAATGTTATCCACATCTAGAGAAAGAGCTATGGAGTTCAAATACAGATCAAAGCATACTATTTTCACTTTTTTTGTTTTTTTTCTTTCTCATAGATTTCCCTTTTGTTCTGATTCTTCTTTCACAACATGACTAATTTAGAAATACATTTATTATGATTGTACATGTGCAACCTATATAACATTGCTAGCTGTCTTTTGGACCGGGAGGGAAAAAGAGGGAGGGAGAAAATTTTGGAACTTAAAATCTTATAAAAATGAATGTTGAAAGCTATCTTTATATGTAATTGGAAAAAATAAAATACTATTATGTGGGGGAAAATAATTGAAACACTCCACCCCCTAAAAAAGAATTAAACTTGTAGTTTTTCCATCTTTACATCTTTTTGCTCTAAACACACTTGTCAATATCTTCTCCTATAGAAAAAACCTCACCTAGGGAATCCCCAGTGAATGAACCAAAGTCTGCAAATCCTCCCACCTAGTTATTTACAAATATATTCTCACTCAACTGCTTCTCTTGGTCAAAGAATCTTATTTCAGGTAAAGTTGATTTCCAGATTTTAAAATTATTTTTTTGCAAAAAAACTGTTTTATAATTCTCCAAGAAGACCATAACCCCTCTCTGCTTTAGGAGACCACCATTGTGAATTTACAATGGCAAAAGAACAGGCCTTTAAAGGCCCATATCTCTGAGTTTAGACAGACTAGGGTCGTATCCCTAGTGTTTCCAATTTAGTAAGATCTTCCAGAACCTCTCCTCTGCTATCATAGTCTACAAGAAGCCAGGGGCACCTCCATGTCATGATGAGTCATCAGAATAGGGCATTACTACAGATAGTAGCTCTAATTATAATAGTAGCTTACATTTATGTTGCCCTTTACGAATGTAAGTCAGCTTGATGTGGAAGGGAAGAGAAGGGGAGAGGAAGACAGTACAGAGAATGGAAAAAGCATTTAGCTAGTGCCTACTATGTACCAGGCACTGTGTTCAGTACTTTTTATAAAACTTTATTTATTTCATTAAATGTTTCTCATTAAATATAGAAATACTTAACATTCATTTTCAGAATTTTTGAGTTTCAAAATCTCTCTCTCTGCCCTCCTACTTGAAAAGACAAGTAAAACATATTTCCATATTAGACATGTTGCAAAAGAAAACACAGACACCCTCCCCCCCCAAAAAAAGAGGAAGAAAGAAAGTGAAAAAAGTATGCTTCAATCTGTATTGAGTTCATCAATTCTCTCACTGGAGGTGGATATCATTTTTCATCATGCTAACACAGCTAGTAAGTCTCTGAGGCTGGATTTGAATTCAGGTCTTCCTGACTCTAGGCTCGGCATCTTATCCACTGTTACCCACCAACTGCCCCTACAAAGAGAAAACTGGTTTCAGATCCACAAGACCTGAGTTCAAATCCTTTCGCTGGTATATATTGGCTGTGTGAACCTAGGCAAGTCTTTCAGCCTCTCAGTGACCCAGGCATCTAAGAGAAGATACAGATTGGCAAAGGTGAAGGAAGTTTCCTCATCTGAGAATTTCCTACCCCAAAAAAGCCCAGGTCCGTTCCCTATCCCTGTCCTGTGATTACATAACACTTTTAGGTAATTAGCAGCATAATCTCATATGAGATACTATTTGTAGGGCACTTAGCACAGTGCTAGGCACAAAGTAGGCATTTTCCCTTTCCCTTCCCTTCCCTGAAAAGGAGCCAGAGGGGATTATGTCTCTTTTCCTTCTTGATCCCTTTCTATTCATCAACTTTTTAAATAAAAATCTTCCTTTCTTTACCTTTTCTTCCCCCTCCTTCTTTCCCACAGAATGTCTTAGACCCACAAAACAAAGGATAACATCAGCCCTGGCGTTAGACCGGGTCCAGAAAGGAGACATACTGTTTTTACCTTGCTTCATGTTTCATTGTCAGCTCTTACCTTTCACCTTACAAACTAGAAAAGGACTTTATAACCATTCCAAGCTTAGCTGTGTTAATGGCTTCCAACCCACATTCCCTGCTTTGTTTGTTTTTTCAATATGGGTTCTCCACTTCCAGATGTGCCATTCACACTTGATAAATTTACAACTGTTTCCACTACTCCCCTTCGCCCTTTCTTCTGGGCAAATTTGGCCTTGGGAGAAGGAGAGACTCATTTTAAAAACTTTCTCGTTTTTCAGTTTTCTCCCAGTTTCAAGGATTTTTTTTTGGATTGTATGAAACCCTTCTCTCTTCATGGGACAACTCTGATGCTGCACCCCACCAACAGCAGAACAGATTTCCTTCCCTGATCAATACTTCTATAATCTGTGCTAAAGCTGTACCTTTATTTATATTCCGAAATATCGTTTGCTCCAGAGTTCAAAGTGATAGCTATTTGAGCACAGGGAGAGCGCTCAGAACATTTCTCATATCTTCCCCACTCACTGAGTTACAGGGAAATATTGTCTTCATGGAGGGCAAGAAGCCGTCGGAGAGGATGGCGCACTGAGTGCTATCTCAGAGGACATATGTTGTGGAACAAGTCACATGATAGGAGGAAAGGAGTGAGATCTGTATTTTGTCATCCAGAATTGGGGTTTCTCCCCCTCCTTCCTTCCTTTGTTCTTTTTTAAAATTTATTTTTAATTTATGGACTAAAACAAGAATTTCCGTAACATAGTGCAATAAAAAAAGATGATTGAAAATGAAACTGCAAATCTGTTATTCCTTTTAAATCCACAACAAAGTTATCATGTACATTTTTTTCCTTTGCTCTTGGAGAGGTTTCTTGGCTGCCATTCAGGGCACAGAGAAGGGAGAAATCTGCTGTAACCCAACAAGTCTGTGCCCTCCATGTAGATGAGAACAGCAGACTTCAGGAGTCTGGGCTAACAGCTATGGTAACCCGGGCTTTTGTCTGCTTCAACCAGCACTGGCAACAGGAGAGGTGAGACAAGAATGCAGACAGGGCTGGCAACCACATCCCAAGTGGCTTTAGAGAGCAGTAACTTGGACCCACTATTCTAGCCGTGAGCAGATTACAAACTCCTTGAGGGCAGGGACTATCATTTTTCCTCGTTTTCATCCCCAGCCTGTAGCATGGTGCCTGGCACACAGTAGGTGCTTCATAATAACACGATGCCTGACATACAGCAGGTGCTTCATAAATGTTGATAGAATGGAACAGATCAGGAAAAGATTCACGAATTGGAATCAAAGGAGATCCCCAAGTGTTGGGGGCTGTCAGCGCTCCAGAATCCTGGTGGTGTGGTGAACCGGGTGGGGAAAGACCCAACCTGGAGGTCAGGACAAAGCAGGGAGTCAAAGTCTGGCTTTCAATTAACAGCTGCAAAGACAAAGGGAATCTTAAATCTTAAAATATTTCCCTATCTGCGACTCATCTACCAAGCAGCTATCAAAATTACCTTCCTAAAGCACTGATCTGACCACCTCATTCCTCTAGCTTCAGATTGCCTCTAGGTTAAAATACAAACTACTCAGCCTGGCACTGAAACCCTTTCACTAACTCTCCATCACTTGGAGAATCCTAGATTTAGAGCTAAAAGAAGCATTAAAGATCATCCCCCTCATTTCACAGATGAGAGAATCAAAGCCCAGAAAGATGTCAATGACTTATCCGAAGTCATCTAGACTGGAAGTCACAAAGCTAGAATTCAAACTCAGGTCCTTTGACACTAAATCAATCGTTCCAGTACACCATGCCACTTCTAGATTTATTTCCCATTACTCCCCTTTGTGCAACTAGGTGTCTCAGTGAATAGAGAGCTGGATCTGGACTCAGGAAGACCTGAATTCAAATCCAGCCTCAGACACTTACTAGCTGTATGTCCCTGGATAAGTTACTTAACCTCTCCCTGCCTCAGTTTCCTCAACTATAAAATGGGAATAAGAATAAGCACCTTACTCCCAGAGTTGCTATAAGAATTAAATGAGATAATATTTGTAAAGTGTTTAACACAGTGCCTAGCATATAGGTGCTTAATACATGCCTGTTTCCTTCTGTTCCTTTCTTCCTGCACTCTACATCTAGCCAAATTGATGGCTACTTTCCCCCCAAATGGGGCCATCTGTCTTCTACCTCTGGGGCTTTGTACAGGTGGCTCCTTATGCCTGAAACGAGTTCCTCCTCATCACCGTTGCCTCTGAAAATCCTCAGCTTCTTTTCAGTGATCCTTCTCAGATCATCCTAAATAATCTTCCATTTACTGAGCAAGTTTTGGGGCTTTGGTGATGCTACTTTCCGTGCCTCCAAAAGACTGTAAACTTTTTGAAGGAAAGAATTATTTTTCATTTTCTCATGTGTTTGTCAAGTCAACAAACATTCATTAAGCACATGTGCCAGACAGGAAAGCAAAAACAGTCCCTTTCTTCCAGGAACTAACAAGCTGATGGAACCCACAGCACCCAGCATGGTTCTCTGAACCTACTGGATGCTTAATAAATTTTGAATCAAACTGAAGCAAATTAACACCCTCAAAGTGACTGACCTTTGACTCTCTGACATAAAAAAGAAAGGTCTGAGACAAAATTATTTGCTCATTTGAAAAAAAGAGAGAGAGTAAGCCCTTTCTTTACTACTTGTCTTTAAAAAGCAGCTGGGTTCAGATCCCACTGTCCCTTAGCACCTCTGTGACCTTGGGAAGGTCACTTGAGCTGTGTTAGGTCCAGTTCTCTCCTCTGTGAAACAAGGGGCATTAGAATAGAATAAGAGGCCTCTGAGGTCTCTTTCAGATCTCCCAATGACCCGCTGAAGTATGGCATGCAAATGTTCATATCTCCATTCTGCAGATGAGGAAACCGAGAGTCAGAGGGATCACACAAGATCTTATCAGAACTGAGAATGGAATTCTTGAACCCAATGTTCTTTCTTTGAACCCACTGCCTCCAAGCTGCTCTGTTGGCCTCCATGGTTTCTGACCAAGCTATAAGTTATATCACGTTGCCTCATTTCATCTTTGGGCATTAAGGTCCTTACTGTTGAAAGTGGTGATCATGGGTTGCTAACCTGAAGTTCATGAACTTTTTAAAACCTCTTGATAACTATATTTCAGTCTGATTGATTTTTATTTAAATATTTCTATTTAAAATTCTATTTAAAAATAGTATTCTAAGATGGAATATGGTGGTATATGACACGAAAAAAGATAAGAACCACTATGCAAAAAGTCAGAAAGATGAAATTTAATTTCATCAGACTGCTATCTTTACTCTTTTTTCTGATGCCACTCTGTCCATATAATCATTTCTGCAGTACTAGTTATTTGTTAATAATAGAATTATTACATTTGTTATGAATGTAATGCAACCACCTTGAGAGCAAAGATTATTCCTATTGTTTGTTTTTTCATCCCTTGCATCTAATACAGTGCTTTACATAAAGTAGATGCTTAATAAATGTCCATTGAGTTGGTTACTCAGAAAGTAGAAACAATTTCTACTTAGGACACAGCCCTCTGCGTCTTTAGCTTCTAACTTTGACTTGGAGTTCCCAACATATGTGTGTCACGGGATAGATTGAGAGGTCCCATGAAAGGGCTCCAATCGTCTTGCTGGTATTGGCCAACAAGCTCCTGTGGTAACAAGTGATGTCTGCATCTCAAAAGGCATATGATAATAGATTGGTAGACCCTATTTTAAAATACCACATAGCTAGCTTCCCAAAATGTTCTACAACAGGGTGCCCAGAATTGGTCTGCCTTTTAGGTTGGAGCCCATTAAGTTCTCGTTTTCACTACTGAATGCCATTTTTACAGCTGAAGCACCCTACTTATGAAAGTATTAGCCCCATTCATTACCCTATGAACTTTAAGAAGTTTAAATTTAATCTATGAACAGGAAGCTGGAAATGGTTGGTTCTTTCATACGTTTTCAAAATATTACCAATATGTACAGTTTTTTATTGGTATAGACTGAGACAAAGGGAGTCTATGTGAGGCAGAAAGGATGAGGCCTCAGATCTTTTCCCACTGGCATTGCACAGTGCATGTGCATAAGATTTAGTAACCTGCAAGTCCTAGCCACATGTGAATTAGTGTAATTTCCTGTCCCTTGCTCAATTTTATTTTTCTGCCAATAACTTTAAGAATGAGAGGCAATGTGGTAGAGTGGCCAGAGGGCTGCCTTTAGAGGCAGGAAGAATCAGGTTCAAATCTTTCCTTTGGCACGTAATAGTTATGTGACCAAGGGCAAGTTACTTAACCTCTCACTGCCCACAGGAAACCCTATAAGACTCTAAGTTACCGATGAAGTTCTCATATACAGTGGTAAAGGGATTTTTTCCACTCTGGCTGTTACCTTCAAACAACCAAAAGTGAAAAAGAAACTAATAGAGTCAAAGTTCTGTACGCAGTGACCTTCCATTAGTGTCTGTTGAAAGGGATTTGGACTCTGTTCAAAATTGGTTTCAGTAAATTTGATTTTTGTACACTCATGAGATAAGCACTTGTGTGTGGAGAACTCCCAGATGACACAGAAATCTGGTGGTTCCTACCTCTTTGCTAAAACTAGAAGCTGATCATTCATTCAACAATTTGGTTTCACACATGGTTTCACACCCCTTTGCATCTGCTGCCCTGCCTGGTTTCACAAGATGCCCCTGTCAGGATAAGTCCATCACATGTAAACTTACCACCATGTTGCTAACTCAAGCCTTGATTGATATCATCTCCCTCAGCCTCTCCTCCCCTCTAATTAGAGTGTAGAGTGCCAAAGTTCTCCCAATGCCTTCCTTTACAGAGGGCAGCAACTGGACCCTCCGCTCACTCCAATCTTCATCTGCTGCCCTGCCTGGTTTCAACTCCATGGAACAAAATGCCCATTCACAGAAGACCCCTGATTTCTCCTTCTCCCTCCCACCCCCACCCCCCCAGGCTGCCTTTCCTGCCTTATTTTGTGTGCTGTCTCCTCCTTTAGATTGTAAGCTCTTTGAGGACAGGGACTGTATTTCTTACTAGTTGTATACCCAGTCCTTAGCACAATGCCTGGCACAGAGTAGGCACTTAATAAATATTAGATGATTGGATTGAATTAGATGTGCTTTGCCTGGAGTATTTCCCTAATGGACATCTTCTTACCTCCTTACTGTGTTTCTTCTGCATAACCCCTTGTGTAATAATACCTAATCTCATAATACCTCCTGCTTATAGTCACCAATTACCTTTCTATTACTGTGAGTGGTTAAAGAACCCCTTCCATTATTGTTCATGGTATCAGCTTTTCTCATCTTCATTCAATGGAGTTCAGTTAGAAATGAACCTGAGATCCATCCACTATCCTGTTGATGTTCTTTTATGTTTAATGTGCTACAGACTATTGTTTGCATTGATAAGATTTTGTTTTTGTAACTGAATGAAGGCATTGGGAAGTGAGCTTATCTTCTGTAGGATGACTAAAAAAATCTTTTGGACAGTTCCAAATCTTTTGGAGCCGACTAAGGGATGGGGAGTGATGATATTGAAAGAGATGAAAGATTCTCATGATTAACATTGTGATTCAATATACCAGCTCCAAAGTCCTACTGTTAGTGAAAAAGCATTTACTAAGAACCTCCTGTGTACCAGACACTGTGCTAAGTGTTGGGGATACAAAGAAAAGCAAAAATTCTCATTCTCAAGGAGCTCATGGTCTAATGGGGAAAACAACCTGCAAAAAAACTATGTATAAACAAGATGTGGAAAGGAGAGACTGGAGATAATCAAGAAGGAAAGCACTAGCATTAAGGGAGGGATCAGGAAAAGCTTCTTATAAAAGGTGGGATTTTAGTAACCAGGAGGCAGAGATAAGATGAGAGTGAATTACATTCACGAGGGGCAGCAAGTGAAAATGAGTAAGAAGATGGAGGGTGTTGTTTAAAGAAAGGCAAGGAAGCCAGTGTCACTGGATTATAGGGTAGAAAGAAAGGGTACTAAGGTGTAAAAAGACTGGAAAGGTAGGAGGGGGCCAAATTGTTAAGGGCTTTGAATGCCAAACAGAAGAATTTATATTTAATCCTGGAGGTGATAGAAAGCCATTTGGGGAATTTATTGAGTAGAAACCCGAAAGAAGACAGCTAAGTGGCACACTGCATAGAGTGCCCTGGAGTCTGGAGTCAGAAAGATTTACCCATCTTCCTGAGTCCAAATCTGGCAAGTCTATACTACTGGGCAAGTCACTTAACCTTGTTGGCCTCAGTTTTCTCATCTGTAAAACGATCTGGAGAAGGAAATGGAAAAACCGCTCCAGTATCTTTGCCAAGAAAACCCCAAATAAGGTCACAAAAAGTCAGACACAATTGAAACAATTGAATTAAGAAGAAGCTAGAATTAAGGGTTCTAACAACTGTAGCCCATTTATTGAACTTCTTTTGGAAAATAAGACAAATTCATTTGGAATGGGGTGGGGGGAGGCATACTAGGCAGACCATGTTAGAAACAATTTAAGATTCATTTACTTTCTGCCTCACAAAATAAGGAAATAGAAGTTTCTTAAATAACAATCTCCACAACTCAGTTATTTAAACTGAATGGAAGTTAGAGACTTGAATGAGTTCCAATTAAGAAGACAGAACTGAGTTCTGCCCAGCTGTAAGCGAGTATCCTATTTCTCGTTCTTGGTCTGGTTACAAGGAATTAATCTCTTTGGTAATAGCAGCTACCAGAAGGCCATGGAATGTGCCAACCTACTCCCTTCTCATTCTTTATGGTCCCCTATGCCTACAAAATCCCAGCTTCTCAGCTCTCAGAAACTGAAAGCGGGGCTAATAAAGCACCAAGTACTTAATTTCATTTCACCTGCAATAACAATAGCTCGCATGTATAAAGTGCTTTTCAGTTGATACCGATGCATTTTGCTCACAGGTGGTAATGTATATAACACACAATAAAAATGAAGGGAACTAGGGCAGGGCTATGAGGGAGAAGACAGACAATTTTACATCTAAGTCTTAAACTTTTTCAAGGCTCCAAACATTTCTTCTAAATCTTTCTCTCACCCCCCCACCCAGAGGATATGTTATTCCATGAGTGTTGGGAAGTTCCAGCTTGGAATCTTCTTCCACCAACTGATTCTTATACAGCACTTTAAAGTTCACAAAATGTTTTCTAAACATCTCATTTGAGCCTCGGCAGAACCTGTGAGAAAGGTATTCTAATAGTAATATCACAGTTTTGCAGAGGAAGAAACGGAGGTTCAGAGAGGTTAGGAACCATGCAAGAGCACTTCATGCAAAGGGCACTCACTAAAAGGTGACTTGATTTTCCCATGACTGCTCAGCTAGTGTCTGTCAGAGACAAGACTTGAACCCGGGTCTTTTTTGATTCCAAGTTCAATCCTCTCTCCACTATTCCAAGTGAATTCTGAATCCCCCCAAATTGCAATGTATTTTTGTCATTTATGTGCATTTTGTTTCCTCCTGATAGAGCATAAACTGCTTGAGGGCAACAACTGTTCTATTTTTGTCATTGTATCTCCAAAACTTAGCACAGTGCCTGGCAAACAAGGAACCCTTACTAAATGCTTGTTGAATTATTTATTTTTCTTCCCCTAAAACTATCACTTTTCTCTTTTTTTGGAAGGCAATTGGAATTAAGTGACTTGCCTAGGGTCACATAGCTAGTAAGTGTCTGAGGCCGAATTTGAATTCAGGTCCTCCTGATTCCAGGTCTGGTGCTCTATCTACTGTATCACCTAACTGCCCCTAAAACTATGATTTCATGGATACGGAAAGCTCTCAGGTAAGGAAATACTCTCTAATGTAGGTCACAACTTGGCTTGCATTTATACTTCTTTTTAAAAATTATTTATTGATTTAATTTTAGTTTTTAACATTCATTTCCACAAGATTTTGAGTTCTAAAATTTCTCTTCATCTCTCCCCTCCACCCCACCCCAAGATGGCATGCATTCTGATTACCCCTTCCCCTGGTCTGCCTTCCACACCCCCCCTTCTTATCTCCTTCCCCTTATGTTCTCGCAAAATAGATTTCTATACCCCATTGCCTGTATATCTTATTTCCCAGTTGCATGTGAAAACAATTTTTAACATTTGTTTTTAAAACTTTGAGTTCCAAATTCTTTCCCTTCTTCCTCACCTACCCCCATTGAGAAGGCAAGCAGTTCAATATAGGTTATACATGTGGAGCTATGAAAAACACTTCCATAAGTCATGTTGTGAAAGACTAACTATATTTCCCTCCATCCTATCCCACTCCTCACTTACTCTATTGTCTTCTTTGACCCTGTTCCTTTTCAAAAGTGTTTGCTTCTGACTACTCCCTCCCCCAAACTGCCCTCCCTTCTATCACCTCCCCTTGTCCCCTTCCCCCTAACTTTTCTGTAGGGTAAGACACCCAATTGAGTGAGTGTGTCATTCCCTCCTTAAGCCAAATCTGTTGAAAGTAAAGTTCACTCATTGCCTCTCTCCTCCCCCCCTTTTTTTTCCATTGTGAAACCTTTCTCTTGCCTCACTTGTGTGAGATAATTCTCTCTCCTAGACTTACTTTCCATGTCAGTGGTTTCTCCAATGAAATATTTCACACTGTCTTCTATTTTTCGTTCTTTTGGTTCTGTTTTATAATTTCTTCGTTTCTTATAAAGTCATTAGCTTCCATTTGCTCCATTCTAAATATGAAGGAATTATTTTCTTTAGTGATATAGTCGTCCTGTCGACCTTCCAGGTTGCCTTGGGCTGGAGATTTGCTTCACCCGATCATTTTGTGAGTTCTACAGCTCTAGAGTTTGTTTAGAGTCATTTTTAGAGATATTTGGAGGGGTTTGGGGGAGAGCTTAAGTAAATCCCTGCTCTTACTCTGCCATCTTGGCTCTGTCCCCTTTTTGTATTTATAATCAAGTAATCAAGAGATTTGCCTCAGGCACTGAGAGGTGAAGAAATTTGACCAGAATTTCAAAGCAAGTGTGCCTCTCTCTGTCTCTGTCTCAATCTCTGTCTCTCTGTCTCTCTGTCTGTCTCTCTGTCTCTCTGTCTCTCTCTCTCTCTCTCTCTCTCTCTCTCTCTCTCTCTCTCTCTCTCTCTCTTTCTCTCTCCACTACTTCATACTGTTTCTTTCTGAGCTATTACTAAGCATAAAATTTAGTAGTTTCCCAATAGACAATAGCTTGGCCTCCCTATCATGACACAGCATCAGCTTTCAAAACATAAAGTAAGCATTACCCCCTTCCTTTAACCTGGCAGGCCATTTCTTTCCCGTCATTCAAACATTCCACAAATCCCATCTTGCCCATTGAGCCTCTTTAGACAGCATTGAACAGGATGACTCTTCTTTATATTTTCCCAGATACCTACCATAAGATTTAAGAGGTAACTCAAGCTTAGGGCACAACTTGTGTGCCAGACTTACATTTATTTGCAACTGACAAAAGAGAGTTCACCTTTGTGTAGGCTTTGAAGTTTACAATGTCCCTTCATACACATTACGTCATTTGAGCTTCACAGCAAGCCCAGGAGGAGGTAGCACAAATATAGTTATTATCCCTCTGCCTTGTGCAGACTTCCTTTACATCCGTAACTCAAGGTTCAAGTTCATTTATAAAAGAATATCCTCATTGGTAAACAGTGATTACTCCAGTCCGATGCAGTTGTCAAGTTCTGGCTTCCAGCTTCCAAAGAGAAGCCATACACTTTCTAGATTCTCTTTCAGGGACAGGTCTGTAAAGGGAGAGAAGCCAACATGCAGAAGAACCAGAACCTCAGTCATGTCCATATACTCATTTTATAATACTTGAAACTTCAGAAACTTTCCTCTTGTGTAGATGAGCTCTAGAACTTTCTCCCGGTTGAGCTGAATTGTCTAACTCCCCTAAACATAAATACCAGGTATATATTATCATTATTATTATTATAAGCGAAATGAAATTAAGTACTTTGGGAATCATTCTGTTTTCTGGTATATTCTCACTTCTGTAACTTCTTTGGTTTCTGCTTGTATAAGCTTGGATAAATAAGCAAATTTGCTATTCTCTATATATGCTCTTTTTGGAACTGGCATTTGGAGGAAGGAGAGTCAAGTCTTGGACATGTAGCTTGGGGGCATATCTTCCCTGTTAAGGGATAGTGCTCTGGAGATTTCCTTCACTAGACTAACTATTTAGGGTGTCAGATACGTATAATTCTTGCCTGGTACTCTTTCTCTGAGAAGACTAGAACATCCATCCTCTGGCACCAATCTCCTGCTTCTTCTCCTGGAAGGAATCAAAGCTTCCCTTGGAGAAGAGTAGGTGGAGATGATTCTAGAGACATTAATTCATGTCACCATCTGAGCCATGTATAGACAGACCCATATGGACACACATAATATGCACAGGTAAGATACATCATCCCTACATGTATTTGAGAAATGCACCTCAATGTGTTATGTTTCAGGTGACGTGGTCTCTCCTTTATAACTGTGTTTTCTGTACAGTATAGGTGGGGGGTATGCTTTTTGCACCAAATATCTCAATTTTTCAAATAAAACTTTTTTTGTTTTTTATTTTAATCTGAATTATCTAAATAATGACTAGATCATATAATAAATAAGTAGTAGCACTGGCAGGTCATGGGGTGGGGGTGGGGGAGATGATTCTTCATGAGCCATTTGCTTTGTGACATTGAATGGAAACTTAATACCCTTAAAATAAGTCTAATTCATCTTCTATATTTGAACCTTTCAAATACTTGCAGTCATTTATCATGTCCTAATTGTTGTTCCTGCCTCAAGTCTACCCCCCTATCCAATCCATTCTCCACAAAGCTTCCAGAATGATTTTGCTAAACCACAGGTCTATGTCATTCCCCTGTTCAACAAACTCCTGCGTCTGCCTACTGCCTGTGGGATCAAATACAAAAATCTGCTTGGCGTTTGAAACTCTTCATAACCTAACTCCAACCCGCCTTTCCAGGCTTGTTATACGGGGTGTTCCAAAGTCTTGGTGAAGTTTTAAGATTTAGATGTGGCATATTACTCTCCTCTGCCCACATTATGATTCAGCCAAACTGCCTATCCCTCACATAAAACACTTCATCTCCCAACTCCATGACCTTGTGCAGACTGTCTCTCATGCCTGGAATGCACACTCTGTTCACCTCTGCCTAAGAGAATCATTTTCTTCCTTCAAAGCTCACCCCAAGTGCTACCATATATATGGAGTCTTTTTAAAATAATATTTTATTTTCCCCCAATTATATGTTAAAAAATTATTTTTTTTTAAGTTTTGAGTTCCAAATTCTATCCCTCCCTCCCCTCCTCCCTGAGATGGTAAGCAACAATATGCAATCATGTAAAACATTTCCATATTAGTCATTTTGTATGATACACAAAAGAAAGAGAAAGAGAGAGGGAGGAAGGAAGGAAGGAAGGAAGGAAGGAAGGAAGGAAGGAAGGAAGGAAGGAAGGAAGGAAGGAAGGAAGGAAGGAAGGAAGGAAAGAAGGAAGGAAAGAAGGAAGGAAGGAAAAAAGGAAGGAAGGAAGGAAAAAGGAAGGAGGGAAATATGCTTCTGTCTGTAGTCAAATAATGTCAGTTCTTTCTGTGACATGAGTCATCATGAGTCCTTTGGAATTGATGTGAAATCTTCTCTATTAGTTTCTTCTCCCCTTAAAATGATTTTATATACATATGTGTGTACATATATTGTATATGCTAAGTATGTGCTGTCTCCCCCAATAAAATGTAAGGCCCTTATGTTGAGATTAGGGACTGTCTCCTTTATACTGAAATCCATAAAATCCAAACACATAGTAGATGCGTAATAAGTGCTTGGTGATTGATTGACATTTCGTCTCTTTGCTCTTCTCCTGGCTAAATATATGTCGTTCCTCAAACTTCCAATCCAATCCAACAACCATTTATTAAGTGCCTACTATGTGCCAGGTTAAATGCTAAGTCCCGGGGATACAACTGATAAAAAGACACCCACTGCCCTCAAAGATCTTGCAATCTAAAGGGGGGAATCTTATCTCCCCACTCTTGTCCTTATTTGGCATGATCCCGAGGAAGTTCATTATTTTGATTTCGCTGAGTTTTCTACAGAAATGTCCTCTTTAAAACAGCACACCCAGAACTGATCGCAATACTCCAGATGTGTTCCGACCAGGACAGGATACATTAGGACTATCACCTCCCCTCTTCTGAACAGTCCAGACCGACTAAATGCTTCCATGGAAAAAGACAAGATGATGTTTTCATGTTAGGCGCCAGTCCAACATCAGTCATCCCACTCCTAAGTGTCATAGAGATTGAGCAAGACGATGTAAGTGAAAAGATTTTGTAAACTACCAAATACTATATAAGAGAACAATAATAATGATGAAGAAGAAAAAGAAAACGACAAGGAAAAAACCACAATCAGGTGTCTGAACTGAGTCTGCACCGATACGGTGCATTGACTATTTTGTCTACTTGTAGGGTTGGACCTACTGGAGAGAGTTCAGAGGAAAGCGTCAAGGACAATTTGAAGGATGGAAAATCGACCCTTATAGGAGGTTCAATGAATGAGTGTTGCTTAGCCTAGAGAATGTGCAATATAGCTCTTT
Organism: Notamacropus eugenii; assembly: GCF_028372415.1. NCBI lineage: Eukaryota > Metazoa > Chordata > Mammalia > Diprotodontia > Macropodidae > Notamacropus > Notamacropus eugenii. The sequence goes on along the minus strand of NC_092872.1, from coordinate 96,762,271 downwards.
TTTTCAGGGGCCTCTCCCACATTGAGAACAGCCATTCAAAGTTACTAGGAGTAGGATCGGACCCATGAGTGGCCACTGCACTTCCAGTTTGAATGAAGGGGGGTTACCTATCTCAAAAAAGAATCAAGAAAGATGAAAAAACAAGATAACAACAGTATTGGGAAGCAGAAGAACAAGAATGTGTTACGAAGGGAAAGTAGAGAATCCTTATCCCTACAGGCCTTCAAAAAGATTAGACAGCTATCTGCCCTGAAGGTTTTAGACACTTGCTTGCCTGAAGGCAAGTCTGGAAAAGATGGTCACTCAAATTCTAAGATTCTGGGATCCATCTGGGAGAGTTTAGGGCAGATGAGAACTAGTGACAGGGGATTGAATTGATGACCTCTGGAGGTCCTTTCTAGCTCTGTGACTCCAGGAAAGTTGATCTATGAGTCAGAACTGTTGACACAGATTGGAACTTTGCTCCTTTCCCTTCTCCTTCTTGCCTTTGAAGTACAAAGAGGCCTTTAATTGAGCTTACAGCACCAGGGTGCCTCTCAGGCCTTGGGCTGTCCAGTCAATGTGGAACATATTAATAGCACATAGATTTCATGAACCACATGCAAACACCAGTGAGGGAAGGTGTACTACAGTCTGCACTGTTCCCTTGCTCTTGCACCATTCTCCCCCTACCCCTACCCCAAACATAGACTTGAACTCATGTCAGTAGCATCAGAGAAAAAAAGCAGACTTGCTGAGTTTCACCCTTTGAAGCAAGACTCCACACCTGGGGGGTCAAAACCCTGTTTATCTTAAAGCAGCTGCTTGTAAAACCCTCCAGTGTTTATCTAGCAAACCAGTTTCCCAGAGCTGTGACAGGGTCCTGGGATGAGCCCAACACAGGCCTCTGATGTCATACACAGTAAATTGCTTTATAGGCCTTCCAAGCTCACAATTGCTTTTACTAACCAGTTCTTTGTGTCTCTGGGACTCAGGCCTACCTCCTTTTCCTTCAAGCAAACCATCCCATCTGGTGCTTATTACCCTGGCTGTGGGGGGAGAGGAGCAGCTGGTATTCCCATAGAGCTAGAGGCCTGACCCTGGCCAGGTAGGCCTGAGTTTTGCCAATTCCATCTCCCCATCCCCCTACCCAACTCTTTGTAGATGTATGGAAGTGGGGAGACTACAGGAAGGAACTTAGCCTGGTCTATGCCTGGACTCAATTATCTCACATCATCCAACTCCAAAGAGGTCAGTCTGCAAATAGGGTCAGATTAACTCATGAGGGCCAAGGAAACTATTTCTACTATGGGCACAATACTATCTGCAGGCAACCTGAGTAGTGGGCAGCTGGGAAGAGGAAAGGTCAGGTTCCTGTTTAGGAGATGTTCCAAGAGTGAACCAACTCCACTATCTGGTTCCGTAACACAGTGTTTAACTGAGGGTTTCTGAGTCTACATTATGGAGTAACTATTACCTCCTCCATACCATGCTCCCACTATCAAGAAGTGTTGGCAAGCATAATATCCATATGTAGGCATACGTGTGTATACATACATGTATATTTATGTGTGCGTGTGTGTATGTCTGTATGTGTGCATAGTCATTCAACAAATATTTGTTAAACTCTTCCTATGTCCTGGGCATACGTTAAGCCCTGGGGATATACACAAATAGAGAATTTTTTATTCTGTGCCCAGAGCTCTGCCTTCTACAGGTCATGTTTATGTTGACCCTTATAATAAAATCCAAAGGTACATAATGTTATTAAGAGGCACATATGTGAATAAGGGGCTAGAGAAGACGTGTATCTCATAGCGGTTCTCAAGCATCCACACACCGTGATCATTATCCTTATCACTTTTGTTCCCAGCAATATTGATATGATTGTAACAACCGTATTCCGACCATTACAGGTAGGATAGCTGTAGCTCAAGCTCCTCTCTTCAAAAGTACTTACTTTCTAATGAGGCAAGCAACATATAAAATGAAGCTGAAAAGGGAGAAGGGGAGAAACAAAGGAACAGTGTCAGACAATGACAGACGATGTCAACAGTACAGTCTGGAAAGGAAAGATAATTTTCTTTACCAATAAAATCATTTCTAGGTCACAAGTTCTCTGGGTATCTGTACTTACTCAGTGTTTCTGAATGAATTCTCTACCACACTTTCAGGTCTTAGGATAGGATTCTCGTTTTTGTCATGGTTCAGTCATTTTTCAGTCATGTCTGACTCTTCATAACCTCATTTGGGGTTTTCTTGGCAAAGATATTGAAGTGGTTCACCATTTCCTTCTCTAGCATATTTTACAGATGAGGAAACTGAGGCAAACAGGGTGAAGTGACTTGCCCAGGTTCACACAGCCAGGAAGTGTCTAAGGCTGGATTTGAACTCAGATCTTCCTGACTCTATGTCCTGTACTCTATCCACTGCACTACCTAGCCGGGGGCAGACAAATCCATCCTTGATGCATGCATGCATGGCATAGGGTCTGGGACTTGGAATCAAGAAGACTTAATAGCTCCATGGCTCTGGATAAGTCATTTAGCTTCTCTTTGCCTCCATTTCCTCTTCTGTAAAATAAAGGGATTGACTCAGTGGCCTTCTAAGGTCTCTTAAAGCTCTAAATCTGTGATCTTTTGACACTGTAATCTTATGATGTTCCTGACCAGGCAAGTATTTGAGTAAAGGTAGGAAAATACAGCTGTTATTATCATATCTATATTTCTGGAAACAAAAATGATAAGCATACTGATGATGGTGTGTGGATGCTTGAGAATTGCTGCGAGATGTATATCTTCTCTAGCCCCTTATTCACATATGTGCCTTTTAATAAGATTATGTACCTTTGAATTTTATCATAAGGGTGAATATGAACATGACCTGTAGAAGGTAGAGCTCTGGGCCCAGAATAAGAAAGATATGAGCTTAAATCCAGTCTCAGACACTTATTAGTGTGTTGTAAGCTCAGGTAAGTCATTTGACTTCCGCCTGCCTCAGTTTCCTTATCTATAAAATGGGGATAATAGTAGAACCTACCTCACAAGGTTGTCAAAGGGATTAAATGAGATAATATTTGTAAAACCCACATAGTAGGTGCTTAATAAATGCTTGTTTCCTTTTTCTCCTTCCTTTGAGGGCAATTTAAAAAGAAATCGGTGCTGTATACTATATGTAGTATTCTGACCTTGTTTCATAAGATGCTTTGGATAACAACATCTCAAGTTTACCAAAGGACATAAAAAGGTTGGCGAGAAGAATCAATTGACTATTCAAAAAGTAGCCAATGCCTGATTTCAGAAGTGATTATTTGATCAAAAATGGTCACTTTTAAGGGTTCACTTTACAAATCCAAATGTGGAGTCCAAAGATGATCTTTTTCCTACTCGAATAAAAGGGATTCCAGAAGAGCCACCGTCTCTCAACTTCACCATGTGTCTGTCGCACATAATGAATGGAAATGCAGTATTTTACCAGATTTTATGAATGTTGGAGCCATGGAACTGGTAGCTGTTGCAGACAAGACCAACTCAGTCACGAATTTGGCCTTTGAGAGACCCCACCCACCAAGGAATCTGAAGTTGCTCTAGTAAGTCATTACTTCCAAAGTCTTTGAAGAAAATGAAGCAGTAGCTCCTTCAGCTGCACCCAGAGAGCCTTTGATACACTGCTGAAGAGTCTTCCCCTCTGGGATCTCTCCTTGACCATTGGTTACCAAACCTAGGAAGGTCAGGCCCAAGTTTTATAATGCACACTCCTGAGGAGCCTAAGCTGTCATCATTCTCAGGGCTACAAGGATACAAAAACAGGAGACTGGAGTCTCAGGGCAAGTCATGCAGCTAATGATATACAGAAAATGAGAAACTCTCTTTAAACAAAGCTGGGGAATGAATAATTACTGGAACACTTTGGAGGAAATATCAAAATTTCCTGAACATTTATAGACTTTGGCCAACGCTAAAATTGGCAAGCTATGTTTTATAATTCTGCAAACAAAAATCTGGTTACAATACTTTGTATTTATACTATTTTCCACCTTTAATTTGCCTGTGGATGTTGACAATAAATCAAATGAGAGAACTGTATAGAAATCACTTTGCATGATATGTATATGTGTGTGTGTGTGTACACATATAAACATACATATGGAACAATAAAAATGTTGTCTGACTCTTTGTGACCCCATTTAGGGGGCTTTCTTGGCAAAGACACTGAAGTAGTTTGCCAATTCCTTCTCCAATTCATTTTACAGATAAGGAAACTGAGGCAAACAAGTTAAGTGACTTGCCCAGGGTCACACAGCTATTTAGGGTTTGAGGCCATATTTGAACTCAGGTCTTACTGACTCAAGGCCCAGCACTCTGTATACTCTGTCACCTGGCTGCCCTAATAAATTGATCCCAAGATCAGTCTCCCTGGTAGCTGATTATGAGCTCATTATGAGCATGAGACATCACAGCTTTGTGTTTCCACCTATAAAGTGGATATAATGAGCAATTGCCTCCATGATCCCAAGGAGATTAAGACAGTAAGTGGTTAATTATGGGATAAATTCAGGGGAATTTTGTAGGGGAGGCACTAAATTAGGAAATCCATAAAGTCCTCATGACAGACAGTGAGAGAAGGAGAAATGGAGGGAGATGTACAGAGAGACTGATCCCTGAAGTTCTTTCCAGTTATAAAATGTTCTGATCATCTTCTGGAACTATAGACAAGCCCAAGAATATAGAAAAGAGAATTTCATTATAGGATCAGAGATCTAGACTTGGAGATTACCTCAAGGGCCATTTAGTCCAACCATCTCATTTTTCAGATGAGGAAACTGAGGCCCAAAGGTGGGAGGGAATTAAGTGAACTGCTATAAGTCACAGTAGTAGTAAATGTCAGAGGTATGAATTGAACCCAAGTCCTACGGACAAGTGTCTTTTATGATCTGTTCCGGTTGTGCAGACCCCAGCTGCATGAATCACATCAAGATGTACATCTGACAGTCTATGACCTGTCTTCTCTATTATGATTGATGTTCCTTGCATCGCCAGTCATCTTCCAAACACTTGCAGAGTCAGCACCATCAAATCTGCTTTCTGAGACATGGTCAGTATTATAAGATATATTTTCCCCATACCACTGATTATCATCTCTCCCTGACCTTTACAGTCATTTTCTCACAGGAGTCTTATTTCTTGACAGGAAGCAAGTTTTCTAATCTAAGGGCCTTGTGGCAATTATCTAAGAATTATTTCTGTATGGCTTGATTGAATGATTTTTAAAAGAGTTTTTCAACTTAGACTTACTTTGTTATCCCAGATGGAGAGTAGAAAAATATAAAAGGCACTTACCCTAATTTACAAGCAGCTCTGGGAACAAGTAAATCACTGCATTGAGTTCCTAAGAATTCTGGGTTGAGGCCAAACATTTCATTCATGTCACGGACTTAAAGAAATGCCAGGGAGAAGTGCCAGCAAGTGTGAGCCATGGGTCTCTTTTTGGCTTTGTTCAATGAATGCATTCATCTTTCTGAACTTAGATATGACCACTTGCTCTTGCAATGGAGAAGACCCACCAGTAGTTTTTGATTCTAGACACCCAAGCTGATCTGAAAATGCAGAAATATTCAGAAAGGGAGTGAATAAGTGGGTTGAAATTCTTGAGGGAATGAATTTTATCAAAATATTTAATAAAAGACTTGGCAAATAATTTTTTTTACTTTATATATTAACACACTCAATTTTAGACATTAGATTTGAAATATACCTCTCAAATGTATGGTCTTTGTAAAGAAATTGTATTTAGTACCTCTGATAAAGCCATTTGACATGTAAAAGAAAAATATATTTTTTCTCCAAGAGGAGCTAACTAACCCCAGAAAGTCACTAACAAGACAATTTATTGTTTTGCCAGGAGTATCTGCTCACATTTCCCATCTGCCCTAATCCCTCTGGTGCTCTTGCCTCTGGAAAGAAGTTTCAGAATTCTCTTCCTCCTGTGGCCTTCACACTGCTCCCTTCAGAGGGCACATTAACTGTATGGGCGATCATGAAAGCACAACTTAATAAAAACATGGCTCCTGGGGAAGAATTCAGCTGAAAAGAAAATCTCAGGGCTAAAGAGCAGTATTTATTCAAGGTATAGAAAATACAGAAGGAGAGGGAATGACATGATAGTAATTGTCAAGCATTAGGGCCATATGTGTCTCTTCTCTGATAACCACATTTATTTTATCCCTGATAGCACTTGGTCTTTAGCACTATTTTCTTAGAGCAGAACATTAAAAGAACAAGAGAGGGGTCAGAGGAAATTGTTGTCCCCTACGTAAATCTGGATATAGGCCACATTTTTTCTAAAATCAGTAAAAAACCTAAATATCTTCTATAATTGGTGATCATTTTCAATGTATATGTGTGTGTGTATGTACATGTATGTAGAAATGTAGATACATATACAAATATGTATATATTTATCTCTACATGCATGCATGTGGGCATGTATATTTTATAGATATGTAAATGTATGTGTATGTACATTTTTCCCCTTATTTTAGGAATGCAGCCTAAAGAAATTGGCCTGTATTTGTATAACTGTTCAGTTCCACTAATCATCCCAACCAGTTATAAGCAATTAGCTTTGTTAGATAAGAACACTTCCTTATTGAATCAGAGGAATCATGAGTGTGAACATGACCTATACACCTCCCTGAATTAATCAGTCATCATCTAACAGGTTTGGTCATATTCTAAGAAAGGCTTTCTCTCAGAACTAGGGAGCTGTGTTGTTTCTCTCATCTCTTTCTTCAGTACTATTTTTATTTCCTTCAGCAAGTACATCAAGGACTGTGATGTTAGAGTTCAGATGTGGTAGAGTTCTACTATCCATATTTATCTCATGGGGAAAATGATTTATTATATTATTTGGGAAAAAGTTATTATATTGTTTAAATGCAATCTTATACAACCATCCTTTCCTGAAAGAGTTAAACAAACTAGTTGACATTCTCAACTGGTCTTGCCCTTGGCAGCCATGTCTTTCTGCTTAACAAGTGTTGATCATGTTTACTGATTAAGGCAAGTTTAAGGCTCTTTTGGTTTCCTAATGAAGGTAATTCATTGATAATTTCTGTCTAAAATTGTTATCATTAGTCCTATAGATGTACTATAGATGTAAATGTCCTTTGCTCCATTCTTTTCCCATTCCTGGCATCAATAACTTTTCACATAGGTTGGGCTACTCAGGTTTGAATTGTTTTTCTTTTTCTTTCCTTTTCTGAGACTGGTTCTCCCTTTCTTGACAAAGTTGGAAGTACAACGGCCACTTATGTCATGGCCTGATCTCACTACCAATCAGCAAGGGAGCTTTGACAAGCTCCATTTCTAACCTGGACCAATTTGTCTCTATTTAGGTAGCCTAGTTCTCCCAGGAACTCACCATGTTGGTGCTAACCTTATTATAGATATCTAGTCGATATTAGCCCTCCTATAACTCAAAATTTTTGAACTTAAGCATTACATCAAACTCCTTACTACATGTTCTACATGGTCATTGGAATTACGCACCATATCTTTTTCTCATTTGTTCCCTTTCTTCTAGTTTTGTATTGTAATATTTGCTCTAATAAATCAATGGTCTCATTGTATACAGACAGTTGATTCAGACATCACTCACTTATTAGTAATAAGTCATTTCCAGTTTGTTAAAATATAACCAATTTACCTTCTCCTGATATTATTTGGGGCTTGCCATATCCAATACTCCCAATTCCTTCCTGAAAGAATGAAATAGATGTAAAGCTTGTAGGTAGCTTATGAGTCTTTGATGTCTGTCATTACTGTCTCCTCAATCCCATTTTCTAATATACTTTTTTGTCATTCTCATCTCTGACTTCATCTTGAAGTCACCAAGTATCACAGCACATATCCATTTAATTGGGAGGATCTTAGAGAGTTCTTGATAGACTTTTTCTAATTTATTATCTTCTACAACAGATGTTGGTACATAAAATGCAAATTATTTTCATGGTGGTCTTTTTTCAGAAATACTTATGAGATGACCAAATGTTCCATAGAATTATGTTTCTTGTTTACTTTGGATGTGCAATGAAATCAACTCCATGAGCTCCTTTATTTGCCTCTCCAATGGAAGTAAAGCTTTTCTTTCCCTTTGCTCAACTTCTTTTGTCTTCTGTTTTATCTATAGCAAAAAATGGTGAGATTAATGCAATTCACTCCTTACAGTATTTTGATAACTGCTTGGTCACTGAAGAAGAACCTCATATCTAGAAACTGAAGGTGATACAGGGAGATGAATAGGACAAGATCATGGAGGGGACAGAAGTGGGAGGGAACCAAATGTTAAGGTTAATTAATTAGTCTTTGCTAGGAGCAGATCAACCTCTTCTCCTGCAACTGAAGCAAAAGAGGAAAGGATGGATGAAGACATGGGAAAAATCTGAGAAATAAAGGAGAGGAGATGAAAGAATTTAGTATAAATGTCCTCCATCTTCTCAGTAAGCTTATTGACTAAAAAGAGTGGTACATAAAGGTGGAGTTTCAAGACTTGAAAACAAAAAAAAGAAAGGAAGAACTTTTGAACAGACACTGTGGGAACTGTGGTAGGGAGTTAATCAGATTTAAATAAAAAGGTTTCCATGAAGCAGTGAGGGTCTACTTAAGATTAGCACAAATGGAACAAGTCAGCATGGTGTCGTGACTTCCTCTAGCAATATTCAGCAGGACACAAGTTGGAGGAGAGAAAGAGATGGTGGAGATCACCCAAGGTTGAAGATTAGCAAGGCGAGGACAGCAGAAATAAAAGGGGGGGACGAGATTCTAAAATGGAGAACAATGCCTTGGTTTGGTTTGGTTTTTTATATGACTGTAGGCAGGCAATCCTTTATGTCTCTTTCAATGTTAGAACATTAGAAAGCAAAATCCTGAATCCAAGAGCCCCAGAAAGAGCAGTTACCTTGCCCCCACTACTAGCCCTTCTTCAGCCCCCATTTATAGCTGTCACCCTAGGCAGCAACCTGTTGAAAAGACCCATCATCCCTGCCACTGCCAACACTAACTGCTGACCTATTGCAGTTGACAGAGCGGTAAGCCAGTCCAAATAAAGAAACTAAATCTCTCTCTCTCTCTCTCTCTGTCTCTCTCTCTCTCTCTCTCTCCACATATATATATATATATATACATTTGCATATATACATACACACATATCTATCTCTTTACATATATATGTATATACATATACATAGTGCCTCCTGTCTTTCATATACATATATATGCATGCATGTATGTATATAAAAGAGGGGAGGTACTATGTACCAATAGGTCAAGACACCTCAGCTAGCTGGAGCTTATTGTGCTTGTCCTTCATTGCCAAAGAAGACCATGCCATCAGAGAAATGATGACATGACTTGCACTTGACTTTGTTTTGAGTGAGGGAGGGCTGTGCAGGTCACCAGCCTCACCTCTTCTCCAGAGTCATCTGAATCCAGTGACCAGATAGTCATCAGGATGACTGGAGATGACCCAGGATGAGGCAATTGGGGTTACGTGATTTGCCCAAGGTCACACACCTAGTGAGTGTCAAGTGTCTAAGGTAAGATTTGAACTCAGGTCCTCCTGACTCCTGCACTGGTGCTCTATCCACTGTACCACCTAGCTGCCCCAGCTGGAGCTCAGCACCCTGAGCTCAGGAGCATCAGGAATATCACTCCTCCAGACCATTGAACCAGATTCTGCATCAGCCTTTGCAGCCATGAGGAACAACTTTTGTGGAGAAGGGGCCCATTAGTATGATCATCAACCACTAACCAATAAACATGTAAGTCTAAGACCTTGGAAACAGCAGCATCTCTCTGCCCACCGGCCCTGCATCCAGCCTGGTCCCTGAAGCTATAGTCCAAAGAAGGAGCCCTCAGTGGAAATTCAACCTGGAAATGCTACGATGGTTATACTACAAGTGCTATAACTCCCAATCAGAAGCCATAGCTACTGAAGACCCTGAAAAGAAATTCTTGCCACCAAAGTCCTCATGAGGCACTGTCAAAAGATTCAAGATCAGAAATTGATATTAATAGAAATAACATTAAAGAAGATGCATTACCATCTAATTTGCTATTGTACCCTAAGGACCAATATATGTCTTTGGTTCAAATGAAATCACATATGTAAAATGCTTCACAAACTAAAAAAAAAAAAAAGATATCGCATAAATGCTACTCAAATCTTTATTATTATAATTGAGCAAGTTACTTAACCTCCCTAGACGGTAACCTGTTTATCTGTAAAATTAGGGGACTGGACAAGATAGCTTCTGAAGGCCTTTCCAGCTCTAAATCTATTGTCCCTAAAATCCATGATGACTAGACCTTCCCATCTGACTTTCAACTGAAATCTGCTATTATATGTGTCACCCAGCCCTGCTTTAGAATGTGAGTTCCTGCAAATGGCTCTTGAATTTGATTTATACATTCATTCATTCAAGACTGTGAATGGAGAGACAGGAGACTAGAATAGGGATGATATACTGAGAAAATGTAGCAGCTGTCCTGCATTTGGCAGAAAGTTCATGCCAACAAATAGCTGGGTGACTGGAAGTCTGCCCTAACTTTTATATTATGCCATAACTTCTATATTATGCTCTGCACTCTAGCTTCCAATCTCATCATTCAATTCAAACTGCTTTTTCCAAAGTTACTGATGATTTACTTCTCAATTGTTAAATCTAAAGGCCTTTTCTCAATTCTCATCATTCCTGACTTCTGAGTCTTTACCACTATCAATCACCATCTTCTCCTGGGCATTCTCTCTTCTCTAGGTTTTTGTGACACTGCTCTTTCCTGATTTTCCTCCTAGTTTTATGACCTCCTTCTCAGTTTCCTTTGCTGGATCTTCATCCAGTTTATGCCTACTAATCTTGGGGTACTAGGTGTACCCCAAGGCTTTGTCCTGGGCCCTATTCTCTTCTTCTTCTATGTTGTCTCACTTGATGAGATCATCAGCCCCCATGGGATCAATTACCATTTTCATACACATGATATACACCAGCCCTAACCTTACTCTTGATTTCCACTTTTGCATCACCAACTTCCCATTGAATAGATTGAACTACATGTCCTATAGGCATCTCAAACAACATCTTTACTCCCATACCTTCTCCTCTTCCAAATTTCCATATTACTACTCCCAGTCACCCAGGTTCACAAGCTCAAGGTCATTTTTTACTCTTCTCTCTCACTCACTCTACATATAAATTTTGTTACTAAATCTTGCAATACTTGTCATTTCTACCTTCACAATATCTCCCTTTTATATTCTCTTTTCCCCGTTCACACAACTACCATCATGGTACAGGCTCTTATCACATCACACCTGGGATATTGCAAAAGCCTTCAGATGAGTCTCCCTGCCTCCCTCCCTTTTTCCACCACAATCTATCCTCCATCCTTCTATTCAGCTGCCAAAGTGATTTTCCTAAAGCACCAGTCTGACCATTTCACACACAATAATCTCAATAATCCAATGACTGTCTGTTACTTCTAGGATCAAATATAAAGCCGTCTATTTATAATTTAAAGCCTTTCACAACATGACCTCTTGCTACCTTTCTCCATCCCACACTTTATTCCTCTCTATAAATTCTAGAATCCAGTGACAAAATGCTTGTTCTTTCAACTTGATAGTCCATTTCTGAACTCCATATTTTTTCATTGGCTAACATCCATGCCTGGAATGTTCTCTCTCTTCACCTATACTTCCTTATTTCCTTGGTTTCCTCCAAGAAACAATATCATTTTCACATTTAGGACTCCCAACCTGAACTCTTCCATTGCTAGTAATATCACCCCTGGTGGAATGGGTAGATAAGAACAATTTGTTCCAACAGTCATGGAAGCAGCTGAAGCAGACACTGTGGAGCACTTCGAGTTTGGTTAGACATCAAAGACACCAAAGTCATCCACTGAATCTTGGAACATCACAAAGTTATCTTAATTCTGTCCTGCCACTAGACTGTGACGACTGGAAGAGAAAGTGAGACTGATAACTTCATGTAACTCTGCCTCATTTAAATCCAACTTATGTGTGAATCAAAAGACATCACCCACACATTTTATTTCCCTATGACACAACCTCCTATATAACAATATACAGAATATCCAAAAAAGCCTTATTCAGTTTCAAGCCTCCATAGTCTTCATAGCCCCTTCCATTTCTAGTGCCTTTTCTCTGAGAATCTACCCCCTGGTTCATGTATTTACTAAAAATAATATGTTTTCTTGATATACAGTGTAAGTTCTTGCTCCATTTACTGAGTCTGTTCCTTTTAAATTAGAGACACTGTTCCCTTGCCATATTCTAGTCATGAATCCTGTTCCAGCAAATGTCAATGACATTTATGAAGGTGCATTTACCCCTTGGTGATAAGATCACTAGTTCACTTTATTATCTGTTCTCTGTAATTTAGACGCTGAAATTTAAGGAAACTGACAAGCTAGAGCATATCCAGAAGAGGCTGACCAGGATGGTGAAGGACTTAAGCCTATGTCAGTCAAGGATTGGGGACTGGAGCTGTTTAGCTAAAAGGTTCACCAGGGTTAGGCTAGCTGCCCTTTAGGTTATAGAAGTAGCTGTCAAAAAAATTATTAGATTTGTTCTGCTTGACCTCAGGGGATAGAAGTGGGAACAAAAATAATAGTTGCAAAGAGTAAGATTTGGGGCAGAATGTTAGGAAGGGCTTCCTAACAATGATCATTTTCTAAAAGTAAAATAAGCCACTTCAGAAGGGAGTGAGCTCTCCTTCATTATAAGTCTTCAGATAGGCTGGATAACCATAGCATGGATTCTGCTGAGAGGTTGACTGTTTAAATACAGGTTGGATTAGATTGTTTCTAGGATTATTTTCTATTTTAAAAGTCTATGATTCTGTGATTTTTGATACTACAATACCCAACATGTATTTGGTTTTGCAATACTCTCTCCACCCATTCTAACCCTAACCCTAACCCATTCTAAGCAAAACCAAGCAAAAACCTCTTCCTAAAAATACCATATAGGATGGGTTAATTCTTAGGTTAAATTGAATTCAAATAAATTTTCTCCTGGGAGTTTTTAATGACTGAAGAAGTAGAAAAAATATAAGGTATGTGATAGCAAAAACAACTGATGTAGAAAATAGACTGAGGAGGGAAAAAAGATAAGAATAATTTGACTATCTAAATATAATGACCTCACCCCTCAGAAAAAAAAGAAAGACCAGACATCTTATTTCAAGAAATCTTCAAGGAAAATTGCCCAGATCTCTGAGAACCAGAAGGCAAAGTAGAAACAGAAAGAACCCAACAGCCAACTCTTGAAATTCCAAATGAAACTCCCAGGAATATCACACCCCCAAAGTCAAAGGGAAAGGGAAATTGTCAAAGGGAAAAAAATACTACAAGCTGTCAGAAAGAAGAATTCATGTACTAGGAACCACAATCATAATCACTCATGATTTAGCAGCCATTGCTATAAAGTAACAGAAAACTTGAAATATGATGTTACAGAAAGCAAAAGATATAGGCTTACAGCCAAGAATGAGCTACTGAGCAAAGTTAAAAGGAAAGAAGAATTAAATAATACAATAAAAAAGGAATTAATGGACAAAACTACAAAATGAGGAGGAAGTAATAAATGGGAAGATAAGAGGCTTGAGACTAAGGGAAAAGAGAGTCAAGTAAGACTAGAGTTACTTTAAAATAGATTAAGAGCTAAGATAACTGAAGGGAAATGGAATAGTGTTTACAGAAGAATAGGGGAAAATCTTAATTTGGAAAAAAATAATATTAGAGACAAATAGAAGAAAATATAAACCCTAACTCAAATAACTTTAAATGTGAATGGGTTAAACAATCTAATAAGATGAAAAAGAATGATAGACTGTGGGGGGGGGGGGGGGGGCTTCCACAATCTCTTTCTTACAAGAAACACATTTAAAAAAGAAAGATATAAGCAGAATAGAAATGAGGCGCTGGGAGGAAAATATTTGTTATGCATCAGGTCAATTCAAAAAACCTAGAAGTTTCAATCATGTTATCAGATAAAGAAAAAACATTCAAAATGTAAAAAGAGATAAACAAGGAAACTGTATCATTCTGAAAGGAAACACCGACAGTAAATTGATTTCAATATTAAATTTGTATCCTCCAAACATCTAGTATGTAAATAATTAAAGGAAACATTAACTGAACTATAAGAAGACACAGTAATACAATAATAACAGGAGACTCAATCTCTCTCAATTTAACAGCTCTAACAGAAAGAAAAAAAGGGGGGAAATACAGAACTAAATTGCTGGAGAAACTAGAGCAAAAAGACATGCCAAGTTCTCAATGAGATTATTAAACAAAAAATATACATATATATGCATACATACACGTATACATAGTGTACGTATGCATATTTTATATATAAATATTCATATTTCTCAGTATAAGACTTTTCCAAAAATTGACCATGTGCTAGAACAAAGATACTGCAATTTTTTAAAAGGCAGAAGTAGTAAATTCTTCCTTTACATACCACAGTATAAGATACAGATTCAGAGAATTAATGAAATCCTAAGTAACACATGAGTCAAAAAACAAAACAAAAATAATTAATAATTATTTGAAAGACAATAACAATAATCAAACAACATACCAAAATTTCTGATTTAGAGTCAAGTAGTCCCACAGGGAAAAATCATATCCCTACAAAAATATAATAATAAAATAGAAGAAAAAGAAGATTAATGAACCAAACATGCATTTTTAAATTTAAAGGCCAACAAATAAACAAATCTAAAATGGGCACAATAGAGGAGACATTGAAAAGCAGAAGAAAAAGACATAAACTAAAAATAAAAAAAATACATAAAAATGATAAATAAAGGCTGGTTCTTTGAAAAGACTAACGAAAATGATTAACTTTTAACCAGTATGATTGCAAAGAAGAGAGCAGAATATCAAATCAATAAAATAGCAAACAAATAAGGTGAAACCACACCAATACCAGAAGAAATAAAATAATAATGAAAAACCATGAATTATGTGCTAATAAAGCTGAGAACACAAATGAAAAAGGAGCACTTTCAAAAATAAGAAATACCTAGGATAAAAAAGACCAAAGAGAAATCTTAAATAATCCTACTTTGGGAAAAAATGGAACTAAAACTAGCTGTCAAAGAACTACAGAAGAAAAGAAAAAAAATTCAGTCCTCATAGATTGACAGAAAAATTCTATTAAAATTTTAAAGAATCATTACTGCCCATACTACACAAATTATTGTCAAAAATTAAAAAAGCATCCTACCAGAATCCTATTATGAGACAAATATCGTCCTAATACCTAAACCAGGGAAGGATAAAGCAAAACTACAAACCAATGTAATTAATGAGTATGGATTCAAAAATCAAAAAGAAGAAAGAAATCAGGCTGGATTGCATTTAGGAAATTTTGTAGTATTTACAAGCTGTACCTTCACACACACACATATGACCATCTTTTAACCACTAGTAATCTCCCTACAGACAGACTGGGTGACAAAGTAAATAAAGAACCATCCTTAGAGTCTGAAGGGTCTGAACTTGGGGTTAGTAAATAGTAGGTTTAAATTCCACCTCTGACACCTACTGGCTGTGATACTGGGCAAGTCACTTATTCTCTCCCTGCTCCAGTTTTAAGGCTACAAATTACTGAGCTGATTCTAATCCGCATTCATAAAGAGTGAACTTCCTCTATGAACCAATGAACTTGCAGTTTCTTCAAAATAAAAATGGGTAAGAACTACACAAGATTATCATACATCTGGAACTGGGGTGGGAGTCCCTTCTGTGGTTTGAGGTTATCTAATCCAATTGTCTTGTTCCACAAATGAAGAACTAAAAGAGGTCATGGGGCCAGGGTGCTGGTGTGTACTGTTGGGAGTGAATGCCCAAACAAATGAGATTCAAACAAATGAGATTTCAGACATATGCAAGTACATGCCTAGCCACAGGACCTTTGATTTAGAGTGGGAAAGGATCATCTTAGAGCTCAATTAGTACATCCCTCTCTTTTTTACAGTTAAAGAATAAGAAGTGACATGCCCAGGTCACAAAGCCTGTGTGTGTCAAAGTGAGAATTTGAATCTAAAATCAAGCCCATTATGCAATCTGCTATGCTAAGCTTCCTCTCTTATTCAAGACTGGTAGATTGAAAGCTTCTTCAAAACAGGGGATGGTTTGATATTTATGTTTTTATTATCATTTCAATATTCATTTTGTAAATTTCTTTTTAAAAATTATTTATTTTATTTTTAATTTGTGAAATAAAACATGCATTTTTGTGAATGGGTTATGGAATGAATTTCAGTAGAATAAAAAAAGATGATTCCCTATGAAACTGCAAATCCATTCTGTACAATTTACTATTCCTTTTGGTATCTTGGTAGCTTCACTCCCAGCTTCCCATCTGGCTTCAGGCACAATGTTTTTCACATAGTAGATACTTAATAAATATATGTTTAATGCAAATCAGGGTATGTAAATGGAATGGGAAACTAAGAAATGGATAGTTTCAAAGACTTATGGGAAGTGATGGAAAGTGATGCAGTGGGCAGAGACAGAAGAAAAATTTAGAGTGTAGCATTAATATAACAAAAATAAACAGATTTGAGGTGATGATGAATAGAATGAGCAGAATTAAGACAATTTATACATTAACAGTGGCTGCAAAGACAAACAACTTTTAAAACTATAAGAACTTTCATCCATGCAAAGATCTTTCCTGATTCATAAGGATCAAAGATGAAACTTGCTATCCATCACCTGAAAAAGAAGTGATGGACTCAGGGTACAGAATAAAACATTTTTTGGACATGGTCAGTGGGAGAACTTTATTTGTTTGAATTTGCATATTTGTTGCAAGGAATATGTTTTTCTCGCTAGAGTGGGAGGGAGAAAAACAAATTTCTATGCATTAAAATTTTTAATTTAAAAATAATTAAGTAAACCATGAATAAATATTTGCTGATTAGTAAATAAATGCCTCCTATCTGGCTACAAGCATTTGCTCTATTAGGAACCAAGATGATGGAGTAGAAGGATGTACCTGCAAAAGCTCTCCCCCCATAGCCCATAAAATATGTGTAAAAAATGACTCTAAACAAACTCTAGAGCAGCAAAAGCCACAAAACAACAGAGTGAAAGAGATTCCAGTCCAAGGCATCCTGGAAGGCCAACAAGAAAGGTCTATCACAATGGTCTCAGAGCAGAACACAGCCCATGGAGTGCAGCTCATGGAGCCCAGCTCAGCCTAGCCTTGCCTGGCACAGCAGGGACAGGACTGGAGCAGGTCTCAGGGGATGGAATCCCCAGAAGCAGCTGCATTTCCCAGATTACTCAACCCATAAACACCAAAGACAACTTGAAAGGTCAGTGAGAAAGCTCTTTAACCTGGGAGAGAAGGGAACATAGTCAGGCCTCAGCCCCAGAAAGCATCCATTTTTATAGCCCTCAGCCTAAAGACCATGGGGGAATCACACAGCTGATCTGGATCTCAGCTCTGAGTGGAAGTCCTGGGGTGAGGAGGAGTACTGGCATGTTGGAACTGGAGGCTGTTGTGGAAAGGAAATCATACTTGCAGATCCTGGGCAAAAAAGCTTGTTGTTGCTCCCAGACCAAAGGGCAGGCCAGGAGAGGAGTAAACTCCTCTCCTTTGATTGTGCCACCTTGGAGGAGCTAAGAACTTACATGTCCCTAGAGTATACCCTCCTCTTGACAAAGACTCAAAAGTCAAGTAACTGACTGGGGAAATGCCCAAAAAATAGGGAGGAAAATAAGATTATATAAGCTTACCTTCTTGGTGAACAGGTATTTTCTTCCATCCTTGTGGATGAGGAAAAACAAGGCATAATATCAAAGGAAGACATAAAAGTCAAGCCTTCAGTATCCAAAACCTCCAAAATAAATATGGTCTCAGGCCATAGAAGAGCTCAAAAATGATGTTAAAAATCAAATAAGAGAGTTGGAGGAAAAATGGGAAGAGAAGGGAGAGCAATGCAAGAAAATCATGAAAAGTGAGTCAACAGCTTGCTAAAGGAGACCCAAAAAATGCTGAAGAAAATAACACCATTAAAAATAGAGTAACTCAAATGGCAGAAGAGGTCCAAAAAGCCAATGAGGAGAAGATGCTTTAAAAAGCTGAATTAGCCAAATGGAAAAGGAGGTTCAAAAGCTCCCTGAAGAAAACAGTTCTTTAAAAATTAGAATGGAGCAGATGGAAGCTAATGACTTTATGAGAAATCAAGAAATTATGATACAAAACCAAAAGAATGAAAAAATAGAAGACAATGTGAAATATCTCATTGGAAAAACAACTGACCTGGAAAATAGATCCAGGAGAGAAATTTTAAAATTATGGGACTACCTGAAAGTCGTGATCAAAAAAGAGCCTAGACATCATCTTTCATGAAATTATCAGAGAAAATTGCCTTCATATCCTAGAACCAGAAGGCAAAATAAATATTGAAAGAATCCATCAATCACCTCCTGAAAGGGATTCCCAAAGGAAAACACCTAGAAATATTGTAGTCAAATTCTGAAGTTCTCAGGCCAAGGAGGAAATATTGCAAGCAGCCAGAAAGAAATAATTTGAGTATTGTGGAACAATCAGGATAATACAAGATCTAGCAGCTTGTACATTAAGGGATCAAAGGGCTTGGAATATGATATTTCAGAAGTCAAAGGAACTAGAATTAAAACCAAGGATCACCTACCCAGCAAAACTGAATATAATACTTCAGGGGTAAAATGGAATTTCAATGAAACAGAGGACTTTCAAGCATTCTAGATGAAAAGATCAGAGCTGAATTGAAAATTTGACTTTCAAACACAAGAATCAAGAGAAGCATGAAAAGGTAAACAAGAAAGAGAAATCACAAGGGACTTGCTAAAGTTGAATTGTTTACATTCCTACATAGAAAGATAGTATTTGTAACTCTTCAAACTTTTCTCAGCACTTGGGTATTTGGAGAGATTATACACACACACACACACACACACACACACACACACACGTATAGGCGGAAGGCACAGGGTGAGTTGAATAGGAAGGGATGATATCTAAAAAAATAAAACTAAGAGGTGAGAGAGGAATATGTTGGGAAGAGAAAGAGAGACATGGAATGGGGCAAATTGTCTCTCATAAAAGAGGCAAGAAAAAGCTTTTTCAATGGAGGGGGAAAGGTGGGAAGTGAGAAGGAAAAAGTGAAGCTTACTCTCATCACGTTTGGCTTAAAGAAGGAATAACATGCACACTTAATTTGGTATGACAATTTATCTTACACTACAAGAAAGTGGGGAAAAAGGGATAAGTGGGGTATGAGGGGATGATAGAAGGAAAGGCAAATGGGAAGAAGGAGTAATTAGAAGTAAACACTTTAGGGGAGGGACAAGGTCAAAAGAGAGAATAGAATAAATGGGAGCAGGATAGGATGGAGGGAAATAAAATTAGTCCTTCACAACATGACTATTATAGAAGTCTTTTGCAAAACTACACATATATAGCATACTTTGAATTGTCTGCCTTCTCAGTGGGAATAGGTGGGGAGGGAGGAAGGAAGAGAAGTTGGAACGCAAAGTTTTAGGAACAAATGTTGAGAATTGTTTTTGCATGCAGCTAGGAAATAAGAAACACAGGTGATGGGATATAGAAATCTATCTTGCCCTACAAGAAAAGAGAGATGATGGGGATAAGGGAAGGGAGGGGTGTGATAGAAGGAAGGGCAGATTGGGGGAAGGGGTAATCAAAATGAATGGTGTTTTTGGGGTGGGGGGAGAAATGGGAAGAAAATTTGAAACTCAAAATCTTGTGGAAATGAATATTGAAAACTAAAAATAAATAAATAGATAAATTTTTTTAAAACCATTTGCTCTATTATCTGAAATCCCTAACCCCACATTTCCAATTCCAAAGATATACCTTTAATGCTTGCCCACTATGAAGACTTTACTCAAGAGAATAGCCCATACATAATCCTAGGATCTATTCACAGTACAGCCCCACCTCTGCCCCTGATCTCCAATGAAACAGGTTGGGGATTAAGGGAAATTATGGATGGGAAGATGGAATAATTCAGTTGAAAATACAAAATGATCCTGAGATGATTTCTTCAACCAACAACAAAACTTTCCATCTTGCACAGTTTTAGCTTGGGCATTCTCTTAAGAATTGTGTAGTCCATCTTACTTGCTGTGTTTAATTAGCTGTGTTTAATTAGCAGGGTAATGTTTATCCTTCCACCATAGGACATCAAGAGACAGACTAGCTATCATGTTCAGCTATTTGGGTTTTTTGCCTCTTATCACAATGAAATCCCCCACGATTTAGATGCCATTTTACCTTCTGAAATGTGTTTATTTGAACTTCTAAAGACATATATAAATAAAGTCTGCCTATTGGTTTATGTTGGTTTACTGAATTTATAATTGGTACCAAATGCATCCATTTTCCTCCCTAATCTAGGTAATGTCTCCAAGTATGAGTAGCATACTAAAGATAATGTACTAAGAAAGAAGTTCAGAAGCCAGCAGCATCAGGAGTGGTGTAGCTCAGACACTACATACAATATCTCACTACCAGCATCCAGTCTAACCCACAGAGGAACACCCAAGGCAGGAATTCAGACTAAAAGGGGGGCTACTTTCCATCAAAAATGAACCAAAAGAGCTTCCTAGCTGACTGATGGGGGCTGAAACTAGCTGCTCAGGCATTGCTATATTGCTCAGATTCAAATTCAGATCAGATTACTTTGTCCTGGATCAGGTCATTTTGGGAGCACTGAAAGTTTGCAGGTCTCCTACCTGTCTTTGAGACCCTGGAATACCATAATTCTTAATATATCAAGAAAGCAGCAACCAGTTGCTACCAGCTCAGACCTTCCCTTTAGAAGTACGGCAGAGCTCAGTTTTAATGAGAAGTGTGAAATCAGGAAGCAGATAGGGAAAATGGACAAATTTAAAAAAAAAAAAAAGAATTGTGTTCTAATGCACTATTATGGAGGCAGAGATACTCGAGATACAAATACAGAAGAAAATCCAAAAAATCTACAAGCAGTGCCTCAGAGAAAAATACAGCTTGGGCACAACTTCAATTAGAATTCCTGGACTAAATGAAGCAAGATTTTTTAAGTTAAAATTTTTTTATAATTGGAATAATAGTACTCAAAGAAAAATAAAAATTAATGGGAACTATGAAAGAAAGAATTGCAAAGGGAATTATTAACTTGGAACAAGGTACAAAATCTTGCACACACAACAAACTCTCTGAAAATTGTTATAGACCAAATAGAAGTCAATGACTCCAAGAGACAACAAGAAATATTAAAAGAAACTCAAAAGACTGAAGAAAAAAACAAAGAAAAATGTAAGATACCTCATTGCAAAGACCACTGACCTAAAAAGCACATCAAGGAGACAAAAATTAGAAATCACTGAACATTATGACCAAAAAAAGAGCCTAGATATTCTATTTCAAGAAATCTCAAAAGAAAACCTCTCAGATCTCTTAGAAACAGAGGGAAAGTTGGAAATAGTATCCACCAGTCACCTCCTTAAAGAAACCCCAAAATGAAAACTCCCAGGAACATTGTACCTTAAGTCCAGAGTTTTGAGGTCAAAGAAAAAATACTACAAGCAGTAGAAGCAAAGAATTCAAGAACCAATGAAGATCACTCATAATTTAGCAGTCACTACTATAAAGGAGGAGGGCAGCTAGCTGTAATTAGAAATCAGGAAGACTCATCTTTGTAAGTTCAAATCTGGCTTCAGACACTTAACTAGCTGTGTCACTTTGGGTAAGTCATTTAACCCTGTTTGCCTCAATGTTTCTAATCTGTAAATGAACTAAAGAAGGAAATGGCAAACCACTCTAGTACAGACAAAACCCCAAATGGGCTCACAAAGAGTCAGATACAACTGAAATGACTTAACAACAACAGCTATAAAGGAACAGGGAACTTGGAATGTGATATTCCAAAAGGCAAAAGACATAGGCTTACAGCCTAGAATTAGCATGATTTTATAGGATGGAGAATGGACTTTTAATGAAATGAAGGACTTTCAACTATTCTTGATGGAAAGACCAGAGCTGTGTAGAAACTCTGAAGTTCTTACACAGATGCTAAGAGAAACATAAAAAGATAAACATGAACAATCACAAAGAACGGAATAAACTGCTTCCACTCAAACATGGGGAAAGGATACATGTGTCCCCTCAGAACTCTATCATCATCAGAGGTCATAGAGGGAATTGCCTGGCAGTGGTTCTGTTACATGTTGGTGATCTTGTGAAAAGAATGGAGAGAGGAAGAAGAACACTCTTGAGAAGAAGGGAGAAGGGAAAGAAAGGTTAGGGAAATTTATCTCACATAATGAGGGCACACAAGTAGCTATCTATACAAAAGAAGAAGAGTGGTAGGGGAATATGTGACCCTTGTATCTCAATTTCTTGTGCTCTCAATGTCTGTTTTCTCACTCTAATTTGAAATAGTCAAAAGAAGGAAGACATATACACACAGAGTTGGGTACAGAAATACATTTCACTCAATAGGGGAAATAGGAGGGAAAGGGGAAGGGCAGGGAGGGAAAATTAGAAGGAGCACATATTAAGGGAGAGGTAAATCCTAAGCAAAAGAACTCTAAGGATGCACAAAATATGTATATTTTTTGTGAGGTGGCAAAATATGGGACTCTGAGAAAGTACCCATAAATTGGGGAATCAATCAATGAACAAGTTATGGTATATAAATGTAATGGAATATTTTGTACAGAACTCTTATCAGCATAAGGACCAATCAGGATTCCAGAGGACTAATGATGAAACATGCTACTCACCACCTGATACAGAGGTGAAGGACTCAATGCTGAATGAGACACTTTTTTTGATGTGGCCGATTTGGAAAAGTGTTTTGATTGACCATACGTGTTTGTAATGGGTTTCATTTTTCTTGTGTTCTCAATTGTAGCGGGGAGGGTGTATCAGGGAGTTAGGTGGATCTTGGCTGATTAAGACAAATAAAATATTTTTTAAAATAAATTTAAATTTAAAAATCTGGAGGCAGTCTTGGATAATGAAAAGAACCTAATCTCACCTCCAGCACTAATTAGCTGTGTGATTGAGTGTAGAGCATCCTTCACATTAACCCAGTCACTGGGCTCAGTTTCATTCACTTTCCCTTTTTCTCCCTGATTCTTATATCTAACCCTAGTTTCATTTCTTCTTGGTCCACACCAGGAGTGAGGAACCTGTGGTCTCAAGGTCAACATGTAGCCTTCTCAGTCCTTGGGAGCAGCCTTTTGACTGAGTTCGAGTTTCACAAAGCAAATCCTTTTTTAAGGGGATCTATTCTGTGAATTTTGGATTCAGGTAAAGGGCCACACTTGAGTACCTAGTTATGTGGCCTTGAGGTCACAGGTTCCCCACCCCTAGACTCTACATCATAATTTCAGAATGGAGCAAAATGACATTTCTCTCTTGCATTGGATCCTCCAGTTCTCCTGACTTTTGCTAATGATTCAACTGGAAGCACAAATTCTGTGGTCACAAACCAAACAAAATCTTACATTCCAGATATTGAGCTCTTATGTTGGCAAAAGGTTATGAGATATAGAAGTAAGGGGTACAGATGGGATAGGGGCACCCATAATCAAATAAAGGAGAACAAAAATTTAAAAAGTGAAACAAAACAAGAACAATCACCTCAAAAAGCACACTAAAATTTAGTCCTTTTATTAAGGGGATCTGTTCTGTGAAGTTTGGATTCAGTCAAAGGGCCATGCTTGAGGACCTAGAGGGCCACATGTGACCTTGAGGCCAGAGGTTCCCCACTCATTGACTAAATGGACATATCCAGGACTAAATCATTGAAGAGAATGCTATTTCATTGCCAAATTAGAAACACTACATCCTGGATTTCTAGAAAGGTCCCTCAGGATCGTTAGTCTGGAGAAGAAAAGATTTAAGGGAAATATGATGCTGTCTGTTCCATTTAGCAGAACTAAGAACAATGTGTGGGAGTTGTGGAGAGGAAGATTTAGAATTCACATAAGAAAAAACTGGTTAATTATTAGAAATATACAAAAGTTAAGTTGCTTGCTTCTGGAGGTAGTGAGGTTTCCCCTCAGTCAGTTAATAGTCATTTATCAAACATGTATTAGGTGCTAGGGTAGAGTCTGATGGGGGCATCTAGGTGGTGCAGTAGCTAGAGCTCCAGATCTGGAACCAGAAAGATCTTAATTCATATCCAGCCTCAGACACTTACTGGCTGGTAACCCTGAACAAGTTACTTAACCCCTATTTCCCTCAGTTCCCCATCTGTAAAATAAGGATACATTGGAGAAGAAAATGGCAAACCAATCCAGTATCTTTGCCAAGAAAAGCCCATGGATAAGGTCTATAGGCTCATGTAAAGTCAGACACAACTGAACAACTAAATAAAAACAAGGTACCAGGCAAGGTATTTAGGACCCATTTCAAAAGTTTAATCTGCATTATTAACATTTTCTCAACCTCTTTCTTAAGAATAGATAACCTATGAAACAATAAACCAAACCTTTATTTGTAGCATTTGCCGATTTCCAAGGTGTAACATCTCACTCTGAAAATTTAACAATTGCTGGTTTCAGCACCTCCCTAACATTATAATTAAGAGGGATCAGGACCACATGGGACCATCTGTTGACCTTAGCTAACAGTTCAGCTTCGCACTTCATGCCCAACGTGGGCTTTTAGCAGAAGGAAGCCTGGAGTTGGGTTTACAAGTTGGATTCAATGGTCTCTGAGGTCCCATTCAACCATATATTCCACCTCACCTCAACGACACATTCTGTGACTCTCCGTCCTTTTTAACTGCCTCATTCCTGTCTCATCAGGAGCCTGGATTGCTTGGGTCACTATGTCCAGATGCGAAAATAGAATCATAAGGAGTTAAAACTGGAACTACTTTGAAGACCTTAAATGACATCTTATGCAACAACCTTTTCAACAACCATTTCAAAGGCAAGAAAACAAGCCTTGAGGATTTCTTTTCTATCACAATCCCTGTACCTTAGGATCCATCCTGAAGCCCGTGATTCATGGTTTCCATTGGACTTGTTCTGATTCCCTATAAAGCTTGTAGACCATAAAGGAGAATTAATATTAAGTATCAGAACTGCATTTTTAAAATCTTCAATTGGAGCTTTGAACATATTCTCCCAGATGATCTGGGTTCCAGTCCTAGTTCCAACACATATTATTATGCCATATAACTTCAGAGATGACTACTTAATTCAGAAATATGCATTTCATTCCGCAGTAAGGCTGCCAGTAGTGGCAAGATGCCATACAGTAAAACTCTTTTAAGGGAGGGTTTAAGGCAGAGCAGCCTCGAGTATCAGACACGCCCACCTACAAGATGTTCAGAGTAGCGAGGAGTCTCAGCTTCTTTGCCAATTTCAACCTCCTCATTTTCCAGGTAACTGAAGCTTTGCCCAAACCTTTGCAAGAAAATAACAATTAACAACAATAATAGCTAGCATTTATATAGTACCTATTATGTAATTTGAGCTCTGGTCTTTCTGATTTCAAACCTAGCAATCTATTCATTGCCGCATCAATAAAATAAAAATAATTTTAAAGGAACAACAGGCAGGTCTGGGTGACCTCCGCTCATCAGACAGGACCACTCAGAATTCTGAGATGGAATTCTCAGAGAGACAGGCTCTCATTCTGATCTACCCACTTAAATCCTTCACCCAGAAATTTAAAAGCACAGAATTCACCTCCACACCACAATGCAAAGGTTGGAGTACCCCTAGCAGTACTTTAAGCCTGATCAACACCTCCATGAGGGATTCCCAACATTAAAAAGTAGTCCTGTATGGTCCCTCTCCACCATACACACACATCCTTACCTTAAATCCATTATCACTGCTTTTTAAATCCCATCAGGCAAGAGGAAGAAAATGACTTTTCACAATGCTTTCAAGTTTTCCTGCCTCACATTCCTGTGATTATTGCCTTAAATCTCTAGTTAATTGTAGATAATGTCTCCAATGACCAGTAATGTCTCACTTTCTTCCTCTCCTTCCCCAGATCTCTGCCAAGGACTCCTGGTGGGTGGTAACTGACATACATCCATGTGCTACATCGCAGATGTGAGAAGGCTGGTTGCCAACAGGCTCACAGGCTTTCTTCTGAGAAAGCTCACCTCCCAAGGGCTTGAGGGCTGCCACAGGCCCCCCATTGCTGAGCAGGGACCCAGGACCTAAAGCCCCTCTAAACATTCTAGCTCCACCACTCACAACAGATTTCCAAACAAGTACTATCAAAAAGGGATGCTTAAGCAACCAACTTGGAGCATTTTTTTTTGAAAACCAGAGACCTTTCAATATGTACTATGGGAGGCTAGCTCCAAACCGACTGAGCATCATCACAAATGATTGTAGGATTAAAATCAAGATGGGGGAGGAGGGCAGAAGGAGACAGAAAATAAAGGGCTGGTAGTCTTGGGCTTTCACTGCATGGGCCTGTCCCATCTATTGGAAATAGTCATCCATCCAGGGTCTCAAGAACTTTTTGAAAATCATTTCCATGAGATGTTCCCGTAACATCGGAACTTTCCCTGAGAGTGTTGAGTTTCAAAGATAAGAGCAATTGTTTTGCCACCAAACAGAGGTAGTACTCATACTGGAGTCCAAGGTCCTGGATTCAAATCCTAAACAAGCTTTGTGGCAGTGGTTACATGGTGTATTGTAATTTACAAGGCAGCTTCCTCACAATATATGTGTGTGTTCATCCTTCAATGCCCAAGAAGACCACGCCATCAGAGAAATAATGACATGACTTACACTTGACTTTGTTTTGAGTGAGAGAGGGCTGTGCAGGTCACCAGCCTCATTTCTCCTTCAGAGCCATCTGAATCCAGTGACCAGATAGTCATCAGGATGACTGGAGATGACCCAAGATGAGGGAATTGGGGTTAAGTGACTTGCCCAAGATCACACAACTAGTGAGTGTCAAGTGTCTGAGGTGAGATTTGAACTCAGGTCCTCCTGACTCCTGCACTGGTGCTCTATCCACTGCACTACCTACCTGCCCCACAATATGTGTAAGGCACTCAAAAAACCTTTAAGCCCTTTATAAATGTTAGCTCATTATTTTATCATCATTACTATCACCAAGGGAAGTATGGCCTAATACAGGAGTTCTTAACTTTATTTGTGCACCTCTCTGGCAAGCTATAAAGATACTGAATTACAATTATCAAAATATCTTATAAGGTGCATGTTGCCCATTTAGATTACGTATCCATGGGTTTGTCTAAAATCAACATTCAACGAGGCACAAGTAGTTATCTCTGAAATCTTACTAACCTCTCTCCAAGGGAAGCTCCAGCCTAATGTAAATCAGGAGATTAAGGTCACAAGGCTGGATGCCCTGCTCTCCTCAGAGACAGAATACCAGAGCAGAATCTCATCTATGTGCTCCCCTAAATATTGTTCCTCTAGAGTAAATAACTTTTAGGTTCATGCCACTTTCCTGGTCAGTATCCCTTAAAAGAGGAGTGTCTCAAGTTATATCTGAAGGCTTTAACTTCCTTCCCACAAATGCTAGTTAAACAAATAGTGAATCATTAAGAAATCCATTTAACCAAGCAGAAATCAGAGAAGTTATTCAGATCAGAATATAATAGGCAATATAAAGAGTGAATGAGCTCTCCCAATGGGAGAGATAACTCAATGCTACTGAATGAGTTTGTAATTTCACCTAAAGGGAAATTCCCCAGAATCTGTAGGGAGGTACCCAGCAAACCAGGGCCATGTGATCTATAGCCTTTGGTACTATCACACTCTTCTTTGTCAGCTGCTTTCCAAAGTCTTTTCTTTCTTTCCAGGGTTCTCCCTCTTCTGAAGAGAGCCTGGAGCCATAAATTGTCTCTCAAAGGCAAAAGGTCTTTTTCTCCCAAATTCTCACCACACATGCAATACTGATTGTTTTCTTCAAAAGAGACAGTCAAGTAGACAGTGGATAGAGTGCTGGGAGTGGAGTCAGGAAGACTCAAGTTCCAATTCAGCCTCGAATATTTAGTAGATGTGAGACGCTGGGTAAGTCATTTAATTTCTGTCGTTTTCACAACAGTTGTAAAATGGACATGATAATAACAATAACGTCTCTGCAAGGGTTGTTGTGAGAATCAAATGAGATATTTGTAAAGTACTCAGGTGTGGTGCTTAATAAATGTTTGTTTCCTGTCTTCCACCAATGAGTAAAGTCTTTCACAAATGCAAAAAGCTTGAACCTTGACTTACAATTTTTCAAAGTTCACATGATCCCATGCCTCAAAAAAGGGTGTGTGTGTGCGTACGTGCGTGTGTGCATGTGTGTGTGTGTGTGTGTGTGTGTGTGTGTGTGTGAGTAAAGAACAGCTCGGTAATGCAATGAATAGAGCTCCAGCCCTGGAGTTAGGAGAGCCTGAGTTCAAATCAGACCTCAGACATTTACTAGCTGTGTGACCCTGGACAAGTCACTTAACTCCGATTGCTTCCACAGCAAAAAGCACTATAAAATGTTAGTTATTATTGGTAGTATTATTCTGATTCCAGATTCAGTTCTCTTCCCACTACCCCGTGCTGCCTCTCAAACACCAGATGTGACCCAGCCTGCACAGAGTCAGACAGTTCCTTCCTTTGATCTGACACTGAATTCAGCCAAAGAATGCATTAGCTTTTTAGTCACCACATCACTCCATTGGCTCATATTAAGCCTTGTGGTTAGCTAAAAACCCCATATCAATTTTAAATAAACTGCTGTCAAATCAAGTCCCTACATCTCTTTTTCAAAAACATATATAAGACTTACAATTGACTGCTGTTATATTTCATCTAGCTGGTTTTTAGGTCAGTTTTCCAGCCAATCACAAAGCTTTGTTCTGTCATCCATGTTATTAACTATGCTCCCAGGCATTGTATCAGGTGTAAGTGGATAACTCCAAGTCTTCATCAAAGTCACTGTAGAGTTGAGAACAGAACCTAGCATCGCCCACTAGGGACATCAATCTCAGTGCATGGGCTCATAGAAAAAGAACTGGAAGGTATTTGAGATAGCAGTCAGCGCAAAGCCCTCATCTTATAAGAAAGGAAACCAAGGTTCAGAGATGAAATCAACTTTTTAATCTACCTGTTATTGATGTGGATTTTCAGCTGGCTGTGGATATTCCCAGTAGTGTTTTCAAGCACCCCTGAGTATGTTTTTTCCTCTAGAATACAAAATTCACAGAATTTCCATGTCAGAAAAGGCTTCAGAGCATATAGGACAGGGATCCTTAACTTTTTATGTGTCATGGACCATTTGAACAATTTGGTGAAACCTCCTTCTCAGAATGTTTTCAGGTAATTGAAGGAAAGATTCAATTTTAATTAGAGGTTAGTGGGGAAAAAATATGAAATTTTTTCTCCCACTCATTGAACCTCTGAAACCTGTTAATGGACCTCTGTGGTAACCATAGATCCCAAGTCAAGAATAATTGGTCTAGATCAGGGTTGGGGAACATGAGCTCTCAAGGTCACATGTGGCCTTCTAGGTCCTCAAGTGCAATCTTTTAACTGAATCCAAACTTCACAGAATAAATCCCCTCAAGAATAGAATTTGTTCTGTATAAGTTGAACTCAGTAAAAAAAGCAGCACCCAAGGACCTAAAAGGTCTCATGTGGCCTTCAGGTTGCAGGTTGCCTAGCCCTAGTCTAGGCATATCCAGACCCCCAGGTGAAATCCCCTCTACAATATCCCTACCAAGTGGTCATCCAACTTTCACTGACCTCCAATGAGGGAGGAATCCATTCCATTTTGATTTTGTTTATGTTAGACTTGTCTGTAATGATTAATACCTGTGTGGTAAGTCACTATATTAAAAAACAGTTATATCTTCTCCCAGTTTCTCTCTTCTCCAAGCTAAATATCCCTAGTTGTGTCATCTGGATCTCTGTTTTCCCATAATCCTACCTAAAATCCTTCGGTTATTATTCAATTTCTGGTGTCCAGAACTGAATCCAATATTCCAGATTTGTCCTAATCAGAGCGGAGTGATATGTGCTTGTTGCCCTATATTTGAATATTAAGTCTCTATTACAGTCACCTAATTGGATTAATATGTCTGCCTTATTATCTAATATTGAGTTTCCAGTGTACTAATAAGCAGCTCCTCATAGTTTGTTTGTTTGTTAGTTTGGGGTTTTCTTTGGTAATTGTACTAATCTTCTTATTCATTGGTTTGGAAAATAAATGACTGCATACAGAATAAACACACAGGTTGGTCACCATTGTTCTCTACCAGAGCCTTCATCTTACAAAGGAGGCCTTGAAGACCCAGACACATTGTCCCCTGTACAAAGTCACTTAGTTATTTAGTGATGGAATCAGTATTAGAACTCATATCTCCTAAACTACTGGTCCAATAACCCTTTACTATACCAAACTACTCCCAAACTCACCTCCTTTTCATATGAACTGTTCTCTACCCATGTCTCCCCAAACCTGCATGTGGACAATTAATTTTATTTAACCCAACTGAAGGACGTTATATCTATCCCTATTAAATTTGATATTGTTAAATTCAGCGTATTGAGACATTTTCTATGTGCCTATATATGTGCAAGCTATCTCCCCCAAAAGAATGTAGGTTCTTTGAGGGTAGGGACTGTCTAACTTCTGTCTTCATATTCCCAGTGTCCAGGAATAGTGCCTGACACATAGTAGATTGTCCAAAAAAAAAATTCTTACTATTTGATAAACCCACAGGACTGATTTTCTGGGATAAGAGCTCACTATTTGACAAAAACTGCTAGGAAAACTGGAAAATAACATGGCAGAAACTAGGCATAGACCAACATTTTACACCATATACTAAAATAAAATCAAAATGGATACAAGATTTAGATATAAAGGCTGATACTTAAAGCAAACTGGGAAAAGAAAGAATAGTTTACCTGTCAGATTTATGGAGAATGGAAGAATTTATGACTAAACAAGAGACAGAGAACGTTATGAAAAGTAAAATGGATAAGTTTGATTACATTCCATTGAAAAGATTTTGCACAAACAGTGGCAATGCAACCAAGATTAGGAGGTAAGCAGAAAACTAGGAAAGAATTTTTACAACCAGTGTCTCTGATAAAGGCCTCATTTCTAAAATGTACAGAGAACTGAGTCAAATTTATAAGAATACAAGTCATTCCCCATTTGATAACTGGTCAAAAGATATAAACAGACAGTTTTCAGATGAATAATTTAAAGCTATCTATAGTCATATGAAAAAATAGTCTAAATTTCTATTGATTAGATAAATTCAAATCAAAACACCTCTGAGGTATCATATCATACCTATCAGATTCGCTAACATGACAAAAACAGGAAAATGGTAAATGCTGGAGAAGATGAGGGAGACTTGGTGGAGTGGTGAACTGATCCAAACTTTCTTGAGAGCAATTTGGAATTATGCACAAAAGGCTATCAAACTGTTTATATACACTTTGACTCAGCAATACTACTTCTAGATCTGTATTTCAAAGAAATCATAAAAAAATGGGAAAAGGACCCACATGTACAAAAATATTTATTGCAGCTCTTTTTGTGATGGTCAACAATTAGAAATTGAGGGGATGCGCATCAGTTGGGGAATGACTGAACAAGCTATGGTATATGAATATAATGGAATGCTATTGTGCTATAAAAAATGATGAGCAGGCAGACTTCAGAAAAACCTAGAAAGACTTATATGAACTGATACTGAGTGAAGTGAGCAGAACCAGAACATTTTACACAGTAACAACCACATTGTACAATGATTAATTTTGATAGACTTAGCTCTTCTCAGCAGCAATGCAAAGATCTAAGACAACTCCAGAAGACTCACAATGGAAAATGCTATCCACATCTAGAGAAAGAAATCTGAAATCTGAATGTAGACAGAAGCTGTCTTTGTTTTGTTTCTTCTTTCTCATAATTCCTCCCATTAGTTCTAATTTTTCTTTACATCATGACTAATGTGAAAATATGTTTAATATAAATGCATAAATAGAACCTATATCAGATTGCACACTGTCTTGGAGAGGAGGGTGAAGAGGAAGGGGGAGACAATTTGAAACTGAAAATGTTATGAAAGTGAATGCTGAAAACTAAAAATAAATAAAATTTTAAATATATAATTTATTTTTTAGTTCTCAACATTCACTTCCACAAGAATTTGAATTCAAAATTTTCTCTCCATCTCTCCCGACACCAACCCCAGGACACCATGCACCCCATCCACCCCTTCTTCCAGTCTATCTTCCCTTCTATTACTCACCCTTCTTCTGCTCCCCTTCCCCTCTATTTTTCTGTAAGGAAAAATAGATGTCTATGCTTCTTTGCCTGTATATTTTAATTTCCAGTTGCGTGCTAAAACAATTTTTAACATACATTATTAAAGTTTTGAGTTCCATATTCTCTCCCTCCCTCCCCACCCACCCTTACTGACATAACAAGCAATTCAGTATAGATCATACATGTGTAACAATGCAAAGCACTTCCATAGTAGTTATTTTGTAAAAGACTAGCCACATTACCCTCTGTCTTATCCTGCCCTCCATTTAGTCCATTCTCTCCTTTGACCTGTCCTCCCATGATAGTGTTTGCTTCTGATTATCCCTTTCCTCAATTTGCTGTCCGTTCTATTGTCTTTTCTCTCCTATCCCCTTCCCCCTTGCCTTCCTGCAGGGTAAAATAGGTTTCCATATCCAAATCAGTGTGTTTTATTCCCTCCTTAAGTCAAATTCCATGAGAGTAAGACTCACTTATTTCTTTCATCTCCCTCTTCTTCACCTCTGTTGTAAAAGCTCCTTCTTCCCTCTTTTATGTGACGTGATTTGCTCCATCTACCTCTCCCTTTGTCTTACTCCTAGTACATTCCATTCAACAATAAATTTTAGTTGTTAGGTATTCTCCTTTCACATTCAACTCACCCTGTGCCCTCTGTCTATGTGTGTGTATATATATATATATATATATATATATATATATATATATATATATATATATATATATATATATATATATATATACACACATATACACACATTCACATATACACCCATGTACATATACAAACCTACACATATATAATATACACACACATACGTACTCATACACAGCTACATATATATACACACACATATATATGTATATATACATACATACACATATATATTCCCTCTAACCACCCTAATACTGAAAAAGGTCTCATAAATTACAAATGCCATCTTTCAATGTAGGAATGTAAATAGTTCAACTTTAATGAGTTCCTTAAGATTTCTCTTTCCTGTTTACCTCTTCATGTTTCTCTTGATTCTTATATTTGAGAGTCAAATTTTATCTTGAGCTCTGGTCTTTTCAACAAGAATGTTTGGAAGACATTTATTTCATTGAAATTTCATTTTTTCCCTTGAAGTATTATACTCAGTTTTACTGGGTAGGTGATTCTTGGTTTTAATCCTATCTTCTTTGACCTCCGGGATATCATATTATAGCCCTTCAATCCCTTAGTGTAGAAGCTGCTAAATCCTGTGTTATCTTGATTGTATTTCCACAATACTTGCATTGTTTCTTTCTGGCTGCTTGTAATATTTTCTCCTTGACCTGGGATCTCTAGAATTTGGCTACAATATTCCTGGGAGTTTTCCTTTCGGGATCTCTTTCAGGAGATGATTGGTTAATTATTTCTATTTTACCCTCTGGTTCTAGAACATCAGGGCAATTTTCCCTGACAATTTCTTGAAAGATGATGTCTAGGCTCTTTTTTTTAATCATAGTTTTAAGGTAGACCAATAATTTTTAAATTACCTCTCCTAGATCTATTTTGCAGGTCAGTTGTTTTTCCAGTGAGATATTTCACATTGTCTTCTATTTTTTCACTCTTTTGGTTTTGTTTTATAATTTCTTGGTTTCTCATAAAGTCATTAGCTTCCAACTGCTCGATTCTAATTTTTAAAGAACTATTTTATTCAGTGAGCTTTTGAACCTCCTTTTCCATTTGACTAATTCTGCTTTTTAAAGCATTCTTCTCCTCATTGGCTTCTCGGACCTCCTTTGTCATTTGGCTTAGTCTATTTTTAAAGGTGTTATTTTCTTCAGCATTTTTGGGGATCTCCTTTAACAAGCTGTGGATGTGCTTCTCATGATTTTCTTGCATCTGTCTCATTTCTCTTCCCAATTTTTCTGCCACCTGTCTACCTTGATTTTCAAAATCCTTTTTGAGGTCTTCCATGGCCTGAGACCATTGCATATTTATTTTGGAGGTTTTGGATGTAGAAGCCTTGACTTTTATGTCTTCTTATGATGGTATGTTTTGTTCTTTCTCTTCTGAAAGGATGGAAGAAAATTCCTTTTAACCAAGAAAGTAACCTTCTATAGTTTTATTTTTTTCCCTTTTTTGGGCATTTTCCCAGCCAGTTACTTGACTTTTGAGTCCTTTGTCAAGTGGAGCGTATACTCGAGAGACCTGTAAGTTCTCAGTTCCTCCAAGATGGCACAATCAAAGGAGGGGAGTTTATTCCTCTCCTGACCTGTGCTCTTGTCTGGGAGCAACCACAAGCACTCTTTTCTGCCCAGGATATGCAAGTAAGATTCTCTCTCCAGAGCCTCCACCAGCTCCACCATGCTAGTGCTCCTCCTCACCTCAGGACTGCCACTCAGGACTGAGACCTAGAATGGCTGCTCAATTCCCCCAAGATTTTTAGGGCTAGGGCTCCAAAAGTGGATGCTCCTGATGCAGTGGCTGCTGCTGCCCTGGGGCTGGGGTTGGGCCCAATCACACTCCCTTCTCATCCAGGTGAAAGAGCTTTCTCACTGACCTTTGAAGCTGTCTTTGGCATTTGTGGGAGGCACAGCTGCTGCCAGTGATTCCAAGCCCTGAAGCTTGCTCCAATCCTGTCCCTGCTGTGTGGCCCAGACTGGGCTGTGTTCTGCTCCAAGTCCAGTGCTATAGAACCTTACTGTTGGCCTTCTAGGCTGTCTTGGGCTGGAGATCTCATTCACTGGGTCATTTTGTGGCTTCTGCTGCTCTAGAATTTGTTTAGAGTCATTTTTACAGGTATTTTATGGGCTATGGGGGGGGAGTTAGAGCAAGTCAGTCTTTCTACTCTGCCATCTTGGCTCCACAAAATAAATACATTTTTAAAAATCTTGCTGAATGATTGTTAGCTGATCGATACGCACTCTTAGTAGATGTTTTATGCACTCTTACAAACTTCTTAATAGAAGAACTGAATTATGACAAGCCAAGAATTCAGCAGCTGGTTTGCTTTGCACCAAGAGCTGAAGATGTCTGGATCCAATTCAATCCCACAAGCTTTAATTAACCACCTACTATGTGTAATCTATTGTGCTAGGCACCAACAATACAAAGTTAAATCCTTGACTTTAAGAGCTTATTTTGTCCTTGGAGAATACAACAGATAAATATATTCCTGATTATTTGAGAAATAAATGTTAATGGGAGAGGGAGGAAGGAGAGAAGAAAATTTCCCACAGGAGATAGTATTGAGCCTTGAAGAAATCCAGGCATTGTAAAAGAAAGAGGTGAGGTAAGATTACATTATATACATGGTGATTGCCTATGCAAATGTATATAGGTGGGAGATAAAATGGTAAGTTTCAGGAATAGCAAGTGGGCCAATTAGGTTATAAAATAAAATACATGAAAGGAAGTAATGTGAAATAAGCCTGGAAAGATTGTGAAGAGTAAGGAAGTCAAATTCTTTACCCAGTAGAATCATCCCATCATAATTCTAGCATGTCTTCATCAAGTTCTTTGATCTCTTTCCTGAAGGTATCATCCATTTTTATCTGTAAGGAAGAAAAAAGAGAGTCCTTGAAAGACAGCAATTTGTTATTGAGTGTGATTACTGCCAACAATGATGCTGTACCAAAAGAGAAATTAATGAAGTTTAACCAAGGTGAAATTTGCTCAGTGATCTAACAAATTATGGTCACAGTGACATTTCTGCTATTGTTAAAAGCAGCTTGTGCATTGGACCTAGTGATATCCAAGACAATAACTTGCAGTCTCTGAGAAATGGTCCAAGTCAGTGCTATAATTTATTGCCAGCTCTGAACAGGTCTGTCTTTATTCCTTTATTACAACTATCCACAAAGTAAAGAGCAAAGTGGCTACAAAATTCCTGTCAATGATCGAGGGGCAAGAGGATGAAAAGTGTGTATGTGATTCTCAAGTTTGGTTTCCCTTAAGATAATTTAACTATAGGTGATTAATTTTGTGGGTTAAAAATTAAATGAGAAAATTAATATTTTTATTGTACTTGCATAATTATTCCATTACAAGTATGCATCCACTTAGTCAACCATGGGGTTGACATCTTAGATAGAGATGGGTTTTTTTGTGATTCCCCCTAATTTTAATATATTTTTAGTCAAAATAGATTGCTATAGATATGCAGTACTTCTCAGTAAATGAAGAATAATTATATTCAGGGACAGGGACTAAAGTGTAATTGATATTTAGTGTCTAAAAATGGTAGATTATATTTTAAATCTTTAGTTAAATGGTGACACCCACTTAAAATCAAATGTTTTATTCATGCAGAGTAAAATTTTTAGTAAGGAGATGATAAATGAAAACCATACAAAAGAAGTCTAATATTAGAATTCTTTGATTATAAATTTTTAATTTGAATCTAGTAGTAGCTAGAATATAATTGGTATTATGTATCCAGCAGTTATACAATAATTATTGTAACTCCTTTAGACATAGAATATCACTTAGCTGTACAGTTATGTTAAAACCATAAAAAATTGGAAATTTTTCTGATGTTTAGATCTTTGCATATTGTGTAAGATGTTTATCTAAAACTAATTTATGTCAGACTGCTTTCAAGTTTTCTGAGCAGTTTAAGTTGAGAGTGATCCCTTAGCATAATAGTTAAGTCTGTTGGGTTTGAATACTATGTGAGATTGATTCTGTGTTACATACACATTTTGTTCCACTGACCAAATTTTCTGGATTTTTTTTTTAACAGAGAGGTAGTAGATAGTTTTGATGCCTGTTTTTTTTTTTAATATATTAACTCTATTCCAACTCTGACTCTCAGGTCCCAGAGCAAGGTTGCTTCTTCCCTTCATCATTCTAGGAGTACCTAAAGCTAGGCTTCTTAAACTTTTTCCACTGCCAACCCCTTTTCGAGATTCGGCAGTGTTTGTCAATGTTTTGTTACCTGAGGGTATGTGAGGTACAAAGGACATATACTTTGTGTTCAGAACCAAGGCTGCAGTGAAGTTACTCGATGCAACATGAGCAAGTGCTGCCAGAAACACCTTGGATTCATTACAAGTTTCATTTTGGTAGTTACACATTTGGTGGCTACACATTCAGAAACCCTTTACTATTGCCAACTTTTGTCATGACCCTCAGTTTAGGAAGTGCTGCCCTAAAGGAGGTGGAAAGAGGGCTGATTTTCTAATGTCATCCACTTAAGCGCCTACCAGTGTGCTTCCTTAAAAGATTAACTGTTGGGAATAATTTTAATTATCTAGCATTAAGTAACTTTTATAAAGGGGTTTTAAACTAACGTGGTGATGGTGTTTGTTCTTCATTCTTGAAGAGGACCATGATATCAAGGAGATGATGTCATAATATGAATTGGATTAAAGTGAGGGAAGGCTATGTAGAGTCACCAGTCTCACTTTCTCCTCTGGAGTCATCTGGGTTCAGTGGCAAAATATACATTAGGACAACTGGAGATGGCCCTGGGTACACTGGCAGACCTTGGCCTTTTTAAGCTAAAGTCTTTAACAGGTCTCAGTTTGACTGAAGCAGTACCCATTCAGTGATTTAGGCTAGGTAAGAAATAAGATAGAGAATGACTTCTTTCATCTAGTCAAAAAAAATCCAATGTGGGAGATAAAGACTTCAGGGTTTCTGGACAAAATGGAAACAATTGCTATTTATAGTCACTCTGAGTGAATCAGTTCCCAAACAATGATTAACTAGGTCTGGGATCTATTGTTGACCAATCAATGAGAACCATAGTAATACCATAAGAATAATTGGTATGAATCATAAAGACACTTCCAAAAGTACAGAATCCAGGGGAACATACATTCAGGCTTAGAGACTATGCACAGCAAAAGTGTAATTCACAGCTTCTAGATAACATGAGTTCTTTTCTCCCATTCATGGGATGTTCAACAAGTTCTCAATAACATAATGTATAAATTTTTTACTGAGTTCCTTATGGAGCCATCAGTCTACATGACAAGTCTATCCTTGGCTCTTATATAGGGATTACATCAGGATACTGCCAGCAAGATGGGAAATCTAACATCCTTTGAATACTATGAAGCTTTCAAGGTCATCCTCTGGGTAAAAGGAGTGAGAAAGAAGTGCTAGACCAAGGTTGAAGCCAAAATCTATCCTTCCCTTCCAGATAATTCTTCTGAGATTGTCTGAACTTTCTTTCCTGATTTGCCACTGGATGAACCTCCCCAGTATCAGGTAACTCAGTGTTTTTATACACAACCTATACGTAGGTCATGGCAAAAATCTCTCAACCAATTGGAATAGATCTCCTGTATGGAGTCATTCTACCTCATCCATTAGTTTTCAGAGACTTATCGCACTGACCCAAAAACTTTTGATTGGTTGAGCCTGATGATTTGATTGAGTAAACTAATCAAATACACGTTTGTGGTAATATAGTTTGAAATCTAGTACTACTAGTCTCCCTTCCTTCCTATCTCTTTTTTCATTATTTTCCTTGACATTCTTAACTTTTTTTCTTCCAAATACATTTTTTTCTAGTTTTGGTAGTTTGACATGGCACTGGATAGGTCATTAAATTTAGAGAGTTTTGTCATTTTTCTTTTATTGGCATAGCCTAATCATGAGTAATTAATATTTCTTCATTTATTTAGGTCTATGTTTTTGAGTATTTTGTTGTTGTACTAACATAATACTTTTGTGTTTCTTGGAAGGTAGGCTCAAAATCAACCAATCATTAAACCTTTATTAAGCACATATCATATACCAGGCATTATGCCAAGTATTAGGAATACAAAAAATGGCAAAAACCCTTAGAGAGCTTATGTTCTCATAGAGGGAGGCAGCATGCAAACAAACATATACAAAGCAAGTTATGTAGAGGATAAATAGGAAATAGTTAACAGAGGTAAGGCACTAGAATTAAGAGGGGTTGGGAAGGCTTCCAATAAAAGATGAGATTTTAATTGGGCCTTGGAGGAAACCACGGAATTTAGCAGACAGAAGGGAGGAGAGAGAGAGCTTTCTAGGCATGGTGGGACAGACAGAGAAAATGTCTGCAGCTGAGAGATGGAGTGTCTTCTTTGTGGAACAGCCAGAAAGTCAGTGTCAAAATATTTTGGAGATACCCTGCTTCCCAGAGCTAAGACCCAGCAAGCAGACTGTGTCCTGAGCTTGGCATAACAATAATTCTTTGTGCTCAGGATGATATCACCTTCTGGCAAAGTATATTGCTTGGAACAGCACCAGGTGTTCACTGAGGCGTTTAACTCCCCTTATTTCTTGGGCTATCCATCACATGTCCACAATTCCTGTCCTTGCCACTTATGGGTACTGTACTCCTGTTTCTATCACAGAGCTCTGGTTCTGCATCTGGCAGGCTGGCCACCACCCCTAAAATTTGATACAATAACTATTCCCACGGGACCCAAGAATGCCTGTATTGCCCCAAGAAATGCCAACCATGAGAACTATCTCAAGATCTAAGAAGGACTGTGCTGCGAGCCACTCCTTTCGTGTATCTAAGTGACTCCAGCCTTAGCAGCCTTAAGCCCTCCTTTTTAGGAGAGAGGGGCTTCTGTATACATATATCATTTTCCTTACTCTAAAATTGTACTTCTGTTTGTGTCCTGACTCTCCTGCCTCTAACCTGCTCTGCTTGTTTGGCTCTGGCCACCCACAGGTTAGAGGCCAGTTCTGGTTCAGTCAACAAAGCATAACTGTCAAGAAGTAAAACATAAGAAGACTGGAAAGGTAGGCGGGGGTTAGCTTAAGAAGGACTTTGAATGCCAAATGCAGTATCTGTATCTGAAGGCAGAGGCAATAGAGAGCCACTGAAATTTATTAAGGGGGTGACATGATCATACTTGTATTTGAAGAAAAATCACTAAAATATTTTATACATATTTGTAGTTATTGTGAATGGAATTTATCTAAATTCTTCCTGCTGGATTTCATTGGTAATACAGAGAAAATCCATTGACTTATATGGGTCTGTGATTTTGTTATTATTTCAACTACTTTTTGTTGAGTTTCTGGACTTCTCTATATTGACCTGAAAAAACATGATAGTTCATTTTCTCTTTGCCAACACTTTCTTCCTCAGCCTCTTTTTTTATCTTCTTGCTATAACTACAGCTAGCATTTCTAGAAACATATCAAATAATGATGATAATAATTGACATCCTTGTATTAACATTTTTCTTAATGGAGAGGTCTCTAGCAATTCTCCATTACATTAATTTTGGCTCTTGGTTTTAGGTAGCTAGTACTTGTCATCTTAAGGAAAATCCATTCTCCTCCCTATGCTTTTTAGTATTTGAAACAGAAATTGTTATTGAATTTTATCAAAAGCTTCTATCAACATTCATTTATATAAGCAAGCAATTTTTATTATGTTCTATTATGTTTATGGTTTCCACATAAAGAGCCAATGCTATATTCTTGGTATAAATCCAATCTGGTCATAATATATAATCTTTTCAATATGTTGTTGTAGCCTCTGCATCAGTATCTAGTATTTTGAATCAATATTCATTAGAGATATTGTTCTATAGTATTGTCTTCCTCTGTTTTGACTGTCTTAGGAATCAAGACCATATTTGTATCATAGAAGGAGTGTAATAGGATTCCTTCTATTTTTATTTTTGTAAATACTGCAAATATTAGAATTGTTTTAAGTATCTGATAGAATGTATTTGTAAAACTGTTATAGGGCTTTTTTCTTAAGGAGTTTATTTGTAATGCATGAAGTTTTTTTCAGAAATATCGTTATTTAATTTATCTGTTCTTTGTTCTGTTAATCTAGATAGCTTATATTTTGTAAGTATTTGTCTATTTGATGGAAATTAACCACTTTCTTGGCATACAGTTGGGCAAAACAATTTCCGATAGCTTCCTTTATTTCATTTTAACTTCTTATGGATTCTTCCTTCTTCATTTTTGATACAAGTAATTTGGTCTTTTTAAAATCAGATTAACTATTTGTCTACTTTATAAGGTTTTCTTTAAAGATTTTAGTTTTATGTACCAATTAAATGGCACTTTTACTTTCAAATTGATTCATCTCTGATTTACAAAATTTCTGTTTTGCTGTTTGAGCTGTATATATTGCTTTTCTGGCTATTTTGTAGTTTCAAGCTCAATTAATTGATCTGGTTATTCTCTGCTTTGCTGATGAAGTTAAGAGGAATTGTTCTTTAAAGACTTCTTTGACCAGAACCCAGAGTCTGAGTATTTTGTCTCATTGTTCTAATTTCCGTAGTTAAAATTACCTATTGTTTCTGTCTTTTAACCCACTAAATTCTTTGTGATTAAATAATTTCACCTCCATTTTAATACTTTTTAAAAAAAACCCTTTATTGAATAAAATTTTATTTCATTGTGATCACTAAAGGAGGTGTTAAAACTCTTCTTTATTTGTGAAGTTTTTATGCGTTCCTAAATAGCCAAATTCTGGTCATGAGACAAGCAACCAGATAAACCTGCATGCTTCTTTCTATTCCCATTCAATAATCGCAGGATAGCTATCATTTTTGTTAGTTGTGGTTCAGTCATTTATCAGTTGTGTTTGGAGTCTTACAGAGCCTATTCAGGGATTTCTTGGCAAAGATAATGGAGTCGTTGACCATTTCCTTCTCCACCTCATTTTACAGATGAGGAAACTGAGGCAAACAGGGCTAAGTAACATGCCTGGGGTCACATAGCTACTAATAAAATCTGATGCC
Organism: Notamacropus eugenii; assembly: GCF_028372415.1. NCBI lineage: Eukaryota > Metazoa > Chordata > Mammalia > Diprotodontia > Macropodidae > Notamacropus > Notamacropus eugenii. The sequence goes on along the minus strand of NC_092872.1, from coordinate 96,720,223 downwards.
AGATTTGAATTCAGGTCTTCCTGATTCCAAACCCGCTCTATTCACTGTGCCACCTACATGCCCCATCATATATATATATGTGTGTGTGTGTGTGTGTCTATGTGTGTATATATATATATATATATATATATATAAAAGTTTTCTAAAATTCTATTCTGGTCAATTTCTTTCTTAACTTTTTTGTTATATGTCTAAATCTTAAAGAGTACACTGAGGTCTCCAGTTAAATATAATTTTCTTATTTTCCCTACAATCAATCAACTTTTTAAAAAGTATTTAGATGTTATGTTTGACATGTTTATTAAATATTAATACTAATTTGTTGAAAATTGGAACTTTAAGCAAAATCTGGTTTTGCTGTTTATCTCTTGTAATAATATCCATTTTTATTGTTGCTTTTCTGAAAATACTTTTGCTGCCTTATGGCCTATAGTTTTCTTTTTAGTTTGCCTAAAGCATAGAATAAATTCTGCTTCAGCCCCTTCTTGTGTGGATCTTCCTGTTTCAGCTATGTTTCTTGTACACAATTTATCGTTGCATTCCACTTTCTAAATCCATTCTGCGTTTTCTGTTTTATGGCTGAATACATCTCATTTACCTTCAAATTTATGACAGACATGTATTATGGTGAGGTTGAACTGTATTTTTCTCTATCCTTTCATACTTTTTCCTTGCTTTTCTCTCAACTTCCTTTTTGCAAAGAAGATAATGCTCAACACCAGTTAGAAAGGTATTTCTCTTCCATTGCCTTCTCTCCTAACCCATTGATAATAAGCTTCTGTTCTTTCTTCCCTTTGAAACTCTGTTTCTGTACCTACCTTCTCATTTCAGAGTTTGTTTTCTTTTGACTAATCCCTCCCTTACCAAGCCCCTCCCCCTCCCTGTGCTCACCTTTTTCCCTATTAAATTTAGTGTATTTCTATACCAAACATTTATGTGTGTATTAGTGTGTATATTCAACTCTTCTTTGTCCAGTTCAGATCAAAATGAAGCTCATGTGAAGTCTACTTCTCCATCTTTCCTCCAAGTTTGCATAGTTTTTTCCTGGCACGCCCTAATTATGTAGAATAATAACCTCCATCCCTTGATATCTCTAATTTTCTTGAAGTAGCTCTTGTCTTTCCCATTCTATTATTTTCTTCTAGTTCTGTGCATTGCTCATTTAAGGAAACCTGATATCTCCTGCTATTCTCTGGAATTCTGCATTTGGTTGAGTGAATTCCCCTTTCTTCTTTCCCTTTCTTTTTTTCCTCAGCTATTTGTAAAGCCTCATCAAACATTCATTTTGCTTTCTTGCTTTTTTTCCTTTGGAATTTTTTTTATTGCTCCCTCCTGTACAATATTGTGAAGCTCTGTCCATAGTTCTTCAGGCTCTCTACCAGATTTAATTGCTTAAGTCCTCATCTCCACTTCATATTCATAAAGGATGTTATTTATGTCATACCTATATGGTCTGTTGCTTTTCCCTACTTTCTTCAATTTGCTTGAATTTTGCAATAAGAAGCTCATGATCTAAGCTATCATAAGCTCCAGCCTTATTTAACTGACTGTTGGGCTTCTCCACTTTTGGCTGCAAAGTATATAATCAGTCCGATTTCTGTATCGATCATCTTGCGATGTTTGTGTAGAGTCACCATTTGGATTGTTGAGAAAGAATGTTTGTTAGAACCAATGAGTGACCTTGACAAAACTCTATTGATCTCTGCCCTGCTTCATGTTGTTCTCCAAAACTAAATTTGCCTGTTATTCCAATTATCTTTTGATTTCCTATGATGAATGTGACATCTTTTTTAGATGTTATTTCTAGAAGTTTTAGGTCTTCATAGAACTGATCAACTTTGGTATCAGTGGTTGGAGTACAGATATGTATTATTGTGAGGTTGAATGATTTGCCTTGGATCCAAACAGATATCATTTTACCATTTTTGAAACGGCATCCCTGTCTTGCTTTCTTACCCTTTTATTGACTATAAGAGCTACTCTATTTCTTCTAGGGAATTCTTGTCCACAGTTCTATATGTAATGATCACGTGAATTAAATTTCTCCATTCCCATCCTTTTAAGTTCACTGACATCCAAGATGCTGTTTAATCTTTCTATATCCTGTTTGATGATATCCAGTTTACCTAGGTCCACAGATCTTACATTTCAGGTTCCTATGCAATAATCATCTTTATAGCATAGGACTTTCCTTTTGTCACCAGATATAGCCACAGCTGAGCTTCCTTTTAGCTTTGGTCTAGATGCTTCAGAGTTACTTATAGTTTTCCTCTGCTCTTCCCCAGTAGTATGTTGGACACCTTCCACCCTGAGGCTCCCATCTTGTGACATCATCTCTTTTATCATTTTTTAAATATTGTCCATGAGGTTTTCTTGGCAAAGATATTGGAGTGGTTTGCAATTTCCTTTTCCAATGGTTCACTTTTTATCAGAACTCTCCACTATGATCTGTCCATCTTGGAACCCTGCATAGCATCACCCTCATAGTCTCATTGAGTTATACAAATCCTTCTGCCACAACAAGGCAGTGGTCCAGAAGATAACACTCTGACAACAGAAAGTGAAGAGGAATTAAGAAGCTTCTTGATGAGAGTGAAAGAGGAGAGTATAAAAACCACCTTGAACCTCAACTTAAAAAAACAGGATAATAGGTCTTATAACTTCCTGGCAAATAGAGGGAGAAGAAATGGAAGTAGTGTCAGATTTATATTCTTGGGCTCAAAGATCACTACAGACAATAACTGAAGCCATGAAAAGGAAGGTAAGCCACAGCAAATCTGGACAGCAAAGTGAAAATTACCTTGCCAGCAAAAGTTCATGTGGTCAAAGCTATGATTTTTCCAGTAGTAATGTATGACTGTGAGAGGAAAGCTGAGTGCTGTAAAATCAATGTTTTCAATTTGTGGTGATTGGGGAAAACTTTTGAGAGTCCTTCAGACAGCAAGGAGATCAAATCAGTCAATACTTCAAGAAATTAATTCAGCCTTTTCACCAAAAGGTAAAATACTAAAGCTGAAGCTTAAATACTTTGACCACACACTGATAAGACAAGACTCATTGGAAAAGACCCTGATGTTAGGAAAGATTGAAGGCAAAAGGAAAAGGAGATGGCAGAATAGATAGTGTCATGAAAGCAATGAACATGAATATGGACAAACTTTGAGAGATAGTGGAGGCCTGAAGGGCCTGGAGTGGTCCATGGGGTCACAAAGAGTCAGACATGAGTGAACAACAAATTCCATTGACTTTCTTTCCTTTTGTTCAATTAACTCAGTCTCTTCCCTATTCAATAAATTCCATCAACAACCTTTTATTTCCAGGATCAAATAAAACATTCTCTTTTTTACCTTTAAAGTCCTTAATAACCTGATCCCTTCTTACCTTTCCAGTCTTTTGATACCTTACTCTCACTTCATATACTCTGCAATTCAATGACACTGACTTCTTAGCTAGGCATTTTCACTGTCTGTCCCCTACACCAGAATTCTCTCCCTTCTCATCAATCTTATCTATCTTCAGGCTTCCCAGACTTTTTGGGCCAAAAATAAAATCTTAATCTCTGCAAGGAGTCTTTCCTTATACTATTGCCTTCCCCCTAAGATTATATTTAGTTCATCCTGTCTACATCTGGATTGTATGTATTTGTGTACATTTTGTCTCCCCACGAATGAGACTGTGAGCTCCTTGAAAGCAAGGATATTTTTCCCCTTTCTTGGTATCCCGAGTCCTCAGGACAGTACCAGGCACATAACTGGTGTTTAATAAATGCTTGTTCTTGATTGATTGACATATTCCTTTTTCTTTCTTCAACAAAGATAATAATAATAATAAAACAAAATCAGCCTCCTGGCACCTTTGCTTTTCTTATTTAACTCTTTTCAATTTATCTAATTCCTTGAAGACATTAGTGGTCTGAGGGAACACATTCTGCTTCCAATTAGAAGGTAAATGGGGGCCACATCCAGTCATCCTGCTCTATATCTTGAATGAACCCAAATGGCTCCAGAGGAAAAAGTGAGGCTAGTGACTTTGTGCAGTCCTCCCTCACTTACATCCAATTCTCTTGAAAATCATGCCATTACTTTCCTGATGCCCTGGTCCTCTTCGAGAATGAAAGACAAACAACAATTTGCCCCACTGGGGACCCAACTGGCCAGTTCTAGTTAGGCAATGCAGCTTCCTCCTTCCTTTCTTCCTTTCTTCTTTCCTTCTTCCCTTTCCTTCCCTCTTCTGCTTTCTCTTCCTCTATCCACATAGGCTATCATACCTCTAGCAAAATTTACTCATCTCTATTTTGGTAACTTTCTAACGTTCTTTTCTTATAGTGTTGAGTTTCATAGTTAGCAAAATCAGTGACCTATCACATTAATTTGATTGTCAGCTCCTTGGGTGCAGGTGCCATGTTTTATTAAGCATTGTATCAACCCATACCTAGCACTATATTTAGCAACTGGAAGAACTGGCAGCTAGATTGAGCCCTTGACCTGGAGTCAAGAAGATCTGAGTTCAATTCCAAACTCAAACATTTGTTAACTGTGTGACTCTGTGCAAATTACTTTACCTCTTTCTGTTTCAGTTTTCTCATCTTTATAGTGAGGATGATAATAGCATATGTCTCAGGATTAGTGATAATAAAATAATAATTGGTGATAATAAAAATTAAATAGCATTTGTAAAACACTTTGCAAACTTTTAAGTGTTATATAAATGCTGGTTATTATTATAAGTGATGCATATTTGTTCTTGTTATTACAATATAACAAAATTAAAGCAATTTCTTTATCTACTTTCCCCTATTTCTTGGGGAAATAAAATTGTTAACTGGGGTAGAAATACCTGCTATTTCTAAAAAACAAAATATACATCTTTTCCCGTTATCTCTGTCTTGTAGTTCTTGATTCCAGGGTCATTTCAGAGCTCTTCATCCTAGACAGTGGCATGACAAGGGGATGCCAACACAGACAGTCATTGTCTGGATTTTATTTTTTGGGTAAGAATTTTGTTCAATACAATTTCACTTGTGCTTCATTCCTCAGCTCAGATAACTATCTGGTCTCTTTTCATATTCCATTTGGCAAGCCAGGCTTCTCCACTGCAGCAATTACTCATCAACTTCTTTGAAATATTCACAAAGAGGTTTTCCCAGAAGACTTTGCCAACTTGTCTCATATGCCACTGTTGGCTTTCATTTTTTTTGTTTGTAGCTTTCATTTTTTTTGTTTCTTTGGCCCCACATTCTTTACCAAACTATCCTTATTTTCATGAGACAATCTGGTTTCAAATTACAGAACTACATACATAGGCAATTTGAAATTCTTTAGGGGTTTCTTTTCTTTACATAATTTGGTTAAGACTAAAAGAAAATGCCAAAATGTAAGATATATGTGGTATAAATATGTATAGTAGGTACCACAGTGCATAGAAGTTTAAATGAGTTTAAATTTGGCCTCAGATACTTACTAGCTACATGACTCTGTGCAAGTCATTTAACCTCTGCCTGCCTCAATTTCCTCCTCTGTAGGATGGAGATTATAATGGAACCTACCTTCCAGATTTGTTGTAAGGATAAAATAAGATAGTATTTGTAAAGTGATTTTTATGTCAATGTTATTATTATTATTAATAGTAAAATAAAACAATAGTTTCTATTCCATACTGCAGAAGAATCAAACCTATTACTATCTAATGCCATTCCTGAAATTAAATTCAGAAAAAATTATATCATACACATATATGAAATGATTTGTATTATAGAAATGGAAATGAAAATTGTTTTGCCAAAATGCCAAGATCATTGAATTAGAAAATCAAAGAATCACTACTGGATCTATCACCATTTTTGCTATTGAAATGTAAACATAGCGTGATATATAGCAAAGAAAGAAGTCAAAGGACTTGAGATCAAGTCCCACCTCACAATACCTGTGTGATCTTGTGCAAGTCACAGTATCACTGGGCCTCAGTTTCCCAATCTGAAAATGAAGGGGTCAGAAGAGACAGTCAATGATGTTCCTTCAAGCTCTCTTTCTATGATGACTTTCACTGATGTTTGGTTGTCCTTTTATCCTGAATTCTTTCCTCTTTCTACACTCTCTCTTATTGACCTCATAGATTTTCATGGGTTTAGTTACCACCTCTATGCAGATGACTCATAGACCTATATATCCAATCCCTACCTCTATCTCTTAAGCACTAGCTGTATTGTTAGTTGCCTAGTAGGTAGTTCAAACTACATGTCCCAGAGGTCTCTCAAACTCAACATGCCTAAAACCAGAGTTTGTTCTTTTTCTCAAACCTGCTCCTCTTCCAACCTTTCCTGTCTCTGCAAAAGTCACCACTATCCTTCTGGTTCCCCAGATTCATAACTTTGCTTTGTCTTCAACTCTTTGCTCTCTATCACCCAATATATAAAACTTCTCCGGCATCTGATACCTTCTCTCTGTCCACACAATCACTAGTCTAATTCAAGGCCTCATCATTTCTTGACTAAATTATTGCAAGGTCAAGAAAAGAAAGACATCAGACTGGGTGGGAAACGGCAACAGTTACTATTGGTAGTCACTCTCAAGCTAGGAGGGTCCAGAGGAGCCCTCAGGCAGGGCCCCAATTTCAGAGTGCAGTACGTTTAAGATATTGGGAGAGAAGAGAAGAGAGGAGGGGAGTGCTCTGAGGGAACACATTCCCCTTATAATTAGAATGATTTTGTGAGAAATCAAGAAATTATAAAACAGAACCAAAAAAGAATGAAAAAACAGAAGACAATGTGAAATATCTCATTGGAGAAACAATTGACCTGGGAAATAGATCCGGGAGAAATGATTTAAAAATTATTAGATTACCTGAAAACCATGATTAAAAAAAGAGCCTAGATATCATCTTTCAAGAAATTATCAAGGAAAACTGCCCTGATATTCTAGAACCTGAGGGTAAAATAGAAATTCAAAAATTCACCTATTGCCTGTTGAAAGAAATCCCAAAAGAAAAACTCCTAGGAATATTGTAGTCAAATTCCAGAGTTCCCAGGTGAAGGAGAAAATACTGTAAGCAGTCAGAAAGAAACAATTTGAGTATTGTGGAAATGCAATCAGGATAACGCAAGATCTAACAGCTTCTACATTAAGGGATCAAAGTGAATATGACATTCCAGAGGTCAGAAGAGGTAGGATTAAAACCAAGAATCATCTACCCAGAAAAACTGAGTATAATCCTGCAGAGGAAAAAATGGTCATTCAATGAAATAGAGGACTTTCAAGCATTCTTGATGAAAAGACTAGAGCTGTACAGAAAATTTAACTTTCAAATACAAGAATCAAGAGAAGCATGAAAAGGTAAACAGGAAAGAGAAATCATAAGGGACTTATTAAAGTTGAATTGTTTACATACCTACATGTAAAGATGATATTTATGACTTATGAGACCTTTCTCAGTTTTAGGGTAGTTAGAGGAAAGATAGATAGATGATAGATGATAAATAGATAGATAGATTGATAGATTGATAAATAGATGATAGATACATAGATGAGAAAGAGGACACAGGGTGAGTTCAGTGTGAAAGGACTATTTAAATAGACAATTTAAAAAGTAAAATTAAGGGGTGAAAGAGAAATACACTGGGAGAAAGGGAGAGATAGAATAGGGTAAATTTTCTCACATAAAATAGGCAAGAAAAAACTTTCACAATGGAGGGGAAGAGAGGGAAAGTGAGAGGGAATGAATAAACCTTACTCACATTGGATTTGGTTTAAGGAGGAAATAACATACACACTCAATTGTGTATCTCACCCTACAGGAAAGTCAGGGGGAAAGGGATAAGTTGGGGGGAGGGAAATGATAGAAGGGAGGGCAGATTGGGGGAAAGGGTAGTCAGAAGTAAACACTTTTGAAAAGGGACAGGATTAAAGGAGAAAGTAGAATAAGCGGGAGGCAGAAAAGGATGGAGGGAAATATAGTTAGTCTTTCACAACATAACTATTATGGAAGTGTTTTGCATAATTACACATGTATAACCTATGTTGAATTGCTTCCCTTGTCAATGAAAGTTGATAGGGAAGGAAGAAGGAAGAGAATTTGAAACTCAAAGTTTTAAAAACAAATGTTACAAGTTGTTTTACATGCAACTGGGAAATAAGATATGCAGGCAGTGGAGCATAGAAATCTATCTTGCCCTACAAGAAAGAAAGGAGGAAGTTGATAAGAGGTGGGGATGATAGAAGGGAGGGAAGACTAGGGGTGTTGGTAATCAGAATGCATGCCATCTTGGAGTGGGGAGGAGGGGAGAAAGTTTGGAACTCAAAATCTTGTAGAAATGAATGTTGAAAACAAAAATTAATTGAATTTTTAAAAAGAATACAGATAGTTTCATTTTTTTATATTTGTATCCCCAATGCCAAACACAAAGTATGTGCTTAACAAATGTTTATTGATTGATTAATCCAGAAGATCAATCCATTGAAATAACATAGCCAGCTAATGGAGAAAATGGAGAAGAAATGGAAAAGTGCTGTGGATATAGAGGAAAGCGTAAAGACTTTGAAATGAGAGGACATGGATTCAAATCCTTCTTTCACTTCTAAAGTTTGTGACTTCAGGCAAATCATTTAGTAGCCCTCAGTTTCCTCATCTGTAAAATGAGATGATTGAACTAGATGATTCTTCACTTTTTTATTTTTATTTTTTTTTATTTATTTTTTTTTATTTTGTATTGTTTAACAATCACTGCCATACAATTGTGATTTTATCCCCCCCACCTACCCCCCACTCCCCCCCTCCCTCCCCACGACTGCATACAATTCTGTATAGATTCTACATATACTTTCCTATTGAGTATATTTTCACTATAGTCATGCTATGTAGTCAGACTAAGATAAATGAAAGAAATCGTATAACAAATCAGAACATGATACACAAACACATACACATACACAAACATGATCTGCTACAATATGTGAGTGACTTCCATATTTCTCTCTCTGAGTGTGGCAGGCATTTTGCCTTGAGATCCTCCATTGGGATTTTTTTTTTTTTTTTGGTAAGAAGTTCTTGTGTTATTACAAAAATCTAAGTCTACCAGAAAAAACTCTCACACACTGTGGTTGTTGCTGTGCATAGAGTTCTCCTGGTTCTGCTCCTTTCACTCAGCATCAGGTGATATAAGTCCTTCCAGGCCTCTCTGAAGTCTTCTTGTTCATCATTTCTTAAGGCACAATAGTACTCCATTACATTCATATACCATAATTTATTCAGCCATTCCCCAATTGATGGACATCCCCTTGACTTCCAGTTTTTGGCAACTACATAGAGTGATGATTCTTAAGGTCCATTTTAGCTATAAATCTATAATCCTATGGGTTGTGAGGCTTGGGGTGAGAGAGAAGAGAGAAAGCAGATAAATGGATGGGGAAGTTATATTAATAAGGCACATTAGTGCCTTCCTTTCTCTTCAGTGTAGTTACCACTGTCTTCACCTTCCATCTCCCTAGTCAAAATTTGGCAAAGACAGCAATGCCATGAAACATCAAGAACATTTTTGCAATACATCAAAATGGCACACTATACTAAGTGTATTTTCAAAAAAGATACCTAGTTCTCAAGAAGTGTACATTATAAAATGGGGGACAAGACCAAATGACTTGTTTTTACAATGATTATAAACAGGAAAAGGTTCAATGAAAAAACTTTTTGGTGTCCTGGAGCCTTTAGGTAGCCCGGTGAAACCTATGAATACTTTCTCAGAATAGTGCATGCAAATGCCTAAAATAAAGTATATAGGATTACACAAGAAGCCTATTATATTGAAATATAGTTGTTAAAATATTACAAATACAAGTTGATGGATCCCAGAATAAGAACTCATGCTAACAGAGAAAGGATTTCCAAGCATGTTACAACCATAATCAGTATTTTTTAATGATTTGAAATAAAAAGAAGGCATCTTTTATTATTTTTTTTACTTCAGTTCTTCCACAGCATCCTAACCTGATGTCCCCCTATAGTAAAAAGCTGACCATGGGTTTTTGAAAATTATTCCAGTTCATTGTAAGCTCTGGCAGAGTCTACCCTGCTGGAAAGGCCTCAGATTTACTTCAAGAAAAAGACTGAATCAGTTTTCTAAGGCCCAGACAATTGAAATATGGAGAAGCTCATGACTAATAGGCTGACCACTTAGTGGTAGATTATTTGGCCTTAAAACAAAGAGAAAATACAAAATGGTCCTCAGTCCCAGGCAGCCCCCTTCCTCTTCTAGTGGAAAATATTACAAAAGATGCCAAGAATAATTTTACTGTTGACAGCCTAAATGTGAGATCCTTATCTAATGATTATGGTCTTTTCCACGATTCAGGAAGATATTGGAGTAAAACTCAATGGAAGGCATGAAGTTTTATATTCCTGGGGTCTGGAACATGGTAGATACTTAACATATGCTTGTTGATAATCGCTGATTAATATCATAAATTGTGTGCTTTCAGGTAGTATATTGGTATCAGTAAACAAGAAGGTACCACGCATACATTTTCCCCTATTGCCGGGGTTGGAGATACAAATCAAGAGAAAGGGAAGGGGGTGGGGTGAAGGCAAAATGAGTATCTATGCCTTTCCTGTCATATGGTAGACAGACAATAAGAATAGAATTTTAAATAATGCTTAAAATTAAATCATTTTAAATAATAAAATAGAATTTTACACAGAACTGTAGAATTTAACAGTTCAAAGGGATTTGAAGGGACTGCTTAATCCAACATCCTCATTTTACAGATAAGGGAACGGAGACCCAAAAAAGTTAAATGGCTTTCCCACAGCTAAATATTCTTATCTGAAACTGATAAAGTTTCTACCTGGGGGAAGTCTTTATCTTAAAACATCACAAAATTCACTAAGCCTGAGTTACCTTAGTTTGAAAACACAAACATGTTGCCCCCACAATGGCACTCTCTCCATATAGTTGGTTTCATTAATGTGTCCATGTCGATACAAAATAGCGTGACTAACAATGAAACCCTGGAAAGCAGGCCAAGTCCAAAGGATAAATACACAGAGTGTGCGATCCATTTTTAACATCTGGAGGACCTGAAATTCATAATAGTATGTGTGTGTGTATGTGTGTGTGTGTGTGTGTGTGTGTGTGTGTGTGTGTGTAGTAAATGAGGTTTTGTAGCTGTACAGCAAGTCTGTATTTTTGTAATTAAGGGGAAAGCCTCTGATTAACCTCTGCTTGACTCAGGCTGTCACACTAGCATCCTTGGTGGTGGTTCTCAGGAAAACTGGGAGCCCAAAGAGTATGGGTTGGAACGCTGTTGAGGTGAGGCAAAGGGTCAACTGGAATCCAACTTGTAGGTTCCATCCCCCATGATGTTCAGGGTGTCTTCACACATGCACAGCTGGCTTAAACACACCATTGGGATGGAACAGAAACTTGCTGGAGGTGTCAGCCCAGGGAATTTCTTCATGTCTCCTTTCTTCATGTTATGACTTGACGCTCTCCAAGGTATTTTCCAGTTTTCCCTGATGGTGGGGAACTACATTTAAGTATCTAAAACTTATCAGCTTGATCATTTTCATTTAAACATTCCCCATATCACCCTTGCTAAAGACAGACTCAAATTTAAGCCATAACCTATTTGAGGTGAGTGGTTCCTTGCCAAGCCCGAGCCAGAGCTGAAAAGTAACCTTATATTTATAAGTAGACAGATATACAAATAGGAACAGCTGTAGGGAAAGGAGACATATTACAGATGTGGAGATGAAGAATATAGGTACGTTAGTACACAGGGAGAAAGGTCAGCCCTCTGCACAGGCTACACAGGCTGTCAGCTATATGGTGAGATGAACAACCAGAATGAGATCCTATCTTCCCCAATCTATCCCGAAGCACCCTCCTCCAAGGTGCTGAATTACAGCACCATATCTAGCATCAACCACAGGCAGCTAGTGGGAAGACCATTGACATGGCCAAGCTTCATTTCCTGCAATTTCTGAGAAATCATTTCAACATACAAATTCTGCAAAGAAGGAAAGTAGGAAGTACTGTGCTGAAGCCAGTTCTATCAGATGATGAGAGCTGATTTTTACAAATTCAAGATTTTTTGAGCCAGTTGTTAAGCATAGTCAGAGTGCAGTTCGATCAACTCCTTCACCAAGCATGTTATTCATTGCTTTAAAAAGCTGTTGCTTTTAAAAAGACACAGCAGGGTATATGTTCAATACATTATTATCTATTCCATCTTCAACTGACTGTGGCTTTAATGATGAAGATTTGAAAGCAAACTCAATTACATTTTAATCTGATGGTGCTAATACAATACTGGAAATAAAGTCTACAGCAACTACAAAACTGTTAGAAAATTTTCTTAAAATGATCATTTGAAATTGTTTGAGTCATGGATGGCAATTATCATTTGCTGATTCAATATCTCAAATAAAACAAGTTAATCATTTTAAAATATTTCTATATAAAATTTATTCTATATGTCATCAATATTTTTAAAAAATCAAACCAAGCTAAGAACTTCAAATAAAGAACATGAAATTGAAATTACTAAAAATTGGTCTCATATTGGGAGAAATGTAAGCAGCATATGGTTTACAAGCTGTCACTGCTATTCAGTGCATACATATCCCTCATATATATATATGTTATTATATACATATATACATATTATGTATGTGTTTTCATGTTCTTATTCTGGTCTGTCGATAAGATTAGCCAGCATTGATGTCTTGCATGGCCTTGTTTTAATGATTGACATTTTTGAGGAAATTTTCATTACTTTCAAATGCATCATAGTCAAGATCAACTAAAATTCTCAAAGTGCAAAAATTAATCAAACATATCATAAGAGCCTTAGAAAATCAAAAGATTAATACTGGAAAGCAAGAATCTCAAGCTGAAGATTTGATTAAATTGGATAAATTTAAAGACATTCCACTAAATAAAAATGACAACTTTAGTACTCTTCTAGGAATAGAACTAGAAAATGTAATTCAGCAAGTGAACCTAAATCTTTTGTTAGAAACATTAATAAATGTCATTTATTTGATGTTATTAAATAAAAGCATTTTGATTTATTAAATCCATCAACTTAGCCTGAGGAAGAAATAACTTCACCATGGATAAGCTAGTGAAAAATTTGTACCATTTAAGGGAAATTTTAAAACAAAAATAATTTGGATGATTTTTAGAATTTTGCAGATAGTAATGTGGAATCAAACAATGTTTAAATATCTGCAACTATAGGAAAAGCTTAAGATAAAACTATTCCTATCAGTAGTACCAAAGGTGAAAAAGGTTGCAGTTTAATAAATATAATTTGCATGAGGGTGAAAAATAATTTAACAGTAGAACAAACATCAGAATTTATGATAATAAATATATTGAGAAAAGAATTAGTGGATTGGGAAGCAATTACATTTATTAAATCAGTGATGAATTACAACTATACTTTGGATGTGATACCAGAGTTCAGCAAAAACCAACAAAATCATTTTGTGGGAATCAACTGGACAAGAGGAATTTACAGTAAAGAATATTGTCTTTTATTGTTTATAAATTGTTTGCTATGTATCCTTTATAGCAGTAAAATATATAACAGATTTATGTACATATATGCATGATTTTTGGTGGGGGAAGAACTGGTTGTTCAATATTTGCCAGCATGCCACTGGAGGTTGGTATCAGATCATATCATTTGTCCCAATATTAATCATCTGAAGTGGATAATAATCAGGTCCCAGACAGAAGCTCAAGAGAAAATAGTCAATCTCTCTATTGTTCTTCCTTATTCAGAATATGGTCACCAAAGCAGTGAATTGTCAACCATCACTAATCATGTCTTCTTTTTATGACCAGTTCTTTTTTTTTTTTTTGCACTTAGTAGGATTTTATTTTTTCCAGTTACATGTAAAGATATTCATTATTCATTTCTGTAAGATTTCGAATTCCAAATTTTTCTCCTTTTCTTTCTTCCCTCTCCCCTCCCCAAGACAGCATGCAATCTGATATGGATAATACATGTACAATCATGTTAAACATATTACCACATTAGTTATGTTGTGAAAGGAGAATCAGAACAAAAGAGAAAAATGAGAAAGAAAAAAAACAACAGAAAAAGTGAAAATAGTTTGCTTTGATCTGCATTCAAACTCCATAGTTCTTTCCCTAGATGTGGATTACATTTGATGAGTCTATAACCAGTTCTAAATTATTCCTCTCACAGTGGTACCTGTGCCTACACATCATCATTCCTTAGAGCACAAGAAACTCCTTCATCTTCAGAAACTCTAGGTCCCTTCTTTATATGTAGAGCCTCGCTCCCATTATATACCTTCCAAAGTTCCCGTATATTTTTCCCTTCCTACCCATGTCATATTCTCCCACCCTACAACCTCCTGACCTAGGCTAGGTTACCCTTTGCCCCTTAAGATTATTTTTATTACTAGTTTTTATTTTTTATTAACAAAAAAATCTATTTTCTCCCTCTCCCACCTCAGTTGAACAAAAAAGAATAAAAAAGAAAATCCTTGTAACAAATATGCACAGTTAAGCAAAATAAAATCCTGACTTGGTCATATCCAAAAACTGTGTCTCATTTTTGTCCCCTAAATCCGTCATCATCCCTTTGTCGGGAGGTGAGTAGCATGCTACATTCAAATTGGTGTTTTCATCTTCTCTTTCAACATTTCTTCCATTCATTCAAGGAGTTTATAACTTTTATTCATTATCTGGAACTTAGAAAATTATTCTTCTAACACTTTTATTCTCACCTCTAATAATAATTTTAACTTGCATTGGGGGATTTGAGGAAGGGGAACTGGGAAAAGTTCCTTTTTTTTTAATGGTCTCTCATTTTACCTAGGCTAGAAATACAATGTTCTCTTTTGGTCTGTTTTTCCTACATGACCCCATTTGCCCCTTCTTATCCAGTCTGGTGCCCTCCCCACCTTCTAGGGGCACATCGTATTGGTACCTGATGTAGTGTAGACAGCCAATTAACTTTAGCCCTACTGCAGTTCAACACTCCAGTCTCCACCTCTTCAGTAGCAGACAGTATACACTATCATGCTGAACCATATCCATTTGATGTGTGTTTTTTTTAATGGTGAAATGAGTTGAAGATTTATTAAAAGTTGCTTCAGAGACAAAATCTGCTAGCCTGCTCACACACTCCTCTAATATGGAAACTAACCTGAATTTTGCATAGATTTAGCTATTGCTTAGCACTGAAAGGAACGAATACATGCCTGAACTTCTTGGCTCTCCATATAGTAAGTAAGGAGATTCTCTCTCCTCCTCTAACAATTCTCTGTTCTGATTATTAGATTTCATAGTTAATTCTAATTGCAATGGCAAACTGCTCATTTGCTGTAGATATTGGCTGGGTCACCGCTTTAATCATTGGGATAGCTATAAGCCTTTTCCTATCTTTTCTTGGGGTTCTCTCCTTCTTTCTCTGTTGGGGGGTTTTGGTTGTTGTGTTGTTTTGTTTTATGTTTTCCTTCTTTGTTCGATTAGACACAAATGAACATTGATACAAAAGTTTTAAGTAAAATATTAGCTCAGAGACCACAGCAATATTTCACAAAGATTATACACCATGACCAGGCTGAATCTATACCAAATATACAGACAACAGTGACAATACCAACAATACCAAGAATGCAAAGTTGATTCAATATAAAGAAAAGTACACTTGTAGTTATTCATATTAATAATAAAAATCATATGAGTATTTCATTATATACAGAAAAGTTTTTGACAGAAAACAATACACATTCCTGTTTTTAAAACACCAGAAAGCATAGGAATAAATGGATCTTTCCTTAAAATTTTAAGTAGTATCTACCTAAAACCAAGAGCAAGCATTCTTCGCAACGGGGATAAGCTAGAAGCCTTTCCAATAAGATCAGGAGTTAAATAAGGATGTCTATTATCACCATTACTATTCAATATTGTACTAAAAGTGCTTACTATGGCAATAAGATAATAAGTAATTGGAGGGGTAAACAGAGGCAATGAGGAAGCAGTTATTTTTTACAGATGATATGGTGATTTATTTACAAAACTTGAGAGTCAACTAAAAAACTAGTCAAAAACAATGGGAAATTTTGGCAAAGTTGCAGGATATAAAAGAAGCCCACACAAATTATCTGCATTACCAATAAAATTATGTATTTCAGACAGAAGTGATAGAAAGGAAAATTCCATTTTAAATAGTCACAAACAATACAAAATGCTTGAAAGTCTAACTGCCAAGACACATTGGAACTATGTGAACATAACTACAAAATGTTCCACACAAATAAAGACAACTCTAAATAACTGGAGAAATATTAATTACTTACGGATAAGCTGAGCCAAAATGGAAAAAAATGATGTTGCCTAAATTAGTTTACTTATTCAGTGCCACATCAATTAAATTACCAAGGAATTACTTTATAGAGCTAGAAAAAATATTCATCTGGGGGAACAAAAGGTCAAGAATATAAAGGGGATTAACTTTTTTTAAAAAAGAAAGGAAAGTGAATGAGCAGAACCAGATATCAAACTATACTACAAATCCATAATCATCAAAATAATTTGGCACTGGTAAGAAATGGGGAGACTGATCAGTGGAATAGATTAGGTACACAATATACAAAAGCAAATAAGCAAAGTAACCTAGACTTTGATAAACCCAAAGATCCCAGCTATAGGGACAAGAACTCATTATCTGACAAAATCTGTTGGGAAAATTGAAAAGTAGTCTGGCAGAAATTAAGTTTAGATTAACATCATACACTTTATGTCAATATAAGGTTGAAAAGGGCCCATGATTTGGAGAAAAGGATGATATCAGAAGCAAATTAGTGGAGCATGGAAGAAATTACCTGTCAGAACTATGTACAGGGAAAGAATTCATGACCAATCAAGAGATAAAGAATCACAGGCAATAAAATGGATAATTTTGATTATGTATGACTTTAAAGTTTTTGCACAAACAAAACCAATATAGCTAAAATGAAAAGAAGAAAACTAGTGGAAATTATTTGCAGCAAGTTTCTCTGCTAAAGGTCTTGTTTCTAAGATTTTTAGGAAAGTCAAATTTCTAAGAAGAGGCATTCTCCAAATGGTCAACAGATATGAATAAGCAATTTTCTGAGGAAGAAATCCAAGCTATGAATAGCCATATTTAAAAATGCCTTAAGTCATTAATAATTAGAAAAATGCAAATTAAAACAACTCTGATGTACCACTTCATATGCATCAGAATAGCTGAGATGACAAACTAGGAAAATGACAAATGCTGGAGAGTCTGTGAAGAAACAGGTACACTAATGTTGATGGAGCTATCCATTGTCCCAATCATTCTGGAAATCAATTTGGAACTATGTTCAAAGAGCTATTAACATTTGCATAGCCTTTGACTGAGCAATACTGTTACTAGGTCGATATCGACAAAAAGGTCAAAGAGGAAAAAACTTAAGTACAAAAATATTTGTAGTGGCTCTTTTTGTGGCAGCAAAGAGTTGGAAAATGGGGGATGTCCATAAACTTGGGAATGGCTCAACAGGTAATAGCATATGAATGTGATGAAATACTATTTTGTTTTAAGAAACGATGAGGAAAGTTTCTCAAAAAAAACCTAATAAGATTAATATAAACTGATGCAAACTGAAGAAGAACAATTTATTCAGTAATAACATTACAAAAATAACTAACTTTGAAAGACCTACCCTGATTACTGCAATAACCAACCACAATTCCAGAACATTTAGGATGAAACATGCATGCTATTGACCTCCAGATAGAGAGCTAATGAACTCTGAGAATAGACTAAAGTAGATTTTTTTTCATTTATCTTCATTTTTTCTTTCGTTTCTTTGGACATGTCCATTGTGGGGTTTTGTCTTACATGACTATACACATTTGTTATGTTTGTCATTTTTCTTGCCTTTTCCATGGGTAGGGGAGGGTCAGTTACAAGGGTTTTATTTGTCTTTTTTCCCCAATTTCAAATGAGTTAAGATGAGAGGGAGGAAAAAATTTATTTCTATTCATTAAAAAAAATAATTTTAAAAAGGGAAAGAGAATGCCAGGTTTCTATGAGTACCAGAAAATGGAAAGAGGAAGAGATCAAAGAAGCAGGGGTTTAAAATGGAGAAGTTTCAGAAAGTACAAATAGAGAGGGAGCTGGGAGGGAGATATGAGCTAAGTAAGAGTAAGATAGCCGTAAAAAGTGAAGCAGCTCTGAATCATGGGAATTGGGGACAATTTGCTCAGGACAAGAGAAATACCAGTTATTGAGTTTTAAAATTCTCCTCTCTCACTTCTTTATAGAGGTCAAAGGTCTACATGTATGGAATAATATATTTATTGTCAGATATGATCCATACACTGAGTTCATTCTGCTCTACTGATTTTTTTCTTTTAATTCTTTGTTATAAGAGATATTCAGAATGGCTTTCTGGGTAGATAGGGAGGAGGTATTTATTCAAAACAAAGGGGATATAAATACAAAAGATATCAATAAAAACTTTTTAAAAATCACAATGGTGATCAGGGCAGAGTAGGTAACTACATACCAAGTAAACTGCCTACCTTGGCTACAGACCCCCTGCCTAACACTGAGACTTTCATTCTTAGCTGCTACTCTTGACTTTTTGAAATGGGCATTACTATTCCACTTACCTTCCCCCAGCTCCTAGTCCTCACTACTTTCATCCATCCCACTTTCAACCACAAGTTGCTCATTGGCCAGCCACATGTGAGGCCTCATACCACTGCCCTCTACTGTCCCAGGAGAGATGCTCAGGATATTGACCAACTAGCCTAGATTCTATTAACCCTTTCCATTCCAGTTTTGTCCTCAAATGTCAAGTTCTCATCTTACAATTATAAAATTTAGCACTTTATTAAAATTTGGGGTCTTTTCAAATGATTAACCTGGACAAGATGATCTCTAAGCAGTTTCCTACTCTAAAAGTCTATGATTCTGTTTTCTGTCTGTTTCTCTACATATTCCTATCAGTCTATTTATTTAACTTACTATAGAATCACTGGAGGAGATTGGATTACATCCTTGCAGCAGAGAATGACTTCAGGACCCTTGGCAGGGAGCTTTTAAATACATGAGCCACTGCAGTCAGGCAATGCCCACTCAGAGAAAGAGGCTCTCCTTTTGGTGATGGGGAAGGAATTGATGCAGACAAATTGCAGTCCAGCCTTTAATATTTGATTAAAAACTCTCAGCAGTCTACTGCCATTCTTCTATTTTTCCAAATTGTTGTTTTGTAGCCTGCAAATTTGCGTGCTGCTCCATGCCATCAACTCTGCTGGAAGAAATAAATAGGAAAAAAATATCTAATTCAGGCATCCTCCAGGCCTCCTGCAGGGAAGGATCTGTTGACATTTCCTTTCTTCTAAAGCAACACTTTGAGGACTGTTTGTGGTAGATGCAGAACTTGTGCTTAAAGCAACTTTCTTAACCCTGACCAGTTTGACCAGCTTTTTAAAAAACACAAATTTGTCTCTTTACTAGAGGAGAAAATAAAAGGGCTAGGTCACGGGTCTTTAACGTTTTTTGTGTCATGGATCCCTTTGGTGGTTGGTGAAGCCTGTGGACACCTTTTCAGAGCAATATTTTTAAGTGCAGAGAATAAAATACATAGGATTACTTAAGAAACTAAGTGTATTCAAATAGTGAAATTTTTTTAAAGTTTATAGACTATTGATTAAGAATCCTGGCTAGAGAAAAACCTCTCCACTCACCAAACTATCAGGAAAAATTAAGCATTCCTTGAAAGAATTGAAGGAATTCACTTTCGGGGAAGCTGTAAACTGACCCAGCTATTCTGGAAAGCAATTTGGAACTATACTCCAAAAGTCACTGAACTGTGAATACTCTTTGACCCAGTGGTACCACTACTAGACTCATACTCCAAAGGGATTAGAGAAAAAGGAAAAGGACCCACATGTAGAAAAATATTTCTAGCAGGGTGCACATGTACATGTGTGAGTGTGTGTCTGTGCATGTTGACAAGGAACTAGAAACTAAAAGGGTGCCTATCAACTTGGGAATGGCTGAACAAATTATGGTTGTAATGGAATATTACTGTGCTGTACAAAATGATGAAAGGGAAGGTTTCAGAGAAACCTGGGAAGACTTATATGAGCCAATGCCAAGTGAAATGAGCAGAACCAGGATAACAGCCTTTATTACAACAGAAACTTTATAAAAATGAACATTAATGATCAACCATGACCCCAGAGGACTGGTGAATAATGCTACCTGCCTCCTGACTGGGGTGATTGACTCAAGATAAAGAATGAAATATACATTTCTAAGCATGGTCAATATGTGAATTTGTTTTGCTTAACTATAAGTATTTATTACAAGGGTTTTGTATTTTTTCCCCCTCTCCACCTCAGGGAGCAGAATAAGAAAATAAAATACTGGTTAATTTAACAATTTTTTTTAAAGTTCTTCAAAGAGAAAACAAAAAAGAGAATAATATGTGACGAAAAAGAAGGAATGAGTGAGAAGGTTAAACACTGAAAAATAAGACACAGAGTAAAACAAATCTTTGGATACTTAGTACTTAGCAGTTGGTGTTAGGCTCCTTCCATAAGGGGATGACTAGACCCTATGGAAGAGATGGTTTTTTATCCTAGGAATGAAGATTGGAAACCAGGAGAGAATGCCACCAGAGGAGAGGTCATCCAACATTGGTCAGACAAGAAGAAAGTTGTGCTGCTAGCTCTCCTGAGGAATACTAAAGAAGGCTTCTGTCATATTGATATGAGTCATCATGACATATGCCATCATCTTCTCAGTACGTATACCTAGGACATGAAAGATATATTTTGAGATTTGTCAAAACTACTAATCACTGTTCGCTTTCAGAATTATATGCGGACAAATGATGCTGCTTTTAAAATGTAGAAATTATTTGATGAATTATGAAGTCCTGGACAAAAAACTAAAGACTTTCAGGCCACAGGTGGTGTTTTCGTCACTGGTTTCAGAAGAGAAAGGTGAATTAGGGAAGTGAAGAGTTCATTAAGAAGATTGTATCTAATAATGGATTTTTGAACTGTGGCTTTATGTATAGAAATGACAGCTCCTTGGCCGGGGATGAAGCAAAGCTAGTTAGAGCCAGGGAAAATACATTCATCTGGAGGTTTGTGAATAGGATCAAGGGGGAATTTTTTTAAAAAAATGGAAAACGAAGGAAAAAATTATTCACATCTAACTTGCCAAACCAGAGAACACAGAGTTTAGTTGGCAAGGCATAAGAAGAATATCAATGGGGAGAGCCAGTAAGTTATAGGAGACAATATCCAGTAAGAAGGAGAGTAATAAAACCCATGTTCTCTTGTGACTATACAGAAACGCACCAAAAATTGGTAACAAGGAAGGCAAAACTAGGGATTTTTGGTGGAATGTGATCCATGATTTGATTAGCCATATACTGGTATCAGTTCAGTTCAGCTCAGTCATTTTCAGTTGTATCTGACTCTTCATAGTCTCATTTGGGGTTTTCTTGGCAAAGAATTGGGTTGCCATTTCCTTCTTTAACTCATTTTATAGATGAAGAAACTGAGACAAACAGGGTTAAGTGACTTAAACAGTGTCACGCAGCTGGTATGTGTCTGAGGCCAGATTTGAATTCCCAAAGATGAGTCCTTCTGACTGTAGGTTCAGCCCTCTATCCACTGAGTGAGTCACTTAGCTGTCCCATGGAATGGTATAGGACTATAGATTATTCCAGATAATTAGGAGTAGAAAAAGTCCTAGAGGTAGATCCAAAGGACCTAGGTTCCAATTTTAACTCTGCCACTTACATTTTAGTGATTTTGAGCAAGTTATTCAACTTTTCTGGGCCTCAGGTTGCTCCTTCACAAAATGAGGGGGTTAAACTAAATGATCCTTACAGTCTTGTCCAGCCTTAATTATTAAGAATATAAATTTGTGGAAAGATATAGATGAACCACAAGGAGAAAACATAGTAGAGAGAATTGGGGTGAAGATGGAGAGCTAAACAAATAAAATTGAGATGGGATTATATTATAGACTACTGGTCAAAAGGAGGAAATGTTGGAGGAGCTGCAGAAGCATGTCACAAATCTGGTTAGTGATAATTGAATATGTCTAGACATCCGCTGGAGTTTGTGCTCCAGCAGAGCAGCTGATAAATTCTTGAACTGACTTGATGATAATTTCATCCCTTGAAAAGCAGAGGAACATACCTCTAATAAATGTGAAGATTCCTTATGTGGCTTAAGATAGGTGCTGAAATAGAAATGGTTGGAGGAAGTCATCACTCCATTTTATAGTTTATGTGACATAAGAAGGGAAAAGGCAAGGATACAGTCACACTCTAGATTTTAAGGGAGCAGAACTTTCAAATTTTGAAAAAAAAATTATTAGGTAAGATTCCATATCCTAAAATTCTATAGGAAAGTTCCAAGAAGCGTTATATATTCTCAAGAACAGAACTGTGATTGAACAAACAGAAGTTATTCTGATAAATAAGAAAGCAGGAAACAAACTAAAGAAATTGATTAAAAGACATATACAACAGAGAGAAGTAAGACCAGGCCACTTAGGTTGGATAGAAAAGGATGTCATGGTCATGTAGGAACAGGATCAGGAGACGTGAGGATTAGAAACTTCTGAGGCTAAAGACAACTAAATAAACTTTTGTGTTAGGTTGACAACATCAAGGAAATTAAAGAAAGGACAGAACCATTTTTTGGAGTGGATGAGAAAATGATAATAATATGATAAACTTCTTGACCATTTCCCCATCACCCTATCAATCCCTTACCCCATTACTGTCTTCATGTCCAAACCTTATTACCACCACCTCAATCTTGGATTCTGCCCCTCATTCTCTCAGCTCTAATAGATGAGCTTTTACCTTGTCTTCCAATGAACAAGGATTCTGCAATTCTGCTTGCTCTACTAACAGGAATCATTTTTGGTCTAGGCAACAAAGAAGAAAAAAAAGTTAATGGAGTTAAAATATAAGATAAATGAGGAAATGGTTAGAGAGTACTTAGTTCTTCCCAGGGCAGCTGAGTGGTGCAGTAGATAGAGTGTCAGGTTTTGAATCAGGAAGACTTATCTTTCTGAGTTCAAATCTGGCCTCAGACACTAGCATTGTGAATCTGGGAGAGTCACTTAACCCTGTTGGCCTCAGTTTCTCATCTGTAAAATGAGCTGAAGAAGGAAAAGGCAAATAGTCCTTCATCTTTGCCAAAAAAAACCCTAATTGGAGTCACAGAGTCAGACCAACTGAAAATTGACTGGACAAGAAGTTCTTTCCAGAGAACTCAAGGTCTCAGGTCCAAACAAAAGGAACTTCTGGAAGCAATTACTGAATTGTAGATAGTTATCTTTGAAAAAAAATCACCAAAGAGAGGAGAAATGCCACAACACTAGAAACGGGCAAATGGACCAATCAGGGCACAAAAAGCAAGTTTAACGTCATGTTATTTAATGGATGATTATATTTAGACAGGGATGTAGTGATCACTAAGAGGTAGCATGGGTTCTTGAAGACCCAGCTGTGTCAGACTTTCTCATTTTTTTTCATTAATTTATTTGTTTTCAATTTTCTACATTCACTTCCATAAGTCTTAGATTTTTTGTCCCCTCCCTCCCCAAGACAGCATGCAATCTTATATGAGTTCTACACATACATTCTTATTAATCAGTTTTCACATTAGTCATGTTGCATAGAAGAATTAAAATGAATGGGAGAAACCATGAGGAAAAACCCAAACAAAACAAAACATAACACAAGAGAAAATATTCTGCTTCATTCTGCTTTCCAATTCCATAGTTCTTTCTCTGGATGTAGATGGCACTTTGCCTCAAGAGTCCTTTGGGAATGTTTTAGGTCCTTTCATTGCTGTGAAGGGCTAAGTCTACCAGAAAAATGCCTCACACACTGGAGTTCATACTGTGTACAGTGATCTCCTGGTTCTGCTCCTTTCACTCAGCATCAGTTCATATAAGTCCTTCCAGGCCTCTCTGAAGTCTTCCTGTTTGTCATTTCTTACAGCGCAATAGTATTCCATTACATTCATATACCACAACTTGTTCAGTCATTCCCCAAATTGATGGGCATCCCCTTGATTTCCAGTTCTTGGCCACCACAAAGAGAGCTGCTAGAAATATTTTTGTACATGTGGGTCCTTTTCCCACTTTTATGATCTCTTTTGGATACATATTGCTGGGTCAAGGGGTATGCACATTTTTGTAGCCTTTTGGGTATAGTTCCAGATTGCTCTCCAGAATGACTGGATTAGCTCAGAGTTACGCCAACATCTCATTTCCTTTCTTGCCAGATTGTAATACTAGTATATCAGGGAAATGTTAAAATATATAGATTCCATCAAATATTTGGTGAAGTTTCACAAGCTATCTTCACTATTATTCACTAACAAGATGGTGAAAAGTAGACCAGATACAGTGAATTTGGAACTATATGAGTGAATGGACCCAGAGTATAATTATTAAGGGATTAATGTCATCTTGGGGAAAGTTTCAAGCAGAATACACTGAGCATCGGTCCCTGGTCCTACACTTCAACATTGTCAGTAGCATGGCCAAAGGCACACATGAAAGACTTGTCAATTTTTTATATCAGACAAAACTAGGAAGGAAATCTAGCATCTTGGAGAACAAAATCAAGTTCCAAAATGCAATTAAAAGGCTTTAGATTTTAATGATGGATTGAATCTAATAAGATGAAATTTAATAGGAATAAATACAAAGTCCTGGGATTTAACAAACCAGCTGTACAAGGACAGGAAAAAGGATACATGGCTAGACAGTTTATGTAGAAAATATCTGGGTGGGGTCAGGGGTTTTTCACTGGACTACAAGTTCAGTATGGTCAACAGTATAAGGTCAGCCAAGAGAGCTAATGTAATTTTTTTCATGCTGGATTTATGTGATTTAATCTGTGATGTAATCCATATAGGGAGCTCCTGGTGAGAAATCAATGCAAATTGACTCCTTCTCTGCAGTTTATGGTCTTAGAGAGCTGACTGGAACACCAAAAAGTGAAGTGATCGTCCCAGGTATACATGGCCAGTATATAGCAGAGGCAAGCCTTGAACCCAGATTCTTCTGACTTTGAGGTCAGCTCTCCATCCATTCCAGCACAATGCCTCTAAGTATAATCTCTGGTTGTAGTCATATAAGTCATATAACCACAATAAATAATAAGCGAGAAAAAAAGTCCTCCTCTACTGTGCCCTGGTCAGACCACTGCTCAAGTACTAGGATGAGTTTCTGGTACCACATTTTAGAAAAGAAATTGAGTAACTGAAATGAGTCCAGAGGAGGATTATCACAATTTTGAAAGGCCTAAGGAAAATGCCACACAAGGATCTATTGAAGGAAATGGAAGTATTTAACCTGGAGAAGAGAAAAAATTCAGTGGTGACACGGTAGCTGCCTTGAAGTATTTCTAGGATTGTCATCAAGAAAAGGAATTAGAATATAAGCTCCTTAATGGTTAGAATTGTTTTATTCTTGGTATTTATCTCCTTAGTACACAACATGGTGCCTGGCACACAGTAAACACTTAATAATTTGCTGGTTGATTGATTGACTTCATGGAAAAGAATCAAAAGATTATGGGATTTAAAGTTGGAAAAGATGTCAGAGATACGAACAGAAGTTTGAAAGCTTAGAAGGGATAAGGCTGATGAGGAAGTCAAGGGTAATCAGAAGGGTTGTTGGGTTTGGTTTTTCAAAATTATGTTGGGAAAAGAGTCAGATCAAAGATATGATGGCAATTTAAGGTGGATAGGACAATGATAAGAAATAACAGAAAGGGCTGTTTGAGTCTTATTTTATTCATTTCTTTAGCTAGGATCTTCAAAATGAGAAGAATAAAATTGAAATGGTTAAGAATTTTTCTTGGACCAGACTTCTGATTTCATGACCGAATTCCATCCCATCTAAATTATTGGTAATGTTCTCTTTAAAATTTTTACTTTATTTTCAATTCATGAAACAAAGCATGCATTTCCATAATAGTACAATAAAAAAAGACCACTGCACATGAAACTGCAAATCTATCATGTACAACTTGCTATTCTCTTCATATATTCAAGAGTTATAATGTAAATTTCTTTTTTTCTTCCCTCCCAGAAACCTAGAGATAACTACCCTTAGACACAAATATGTATGTATATATGTATATATGTACATGTATGCACATATATACATATTTATACATATATGCACATATACACACATGTGTATATAGAGAGACGTGAGTATGTGTGTATTAAATCTATACATGCTTCTTTTTTATTCTTTTTTTCTCTTTTTAATTTAATTTTTTATTATAAATTAAAATACTAAATAAATACACAATGAAAAAAGAAAATGAAACACTATAACCTTAAATATTAAAACTTAAATACAACATGCATCTATGTAAGACCATACTATATTGATTTGTCCTCTGTTTCCCTGAGGATGGATAATACTCTTCCTTCATAAGTCTGAGTATTCCCATATTTTTTTAAATCCACCAACTCATCATTTTATCATTTCAGCAATATTCCAACCTTATGCTGTCTCGTTATATCACTGACATATAGTATATTCCCTATTTTTCTTTTTAATTATATTTTAACTTTAACTTGGTCTGAGATCATGATTACTATTCTTGCTTTTTTTCTTTTTTAATGTTTATTTATTTTTGCATTTCAACATTCATTTCCACACAATTTTGAGTTCCAATTTTTCTCCCCATCTCTCCCTTCCCCCCACCCCATAACACCTTGCATTCTGATTACCCCTTCCCTCCCTTCTATCACACCTCACCCTTCCCTTATTCCCATCTTCCCTCTCTTTTTATAGGGCAAAATAGATTTCTATAACCCATTACCTGTATTTCTTATTTCCCAGTTATGTGCAATAAAAATTCTCAACATTCATTTCTAATACTTTGAATTCCAACTTCTCTCCCTTCCTCCCTCTTCACCCATCCCCACTGATAAGGCAAACAATTCAATGCTGGGGATTCTGCCCCAGAGGCCTGTTCCCCTCCTGTTCCTCCTGGTGCTATGAGGCCAGGGTTGGGCTCCACTCTCTTCCACTCTGCTCCGCAGCCCAAGTGATAGACCCTTCCTGGCAGCCTTGCAAGCTACCTTTGGATGGAAATGTCTTTCACTCTGTCGTTCTGTGGCTTCTGCTGCTCTAGAATTTGTTGAAAGTCATTTTTACAGGTATTTTATGGGATGTGGGGAAAGAGTTAGAGTATGTGCTTCTTTCTACTCTGCCATCTTGGCTCTGTCCCTATACATACTGTTTTTTTTTTATCATTTCTTTGGATAAAGAAAGCCTCTTTCTTCATGTCTTTTATTTTTAATTTCTGTATTTATAACAGTCAAAATGACTTAGTCACTCAAAGCCATTCTTAAAACAATATTGCTATGACTGTATACAGTGTTTTCTTGGTGCTCCTCACTTTACTCTTCATCATTTCATTGAATTCATCATTTCTTACAGCACTACAGTATTCCATCACAACCATACACTACAACTTGTTCAGCCATTCTCCAATTGTTGGGGATGCCTGCAATTTCCAGTTATTTGCCACCACAAAGAGAACTGCTATCAATATCCCATTCATATTCAAAGGTATAATTAGGATTTCTGAACTTCCCTCCATCTTATTTTTACTATTTCCTTTCTCAGCCTCTCTTTTTACTCTACTCTTGTAACCTTATCTCCTTCCCCTCCACACCCTCCCATCCTCCATTTCACCCACTCCTCCACAAATCCCCCCATTCCCTTCCTCTAGCCTTCCAATCTCAATCCACACACCCCTCTAAAAGTCCCTCCCCAACCCTGTCCTCCAGTTTTCTCACCTCTCTAAATGTTCAAAAGATGTCCAAATGTACACATTATTTCCTCTTCAACACAGATGAGAGTAAGGTTCCAATATTACCAGGCTTCCACCCCTACCTGCTTCCTCTGTATTAGTTCTTCCTTTCACACTCCATTTTCAGGATAAAATTGTTCCCTTTTACCTTTTCTTACCCAGTTTTGTTTTGTAGAATAACTTCATCATATACAACTCAGCCTCAACTTTTCTTTGAAACGTAATGATGATAGTTTTAAGAATACTAATAACATTTTCACATATATATAATAAGTAAATAGCTTGATCTTAATGAGTGCCTTATAATTAGTCTTCAATGTTTTCCTTATATTTCTTCTGTATTTTTATACAGAACTTTTCATTGAGTTCTGTCTGGTATTTTTCCCACAATACTTCTAGCTGTTTGCAATATTTTCTCCTTGACCTGGGAACTCTGGAATTTGGCCACAATATTCCTAGGAGTTTCTCTTTTTGGATCTTTTTCAGGTGGTGATCTGTGGATTCCCTGAATACTTATTTTGCCCTCTGGCTCTAGAATCTCAGGGCAGTTTTCCTTGATAATTTCATGAAAGATGATGTCTAGGCTCTTTTTTTGATCATGGCTTTCAGGTAGGCCCATAATTTTTAAATCGTCTCTCCTGGATCTATTTTCCAGGTCGGTTGTTTTTCCAATGAGATATTTCACATTATCTTCCATTTTTTCATTCTTTTAGTTTTGTTTTGTGATTTCTTGGTTTCTCATAAATTCATTAGCCTCCATGTGTTCCATTCTAATTTTGAAAGAACTATTTTCTTCAGTGAGCTCTTGAACCTCCTTTTCCATTTGGCTAATTCTGCTTTTGAAAGCATTCTTCTCCTCATTGGCTTTTTGAACCTGTTTTGCCAATTGAGTTAGCCTGTATTTCAAGGTGTTATTTTCTTCAGCATTTTTTGGGGTCTCCTTTAGCAAGGTGTTGACCTGCTTTTCATGCTTTTCTTTCATCTCTCTCATTTCTCTTCCCAATTTTTCCTCCACCTCTCTTACTTGATTTTCAAAATCCTTTTTGAGCGCTTCCATGGCCTGAGCCCATGGTATATTTATTTTGGATGTGTGGGATACAGAAACCTTGACTTCTGTGTCTTTCCCTGGTGGTAAGCATTGTTCTTCCTCATCAGAAAGGAAGGGAGGAATTATCTGTTCACCAAGAAAGTAGCCTTCTATAGTCTTATTTTTTTTTCCCTTTTCTGGGCATTTTCCCAGCCAGTGACTAGACTTCTGAGCTTTCCTTCCACACCCACCATGCCTCCAGATCCACCCAGTCAGTGCTTGGGGTCTGAGATTCAAATGCTGCTTCCCAGCCTCAGGGCTTTGGGAGAAGGCGGGGCTGCTATTCAGTGTGAGATTAAGTTCAGGTGCTCAGGTGGGGGGCAGGGCCGCCTCTTGGGGCTCAGTTCTCTCAGGGGGTTTATGAGGAGACCTTCAACAATGGATCCAAGGCCTTGTCTGCTTTTGGGAGCCCCTGTCTGCTGCCACCCCCACTGCTGCCTCCCAAGGGGGCCTGAGCCATGGGGACACCCCGCTCCCCTCTCGGCCAGCCAAAAAGACTCTCTCAGTGACCTTTGGGTGGAGGGACCTGCGTGGCTGCTGGAGATTCTGTCTCTGAAGCCCGCTCAGATCTGCTCCTCTCGGTGCCACTCGGCCACTCTGGTCTGGTGCACAACAGACCTTTCGCGTCAGGTTTTCAGGTCCCTCTGGAATAGAAATCTCGTCTGCTCTGTTGTTCTGTGGCTTCTGCTGCTCCAGAATTTGTTGGGAGTTCTTCTTTACAGATATTTTATGGGTTGTGGGTTCAGAGCTAGCATATGTGGGTCTTTCTACTCCGCCATCATGGCCCCTCCCCCTTCTGTCTGGTCTTTTCGTTACAAACACCTGGAAGTCTTTCAGTTCATCAAGTGTCTACTTTTCTTCATTCAGGATTATACTCAGCTTTGCTGGGTAAGTTATTCTTGGTCGCATTCCCAGTTCTTTTGCTTTTTGAAATATAGTATTCCAAGACTCACAGTCTTTCAGAGTAGGAACTGCTAGGGTTTGTGAAATCTTGACCATATTTCTGTAGTATTTAAATTGAGCTTTTTTTGTTTTTTCTTGTTGGGCAGAATATTTTCCCCTTAATCTGGGAGTTTTGAAATTCGGCTATGGCATTCCTGTAAGTTTTCCTCCTCAGATTTCTTTCAGGTGGTAAATGATAGATTTTTTCTATTTCTACTTTATCCTCTTATTCTTGAACATCAGAGTAATTTCCCTTAATAATGCCTTGTAATATTGTATCCAGATTCTTTTTATTATAACTTTCAGGTAGTCCAACAGTTCTTAGACTGGCTGTATTCAATCTGTTCTCCAGATCAGTTGTTTTTCTAATGAAATGTTTTAGATTCTCTTCTAGTTTTTCTAACTTTATTATTTCTTGGTTTCTTATAACATCACTCAGTTCCTCTTGTTCAATTCTAGTTTTCAAGTAGTTCTTTTCTTGCTTAAGATTTTGGACCTCTTTTTCCAATTATTTAACTTTCTTTTCATAATTTTCTTGGATTGCTTTTTTTTCTAATTTTTCCTCAATCTCTCATTTGATTTTTGAATTCCTTTTTAAGTTTTTCCAAGAACTCTTTTTAGGCTTGTGATCTTTGATGTTATTCAATGGACTAGGGTAGGAGTAGCTTTTTTGTGGTAGTGTCATTTTATTTGGTATTGCTGCCTCAAGTCTCTCCTCACTCCAATCTAATCTTCACACGGCTACCAATGAGATTTTCCTTAAATGGAGATCTGATCCTGTTACTTCCCTCCTCAGTAAACTTCAATGACTCCCTATTACCCCTAAGATTAAACATAGATTCTATTTAATTTTTAAAACTCTTCCTAATTTGACCCCAACTGATTGTTTTAGCCTCATTGAACATTATTCTCCTAGCCACCTCCCTCAACCTCCTCCTTTCCCCTTCCCACCATGCTCTACCACCTAGCCAAATTAGTTTTGTTACTCAAATTAGCAATCTCTCATTCCTATAATATACTCTCTTCTCACCTCTGCCTAATAGAATTCCTCCCATCTTTCAAGAGGAGCCTGAAGCACTGCCTTCTACATGAAGGTCTTCCTCACCCTACATAACTGTTATTGCCCTTCTTTAAAAGTACTTGATATTTAACTACTTTGGGGCAATTAAGTGGTGTAGTGAATAGAGTGCTGGGCCTGGAATCAGTAAGATTCATCTCCATGCATTCAAATCCAGTCTCAGATGTATGACCCTGGGCAAGTCACTTTACCCTACTGACTTCAGTTCCTCATCTATAAAATGAGCTGGAGAAGTACAGGGTAAGCACTCAGTATCTTTGCAAGAAAACTCCAATGAGGGGTCACAGAGAGTCAGACACAACTGAAAAATGACTGAACAACAACAAAAATTTAACTACTTTGTGTTTATTCTGTCTATGCTTATACAAGATGTCCCAAAAGTCTTAGTGCAGCTTTAAACTATTAAAGCTAAGACTTTGGGGACATCCTGTATATATATTGTTGCCACCCCTTTAGAAAGTAAGTTCTTTGAGAATACAGATTATTCCATTCACCATATTTAAATCCCCAGTACCTAGAACTGGGTCTGACCCAGTACACATTTAATAAATACTTGCTAATTAACTGATTTGGGGAACTCCTAGGGAGGAACTCCTTCAACCAGTATAGATCTGCAACTTATGGTCTTAGAGTGGTTTGAGGTACTAGGAGGTTAAGGGACTTACTCAGAGTCAAGCAATCAGTATGTCAGAACTGAGAGGTAAAATCACCTCATCTTGATTCTGAGGCTGAGTTAATACCCCTATAGAGCTAATACCCCCCCACCACCACCAAATGAGGAGGCATTAGGAAAGTCAAGCAATTTGACCCAGGTGAACCACATCCCAGGGTACTAAAAGAATTGGCAGATAGGACTGCTGAACCATTATCGGTGAAATTTGAAAGACTGTAGAGAATCAATGAATCAATCAATAAAGATTTATTAAGTCTTTGCTATGTGCCAGGTACTGTGCTAAGTACTGGAGAAGTAAAGAGATGTTACATGATTTGAGTGGGGCTCAAATTTTCCTGAATTTGCCTCTCTAGTTGTCAAAATTCCCAGCTATAGCTAAAATTCAACCAGGAATGGAAAAGATATATATTTTTCACAGGATCATAGATTTAGAGCTTGAAAAGAACTTCAAAGTCATCAAGCCCAACCTTCTCATTTTAAAGATGGGGAAACAGGTCAAAGAGATTAAGTGACTTGCCCAGGATTGGAAGGTTGGTCCTATGACCCTAAACCCAGCCCATTTTCCAGCTCACCACATTGGAAAAGAAAGATGCTAGGAGATACACATAAGGAGACTGAAACCTCAGCTAAATCTAAAGAAGTTAACCTTTGGATGATGCCCAAAGCTATTCAATTTGGTAATATCCAAGATGCTTCTACTTTAAAATTCAGTGACTTTTTAGGAATCATTTTCAGGAACTAAAGAAAAATAATCTAGTGAAATTACATTCCCCAGTCTTCAGTGGTCTCTAATTGTTCCTCTTGTTTAAAACAACAGCAAAGTTTCCTGGAAATAAAATGTAATGCTAATTACAATGGAAACGGATAAGCATACTCGGTGTCCTTGTTATCATAAATGATAATAATGTAGATGATGAACAAATAATTATGTAAATTAGTTCCCATTACATTTAGCAGTTACTGAACTGTTGTCCCAGGAGCTTTGGGGAACATTAGCCTATTGAGGTTATTGCTGATATCAAATTAACTCCTTTCTACTGTAAGATATCAGAGCCATATCTGCTCTGTTCTTTAGGACTGCCAGCTTATCTGGACTTATCCTTGGCCTGCTGCCCCAGAGATGTTTATCAGGGACCCACTTCACAAGAAAACTGGCTCCAGTTCATGGCCTCTGATATCCTAGAAGTGTGTTTGGAACTTGTATAACACAGCTAAAGAGATGCACTCAACACAAATTTCATAGTCTGGAAATTTTAGTCTAGGACTGGGGATTGAATGTGGGTACTGTATTCTCCAGACATCTATGCTTCAGATCCAGGCAGGAATTTCACAGGTCTTTATAAGTTAATAGCTTGCCAGGATAGGCAGAGGAGGATATCTTCAGGAAGACCTATATATGGTTTGGGGCTTAGAATCCAGAAATGAGCTTCTCATCTCTTTCTGTCTCAGCCTTACCCTAGATGAAAGAAAATTATCATCATGCCCTTTTTAAGGACCAAACTTTAGTAGTTTTCTTAAGGATGAGAGTCATAAGCCTGGTCTGTCCCAGTTGCACTGGTTGTCTGGGCACCTCTTCTTAAATCTATCCCCTGCAGCATTTTCATTTGAACCATAAGAACTGATAGTTATGATCTCATTTGATCCAGTCAGTCTGTGAGGGAGGTACACACATATGTATATGTACACACGTATAATAATATATACACATATGAGTAATAACAAGTAATAAATATTTTACAGATGCAGAAACTGAGTCTCGGAAAGGTTAGGGGACTTTTGCAAAGTCTCATTGCCAGTAAGTGCAAAGGTAGGATCTGCACCTGGTTGTCCTGACTCCATATCCAGTACTCGTTCCACTAGACCACAGATGTCCATCATCATCATCAAATATTTATTAGGTACCAATTGCATATCAAACATCCTTTAATGCCAGACGACTCACACAATGTAGAACTATAGCTTCATACTGCTCGATTTTCCAGGAGAATCCGGAATTTAATTATACTATCCTACTGTATTCCTAAACCATTGAAATGTCTTGGAAATTTCAATAATTCAGAAAATCATAGCAGAATCAAATCAGTAAGTGCTATAATAAAAATCTGCATCACAGAACATTGAACATCAAAGACAGGATCACAGGCTGGGGAAATACCTCAGTAACTCAAGAAGCATCTGAAGATATATGCACAATATGTGTAGAGGAGATGAGTGTTGGCCAGAGCTACCCTACATCTATCTTATCAAAAGCCATCGAGAAGCTAGAAAGGACTGTACTAGGAGACAGGACACTTCTTAGTCATGTAATCCTGGTCTGGTCACTTCACCTCAGTCTGCCTCAGTCTGCTCAATTGTAAAATGGGGGTAATAATAGTACTTATCTCCCAGGGTCATTTTGAGAATCAAATGAGATAGATTTGGAAAGCTCTTAGCACAGTGCTGGGCACATAGTTGACACTTATTGAATGCTTACTTTCTTTATTCCTTCTTTCTTTCCTTCTTAATGATACAAATCAAAAAACCACCTGCCCTGGTTTTGAGTTCAGAAAATATGATTACCCCAAATATTAGAGACACAATTCCACAGTCTAAATGAAGATACAGACATATAGAAAATGTAATTGGATGTTCACATCAAATAGCCATGAAAAGAAACCCACAAAACATTTTTTAAACCTTTCAAATGAATAAGGGAATGACATCCCTAATCGTAATCCGATAGTCTCTGAACATTTTTGTTATTGTTTTTTGGAGGAAAAAAAGGGTTGTTTGCAGAGCATGAGCAAGGGATAACCAAGAGACAGAGGGTAGCCTAAACATTCCATCGGTATTCACACAACAGTAGGAGTTCCTAACCCAGGGTCCTTAAATTGGCTTTTTTTTAATATTTTGATAATTGGGCTTCAATGTGATTGGTTTCGTTTGCAATCCTATGCGTATTATTTTATACATTTAAAAAAAAATCATTATTCTAGAAAAGGGGTCTGTAGACCTCACCAGACTGCTAAAGGTGTCTGTGAGACAAAAAAAAGGTTAAGAATCTCTGATTTAGAGGAAAGCCCTCAAAACATGTTTGGTAGATCCTTTGTGAAGACTTTATAGGAGAATAAGGACAATTATGGTAAACAATGGGTAAGCATCGATGGGTTGTCCTCTTCATCACTGGAAGGAGTACCACATCAGTGAGATCACAAGTGTTAGAGAAAATATTTTGTGCTCTTTGGCAAATAGACCCTGTCTATAATATGATTGGAAATAGAGGCAGCACCATAAAATGGAAAGAACATTGTCATGAGTCAGAGGTCCTGGGTTCAAATTCCACCTCTGATGCTTACTTCCTGTGTAACCTTGGGCAAGTCACTCAATCTAACTGGGTCTCAGTTTCCTTGTCTGTAAAATGAGGTAGTTGAACTATATAGCCTCTATATAGCTCCTTCCAGCTCTAAACCTATGACTTTATGAGAAATTGGTACTATTGAAGAGGGTCATTGCATTGCTGATCTAACAGCACAATTTCCAGAGTCAAAGAACTAAAATCCTAAAGGAAACCAGACATTTCTCTTGGACTTTAAGAAAACATTCTTTGTAGCCAAAAAAAAAAAGAAAGATTCTCAACAAGTCAACAAGCATAAAGTTCCTACTATGTGTGAGGGGCTGTGCTAAGTGCCTACTCTCAAGGGGCTTGCACTGTTTTGCTTTTTCCCTAAATGTTTAGCTATTTCAATAAAGCTATACATTATTTCAACACACTTTTATTATTTTTCATTGAGTATCTTGGGTTTTCTAGATATAGAACCATGGTATCTTCTAATACCTCTTCATTGTGAAAGCTTATGACGTTAATTTGTTTATTTCCTTTTCTATGACTATGCAGAGCACAGGTGGTGATAATGGACAGTCTAGCTTTGCATTGGTTTTTAGTGGCAATATCTGTGACTACCTGTACTCAATCTGTGGAAGAGCATCCCGAGCTCATACTGATCTGATCAGCCACAGTCTTACACATGGAAACTTCACTTTATCATGGTGATGTCATTTTGGTCCTCTTTGAGAATGAAGGACAACCACCAACCAATGGAAATACCTCTGTTTTACCTTTATATGTAGTATTATTAGGTCATGGTTTCATATACATATATGCATGTATGTATATGTGTATGTATGTGCATGTGTGTATATATACACACATATATGTATACACACATAAGTATATATGCACTTTTAAAATCATTAAGGAACTTTTACTAGTATAGTTTTTAATATTTTTAGACTACATAAATGCCATCTTGAAGGCTTTTTCTGCATCTAACAATATAATCATGCATTTTTTATGTTTTCCTCTTATGGATTTTTCCATTTTTTTCCTCTTAGTAATAGCAATCCATACATTACAGGTTACTCACATTCTATTTGCAGTTATTCTATTTACTAATTTTGGGTCAATGAACACTAATGATATTAACAAATCACTTTCCTTTTCTACCATATCTTTGCTTAGTATGAATACAAAAACCACACTTGCCATCTAGAAGGAACTGGATGCCTACATTCTTTATTTTCAGAAACAGTCAACATAATTTTAGGTCTTATTTTTTTTAATGGAGAGAATCCACTTCTGAATACATCTGATCTAGGTACCTTTTTACCCCGTTTTCCTTTGAGAATGGCCTACTTATGAGGGGCACAAGATCGCAGAGTAACAGCACGTACTTTCTAAAGTGCTGCCAAATATCTTTAAAAATGACTATAAACAAATTCTGGAGCTGCAGAACCCACAGAATGACAGAGTGAAACAGATCTTCAGCCCAAGACACCCTGGAAGGTCACCAGGAAGGGTCTATCATACCATGCAGGGGGCACGAGGCAGTCCAGCAGGGGTCATGATGGCACAGACAGGATCTGAGCAGGCATTGGGGAGACTGGATCTCTAGCACCTGAGGCAGTTTCCAGATTTCAGGACCCTAAAACACCAAGGACAAATTGGAAGGTCAGTGGAGAAAGCCTGTAGGACCAGTGTGGGAGAGTGGAATAGTCCACCCCAGACCCAGGGTGACAGAGGGGGAAGGAGGGAGAGGGACCAGCAGCAGCCACAGCAGCAGCAGGGGCAAAGATAGAAACTGTTTCTGGAGCTCTAGGCCCACAGATTGTGGGGGAATCAAGCAGCTGACAGTACACCACCACCCTCTCTGGAAACAGAGATCTACTTTGACAAAGAGCTCAAAGGTCAAGTAAATGGCTGGGAAAATGAGCAAAAACCAAAAAAAGAATCAGATTGTAGAATCTTACTTTGGTGACAAGAAAGACCAAAACATGCAAACAGAAGACAGCAAAGTCAAAGCTCCTCCATCCAAAGCCTCCAAAAAAAATATTAATTGGTCTCAGGCCATGGAAGAGCTCAAAAAGGATTTTGAAAATCAAGTAAGAGAAGTAGAGCAAAAATTGAGAAGACAAATGAGAGTGATGCAAGAAAATTATGAAAAATGAGTCAACTACTTGCTAAAGGAGACCCAAAAAAATGCTGAAGAAAATAACACTGTAAAAAATATACTAATCCAAATGACAAAAGAGATCCAAAAAGCCAATGAGGAAAAGAAAGTAAAATTGGTCAGATGGGAAAGGAGATCCAAAAGCTTACTGAAGAAAATAATTCCTTAAAGATTAGAATGGAACAGATGGAAGCTAATGACTTTATGAAAAACACAAGAAATTATAAAACAAAACCAAAGGAATGAAAAAATAGCAGACAATGTGAAATAGCTCATTGAAAAAGCAACTAACCTGGAAAATAGCTCCAAGAGAGACAATTTAAAAAACATGAAACCACCTGAAAGCCATGATCAAAATGAGTCTAGACATCATCTTTCAAGAAATTATCAAGGAAAACTGCCCTGAGGAGGCGGAGCCAAGATGGCGAAGTAGAAAGACGCACATACACACAGCTCCGAGCCCACAAACCACAGAGCGGCTAGAGGGGACCAAGCCAGGGCGAATTCTGCACCCAGAGACCACGGAGTATTGGGGCAAGGGAGATTTCTGCTCCGGAGAGACCTGCAAACCTCTCACGGGGGGTCCTTCGCGCCGTGGACTGGGTGCCGGGACAGGGAGCAGAGTGCAGTCCCGCCGCGGCCACGACACTGAGGGGAAGAGATCCGAGAGGGCTACGGGGACGGGATCTCCAGCCGCCACGCGGGTCCCCCCACCCACAGAGGGACCTGCAAACCTCTCGCAAAAGGTCCATCGCACTGCAGACGCGGTGCCCAGCCTGGACCTGCGGCGGCAGCGGCCGCGGCTCCAAGAGACACGGATCTAGGAGGGCTCCAGAGACAGGATCTTCAGTGGCGGCACAAGCCCCCCCACCAACAGGTGACTGACAGGGGTAGGTGAGAGAGTCTCTTTGGCGGGTTGAGAGGGGAGTGGGGTGCTCCCATGGCTCGGGCCCCCCCAGGAGATGGAAGCTGAGAGGCGGCTGCAGACAGGGGCTCCCCAAACGGGCGGGAGCCTGGATCCATTGTGGAAGGTCTATGCATAAACCCCCTGAGGGAACTGAGCCAGAGAGGCGGCCCTGCCCATGACCTCAGCACCTGAACTTAATTTAACACTGAATAGCAGCCCTGCCCCCGCCAAAAACTCTAAGGCGGGAAGCAGCATTTGAATCTCAGTCCCCAAACGCTGGCTGGGAGGACCAGGAGGCGAGGTGGGTGTGAGGAGAACATTCAGAGGTCAGGCCACTGGTTGGAAAAAATGCCAAGAAAAGGGAAAAGAGATAAAACTATTGAAGGGTATTTTAGCGGAGAAAAGACACTTCCTCCCTTCCTTTCTGATAGGGAGGAACAATGTTTGCCATCAGGCAAAGACACAGAAATCGAGGATTCTGTGTCCCAGCCCACCCAATGGGCTCGGGCCATGGAAGAGCTCAAGAGGAATTTTGAAAATCAAGTTAGAGAGGTGGAGGAAAGACTGGGAAGGGAAATGAGAGGGATGAGGGAGAAGCATGAAAAGCAGATCAGCTCCCTGCTAAAGGAGAACCAAAAAAATCTTGAAGAAATTGGCACCTTGAGAACTAGCCTAACTCAGCTGGCAAGGGAGGTGCAAGGGGCCAATGAGGAGAAGAATGCTTTCAAAAGCAGAATTAACCAAATGGAAAAGGAGATTCAAAAGCTCACTGAAGAAAATAGATCTTTCAAATCTGGAATGGTACGGATGGACGCTAGGACTTTTCGAGAAAGACAGATATCTCAGAACATACCGCGCAGATTCGAAAAATGGAAGATAATGTGAAATATCTTATTGGAAAAACAACTGACCTGGAAAATAGAATCAGGAGAGACAATGTAAAAATTCTGGGACTACCTGAAAACCATGATCAAAAGAAGAGCCTAGACATCATCCTCCATGAAATTATCAAGGAAAACTGCCCTGAGATTCTAGAACCAGAAGGCAAAATAAATATTCAAGGAATCTGCAGAACACTGCATGAAAGAGATCCAAAAAGAGAAACTCCTAGGAGCATTGTGGCCAAAATCTAGAATTCCCAGGTGAAAGAGAAAATATTGCAAGCAGCTAGAAAACTGCCCTGACATTCTAGAACCAGAAGGTAAAATAAATATTGAAAGAATCCACCAATCACCTCCTGAAAGAGATCCCAAAAGAGAAACTCCTAGGAATATTGTAGCCAAATTCCAGAGCTTCCAAGTCAAGGAGAAAATATTGCAAGCAGTCAGAAACAAATCCAGTACTGTGGAAATATAATCAGGATAACACAAGGTCTAACAGCTTCTATATTAAGGGATCAAAGGACTTGGAATATGATATTCCAGAAGGGAAAGCAACTAGAATTAAAACCAAGAATCACCTACTCAGCAAAACTGAGTATAATACTTCAGGGGAAAAAATGATCATTCAATGAAATAGAGGACTTTCAAGCATTCTTGATGAAAAGACCAGAACTGAATAGAAAATCTGATTTTCAAACACAAGAAACAAGAGAAGCATGAAAAGGTAAGAGAAATCATAAAGGACTTACTAAAGTTGAACTGTTTACATTCCTACATGGAAAGATAATATTTATAACTCTTGAGACTTTTCTCAGTACTAGGATAGTTGGAGGGATTATATACATATAGACAGAGAGCACAGGGTGAGTTGAATAGGAAGGGATGATATCTAAAAAAATAAAATTAAGGGGTGAGAGAGAAATGTATTGGGAGGAAAAGGGAAAAAGATAATGGGGCAAATTATCTCTCACATAAAAGAGTCAAGAAAAAGCTTTCTCAATGGAAGAGAAGAAAGGGAAGGCAAGAGGGAAAAAGTGAACCTTACTCTCATCACATTTGACTTAAGGAGGGAATAACAAACATACTCAATTTGCTATGAAACTCTATCTTACACTACAGGAAAGTAGGGGAGAAGGGGATAAAGTGAGGGGTGGGGAGAATGATAGGAGGGTGTAGTTAGAAGTAAATACTTTTGAGGAGGGATAGAGTCAAAAGAGAGAACAGAATAAGTGGGAGGCAGGATAGGAGTGAAATAGAGTTAGCCTTCCATAACATGACTTTTATGGAAGTCTTTTGCATAACTACACATGTATAACATATATCAAATTGCTTGCCTTCTCAGTGGGGATGGGTGAGGAGAGAGGAAGAGAGAGAAGTTGGAACTCAAAGTTTTAAAAACAAATGTTAAAAATTGTTTTTATATGAAACTGGGAAATAAGATATACAAGCAAAGGGGTATAGAAATCTATCTTGTCCTCCAAGAAAATAGAGGGGATGGGAATAAGAGAAGGAAGGGATGTGATAGAAGGCAGGACAGATTGGGGGAAGGGGTAAACAGAATGCAGGTTGTCTTGGGGTGGATGGAGGAAAAAGATGGGGGGAAACTTTGGAACTCAAAATCTTGTGGAAATGAATGTTGAAAACTAAAAATAAATAAATAAATTAGATGTTTTTTAACAAAAGAAAATAACCTAGTTATGATACCAACATCTAAAAATTTTGCATTTTATATTTCTGTAAATAGTTGTCTATTTCTTTTAAATTCTTAAATTTATGAGCATACATTTACCATGATAAGATAAGATAACATTCTTAAATTCTTTTGTTCTCATTGTGATCTCCCTTTTTCATTTGTAATTGAGGATATTTGCATTTTTTGTCCTCTTTTCATTGTATTTCCTAATTGTTAATCAGTTTTATTCATAACATAAATAATTTGTGTTCCCTGCTATGTTTAAGCCACTATATTGAGTAATACAAAAGAACAAATGCAATGGTCATAGCCTTTAAAAAGCACATTATACATTTCCCTTGGAGGATATAAGTACAAAGCAATTTGAAGTGAGAGAAAAGACTGAGGGGAAGGTTCATGGATGAAGTACTACTTGAGCTAAGCCTTAACTGAAGAGAAAGATTTGGAGAGATTGAAAAAGATAAAATAGCCGTAATCAGTGGAATAATGTCTCCTGAGCCTATCCCTACTCCCTTTTCCTTTCTCTCTTTCTTATGTCTTGTTATTGTTGTGTTCATCCTTCATTTTTGAAGAAGACCATGACATCAGAGAAATGATGACATGACTTGTACTTGATTTTGTTTTGAGTGAGGGAGGGCTGTGGAAGGTCATCAGCCTCACTTTCTCCTCCTCAGCCATCTGGATCCAGTGACCAGATATTCATCAGGATGACTAGAGATAACCCAGGATACCATGAGAGATCTTGGCCTTTTAGGCTTTTAGGCTAAGGCCTTTTCAGGTACTCACTTAGCATTCATGGGCATCTATTTTGCCTACAAGTGGCACTCTTGGAGAAAGATGCTATTGATGTTTGACCTAGACATATAATCAATCCAGCTACTTTTCCTCTCATGAATAATGGTTGTATCTTGGCAATTCCTGGGTCTCCCAAATCATAAGCATTAAGGAGTTAACAACTGCTTCAATGAAAATGACATAGGTAGCCAGGAATTAGTCCAGGAATTCCAGAATACAATTCAGAATGATACCTCAAAAGTCCCTAAATCATGCTGTACTGATAATGTATTTTCACTTGTTAATGTGATTTTGCTTCTTAATGGAAGGGTTTTTCCCACTCATTAAAAGGCCCATGTGACCTTCTTAAATCACATGGAAGTTAGAATCACATGAAGTCTGTGGTGGGAGGAGTTTGTGGAATGGGTGGAAGAGGAAGAAGTGGAGTAGGAAAGCTAGAATAGGAAGAGGTGGAGGTGGAGCAGAAATGAGGAGAAGTTGGTCAGACAAGTCAGAGCCGGGAAAGACAGAGAAAGCAGGCAGCTGGAGCAGAACTAGTGTGAGTGGGAAAACCTGTTTGGGATTTGTTTAAGGGAGGTGGTGTGTGGGAAGCCTAATAGAGGGAAGGCATGTGCATGGTGTTACCCTCTACATTGTTATTGCGTATGGATTACTTTGTTGCTATGATGGATTTGGTTTTCTGGTGTTGGGATTCAGCTTTCTAGTGTTTGAATAAAAGTTTTGGTTCTGTCTTCCATGTGGAGAATCTGTTGTATTTCGTGATTCAGAATTGCACTAGCACATTCATGGCTGCCATAGGTGCTGTGAATATCATGTTGGCATTACATATTTATACCTGGGAAGACTTACATAAACTAGCACAGAATAAGACATTTTCAAATATGAACAATGTGTTTATTTGTTATAGTATCTCTATTTGAAAATGCCATGGTTATATATCTAGAAAACCCAAGATATTGCACTAAAAATAATAAAAATGTATTGAAATAATAAACAACTTTAGTGAAACAGCTACACATGGCTCATATCCAAATATGATAGTTCTACCTTCCTTGATGAGGAAAAAATAATAATTTTTCTAAATCTTCTCCATTTTTCTTTTATTTTCCCCATTTTATTCTCAGATGTCCTTGGGATAACTTTACTAAGTTGCCAAGTTTTCTATAACTTGGTTTTACCCTCTAATACTTCTCTCTGCTTTATAAGATTCTTTTTCCATAATGATCCATTATCCTTCGTGATAAGATCTTATGAAATATTTTAGACCTTTGGTAGACATCTCTCTTCATTTATCAATTAAGTCACATGTTTGATAAGGTGTCTTCTGAGCTCTTTCTTTTGCTGTTCTTTCTGTTGTCCATTGACCAATATTGCTTGTCCATTTCTTCTTTAAATAGTTCAAGGTCAAGTAGTTTAAATTGTGCCACTAACAAAAACAAAGATAAAAACCTATAAAAAGAAATATAACATTTGAAACAAAAGAAAAAACATACCAAACAATCAAGCATTGATTTATTGAGAAACAAAAAAAAATCAGTATAAAGAAATTTTCAAAAGGATTTTTAAAGAACAATTAAATGTATTGGATGTCCCCTATAGTTAGATCAAGCCAATAGAATAGAAATCAATACTGCCATAATCAATTTAGAGGTGTAAAGAATACCAATTAAAATACCAGGAGGTTACTTCAATAGAATGAAATCATAACAAAATCAATGGAAAAAAGAGGTGATTATAGCCAAAGGAACCATGAAAACAGGGATTGAGTGAAGGGGCAGTTCTATTATCATATTTAAATGCAATATTTATAG
Organism: Notamacropus eugenii; assembly: GCF_028372415.1. NCBI lineage: Eukaryota > Metazoa > Chordata > Mammalia > Diprotodontia > Macropodidae > Notamacropus > Notamacropus eugenii. The sequence goes on along the minus strand of NC_092872.1, from coordinate 96,676,973 downwards.
GTAACTCTATGATACTGGACATAAGAGAAAAATAGAATCCAAAAATAGACCCTAATAAATTTGAGATGATAAATCAATGACTAAAGTACCCTGGAGAATGGAATTCTTATTCAATAAAAGCTGTTGAAGAAATTGGATAGCCACACAACAGAAAGGGAATTTGGATCCTTCGGATAGTTGGGGATTTACCCTACGTGTATTACTATAAAATGTGGGTTAATGACTTAAATGCAATAAAATCAAGTTATAAAATTCTAGAAGAAAAAAGAGTGATATGTCTCAGTTATGGACAAGAGCAAATTTTTATCAAAAATGAGGAAACAAAATTATTAAAGACAAAATGGGTTTGATTATACAAAGGGAAGTTATTGGATAAAATAGCTCTAAATGAGAATGAAGTAGACAAGGGTAAAACTATTTGCAGTAAATATATCAGAGAAAGGATTGACTTATAAGGAATTAAAACATACTGACTTAAAAGTTAGATGAATTCTCCAGTGGAATTTAGACAAAGAACATAAGCTTATACTTTTTGAAGGAGAAATACAAATTACTGGTAACCACAAGAAAAGATGTTCATATGCCCTAATAATTGACAAAATATAGGGGAATGCAAATTAACAAAGCTATATAATCCCCTGCCCCATGAAATTAGTAAAAACAGTAAAAAGCAAAATGGCAAAATTCAATATTGTCAGGGCTGCCACAAAAGGAGTACTCTATTATGTTGTTTCTGGGACAAAAGAACAAGACAAAGGTTTTCTAGAAGAGTCTCATGATTCACAATAAAACTGACCATATCCTTTGACTCAGTAATCTGGAATTTTATCCCTAAGAAATCACTAAAGAAATAAACTTTCTGTCTATATATACTCACAACTGCTTTGCTGGTAATGGTAAAAACAACAACGGGAAATAACCCATATTTCTAATGATTGTGAAATGACTGGACAAATCATGACAATCCAACAAATGAAATAATAGAACACTATGTCAAATAGATAAATGAAAAAGCATTTAGCTACACAGCCCCATGCTAAGTGCAGGTGATACACATAGAAAAGACAGTCATTGCTGCCTTGGTGCTTACATGCTTTTGAGGGAGACAACGCATGTACAAAGTTCCAGTTCTGAGTCAGGTATCATGGTCCTTAGGGTGTAGCAATAAAGCAGAAGTCTACCTCCTTTCCACATGAGTTACTTCCCCAGATAATGGCAGGAGAACTGGTAGTTGAAGAACCTGTGTGTTCCCAGGAAGGGCTCATACCCATTGGGAGCAGTTGGTCAGCAGATATTTCCACTGGTAGTAAGGAAAGTGAACCCCTTCTCCATAATAATTTTTCCTCTTAATGATGGGGGTAAGGGACTGTCAGTAAGCCTGGAAGCAAATCTGTAGTTTGCGGGAAGTAAGGGAGACTACTATTCCCAAGGCTGTTGGGTTTGGGGTCCTAGACTGTCTTTCCTGTTTCTGAGGGTAGATGGTGGTCCAAGTGGAAGTCAGACTTCCCTGGAACATGTTGTCTAGTGTCAGATATCATGTTTACAAGGCAATTTGGGAAGATTTATGATAAATAACACAAATTAAGACCTGAAAAATATAAGAACAACATATACAATTACAATCAAAACACAAAGATTTTCCAAGTAGATTTGGAAGGGCACATGGCAAAAACGTGGTCTTTTTTATTTTGTTAATTTTTTCATTATAATATTTCTCAATGGAAATATTTCAGGGATTAAGTAAGATATTTGTCTTATATTGGGCTGGAGAACTGGCATGTATTATAAATATTTATTATAACACAATATTAATAAAAACAAGACTGCTTTTGGTGAAATGCAGTAGTTCCGGTCTTAATTACCTCTCTCCTGGTTTTTGTAACCACCCTCTGACTGGTCTTCCTGAGTCTTTCCTCTTCTCAAATCTATCCTTCATGTAGAAGCTAAAATAAATTTCCTAAGATGCAGATCTGACCAGGTTACTCTGCTGTTCTCAAACCTTCAGTGGCTGCCTATTGTCTCTAAGCTATTCAGTATTGATGAAGGGACAGCCTAGGAATATAGTCTGGGTTGGAGAAAGACAGAAGAGAGAAATTAAGATAACTGGGGATATAAGACAGGTAAATACTAGCACACAGGAGGGCTGTTAGCATAGGTGCCCTCTTGATCTGGTCAGACAGGAAGGACCCTAAAACAGCTTTGAAGGAGTTAATAATCTTACTTTACTCTACTCATCTTCCCAAAAGGGAGCTGTTGATAATGGGAGCACCAATTCCTACAGCATTCCCTAATCACCCTTCTCGTAGGGGCCAGAGAGAAGGGGGGACAAATACCCATATGTCTCAATGGGGTCACTCAAGACAAACACAACTTGTGCACTCGCTAAGTCTTCTCAAGTCTCATTGGGGGCTGGTTGAGACAAACACAGATTCCCCCAAGCCTTGATGGGGGCTGATCAAAGCACATACAGTATTCCAGCTTGTGCATCCAACCCTAAGCATTCCCCATTCACTGACCAGTGCCCACCTGCTTTATAGGCCAACAAAGAAGGCATAGCCTTCATACATCAGCAATCGCTTCACCAGTTTACATTACCTCACTGTTATATTCACCATGCTCTCGCAGTGAATATTTACCATTCAAGCACAAATGCTTACATTATTTATAATTATATAATGCTGCACAAGCAAGGTAGAGACGTTTACAAGTCATGAGCCTGGGAACTAGCAATTGTTATGGCCATGGATCCTGGGAAACTAAATTCTAAGAAAGAATAACAAAAATTCACCTTACATTTAGGGAAAATATACATTATTGTGCCAATCAATCCTCAAGTGTTTTGTTTTTTTTTTTTAGTGCCTAGGATGGCTCAAGTCCTGCCCTGGACACATACAAAGACAGAAAGCAGTCCCTGTCTTCAAGGGCCTTACATTCATTCTAATGGAGGGAAACAACACATACACCAATAAGTCAATGCAAAGTAAATAGAAAGTATTGTTTGACAGAAGAAAGAATAAGCAGCTAGGGGCAATCAGGACAGGCCTCACGTTGGAGGTAGTACCTGAACTGAGTTTTGAAGAAAAGGGATAAGGAGAGAGAAGATTCCTTGAAATGACTGCTCTTTTGACCAAAAGTCAGAGGAACAAATATGAACCCAAGAAGGAAATAATACAAACATCTAATAATGACAGGTTGGCCCCTACAGGGCTGTAGAGTCTGGTCATGTAGAGCCTAGGACAAACTAAACTCAGTTTATTTCCCTTTTCCTCTGCCAACATATTTTTTATTCAAGTGAAAATCAAGTTAAAACATCCATAAAAAGCAAGCCGCCTTAAGAGGGAAAAGGGAGAAATGTCTTTAAAAGTTTACATGCTCCTCAGAGAGTTCATCTGTAAAAGCAATGACTGGATTTGCAATCAGAGAACTTCAGCTCCAGTCCTACTTAGGCTACTGACTATGTGTGTGACCTTGGCCAAGCCAATTGAAACTTTGGGGTCTCAGTTTCCTCATCTGAAAAAAAAAAGGATTGAATTGGAGAACCTTTCAGCTAAAAGCCAGTGAGCCAAGTATAATAGAAAGGCAGGCCTGCGTAATGAAAATTGAGAAAAGAATGGGGAAGATTACTGGATGATTTAGTATCTTCACACAAAGTTGATTCAATATTCACTTAGAAATTCGTTCTTCAAACAAAGGACAGCACAATCGGAATGAACAGTCTTACAGCCTCAATTTTATCTTTAAACAGGGGCAGGATGAAAAGACACTAATTCACAAAGGAAAACATGTCACCATCAGCCTGTTGAAGTGAGAGGGCTTTACACTCTCAGCAAAAGTCTGATCCTGCAAGGACCATGCTGGTCACCTCATTCAGGACAAGAAGCTGTGCACTATCTCAAGATTTATAGACCCTTAAGTAAACCTGTTAGACCATACTGGAACTATCATGTGCATCTGGGATAGGGGGAAGAGAAGGGGAATCATGCAGTTTCTGAGAAAAACCTTATTGGAAACAGATCTCCTGTAATCGACCTCTTGGAGATTTTAAACATTATCTCCAGAGCCATTCAGAACTCATCTGAAACCAATTACTGTCCCTTGTCAGGCCTCAGGCACACTGTATATGTCTACACTGGTCTCTCTGGCAAGCCCTCTCATTGTCTGACAAAGTCATAAATTTCTCAATCAACTCCGTTGACCTAGAAATGTGTCATATATTGTGCCATTATCTGGAGGGAACACAGTGGTTTAAGAAGAAGTCAATGGGGCTGAGGGGTGGGGGAATTCAGAGGAGCACCAGGGACCCTCCCATTGTTCTGAATTAGTCAAAGAAGAAGCCGAAAGCTTACTTTTCCAACAAAGAGACTTGAGCTCCCACAGAGAGAAATTTAACGATTCCACTCACTTCAACACAATCACTGCTAACATCCTTAAAAGACACGAAGCATAATAGGCAACAGGCACTGTAGGGTTTGGTTTGGATCGCTTTTGATTGCATCAGAAAAAGCTGTAAAAACTGTGAATTTGTCCTGGATGACTATAGGGAAAATCCTCTAGATTCTGCACTCTACACACTCTAGCAAGACTGTTCCCATAGCATTCAATGGCGAGCACCATGAGGGATATGGAAAATGTCCTTCAGGGAGCCAGAAAAGTGAATTCAACCACTGCACAAGCCTTGTGACCATACCAATCATTTCATTTTTTTGATGCTGTTTCCTCATCTGCAAAATGGATGCCCTATCTAATGTAATTTACAAGATCAAAGGCAATAATATATGTAAATTAATTTGCAAACCTTAAATGTATAGTATCTATATATTTATAACTAGCATTACATGCAACTGTACATAACACATGTGTATATATGCACATATATTAGTAACATATAATTCATGTATCAGTAACTAGCATTTCTACACACCTGGAAAAGCTTAACTGAGGCAGGCAGCTGAACAAGTGAACAGCAGAGTTGGGGCGTTGGAGGGAGGGGGTGCTCTCTCAAGATCTGGGCTGGAGACTGCTATTCTGGTTGGGATTACAATGGTGGGAAGGGCAGCTAGGTGGTGCAATGGATAGAGCACCAGTGCAGAAGTCAGGAAGACCTGAATTCAAATCTCACCTCAGATACTTGACACTCACTAGGTGTGTGACCTTGGGCAAGTCACTTAACCCCAATTGCCTCATCCTGGGTCATCTCCAGTCATCCTGATGACTATCTGGTCACTGGATTCAGATGGCTCTGGAGGAGAAGTGAGGCTAGTGACCTGAACAGCCTTCCCTCACTTAAAACAAAGTCAAGTGCAAGTCATGTCATCATTTCTCTGATGGCCTGGTCTTCTTCAGCAACGAAGGACGAACACACACACAATGATGGGGCAGATGGCAATGTGTCCATGGTGGGGACAGTGTTATTATGATGAAAAACTGGATGCAACAGTCATTTAAATGCTGGGTTATCCCATAGTAACACTAGCATATGCCTGGGGAAGCGCACGGTCAATAGAAAAGATGTGATGAGTTCTCATTGTCTGAATAGTACAGAAAAGTACATTTGGAACTTTATTTTTTAACCTAGGCTTGACATTGACCACCAGTTTTCTGACAAATCGTTGGGATCTCTGTCACCACAGAAAGCATCAAAGACATACTCTAGGTTAGGAAGTACCAGTGGTACTATAAACTCCGGATTCTCTATAGCTCCCATCCTATCTGATCCTCATCCACAGGTTTTCTGTCTCAAGATCATGCCTTCCAGTGATGTTAATAGTTAACGCGGGACTATTAGAGGTGGCACAGTGCTGTGGAAAGAGTGCTGGATTTTTAATCAGAGGAGCTAATTTCAGAATTTCAACTTTGTCAAATTACTGCTTAAAGAGGTAAAGCTTTAGTTTTCTGGAAAATCTCAGAATCATGGAGTCATAGACAGAGACAGACACCAGCAGTCTTAAGGAAAATCTCATCTTTGCTGGTATCTGCTGGATGAGGGCTCTCCACCCTTCACTTCAATGGTTAAAAATAAATTTATGCTTCCACTAGTAGGCTTATGGGGATCTAGGTGGCGCAGTGGATAGAAAGTCAGGTCTGGAATCAGGAAGACTCTTTGTACTGAGTTCAAATCCATCCTTAGACATTTATTAGCTGTGTGATCCTAGGCAAGTTACTTAACCCTGTTGGCCTCAATTTTCTTATCAGTAAAATGAGTTGGAGAAGGAAATATCAAACCACTACACGATCATTGACAAGAAAACCCCAACTGGGGTCACAAAGAGTTCAACACAACAGAAATGACTGAACAACAATGGATGTTGTTTATGCCCATAAATGGGGAACAGTTACAAAAATTGTGATACATGAATGTAATGGAATATTACTGATCTGTAAGAAATGAAGACTATGATGTGAAAAACTATCTACATGAACTGATGCAGTCAAGATAGTAATATATACCATGACTATAATCATGTAAATGGAAAAAACAACTATAAAACCATCAAAAGTGAAATTATCAAGAATAAGCATGACTTCAAAGAAGAGATATAAGAAGACATCCCTACACTTTGCAGAGGTGGGAGGTCCACAGATACGGTACGATGCACCTATTTTTTTCAGAGTTTTTTGATATATTGATCAATTTTGCTGATTTTTTCCCTCTTTTTCTTAAAAAGTATTTGTTTATATGGGATGGATTTGGGGTGGAGGAGGGATACTGGGGGAAAGTGTAGAGATGTAAAAGAAAGATATCAATAAAATTTTATTTTTAAAAGGAATTTCTAGAAAGTAGCACTTGAAGAGGGGGAAGTATAATGAAATCAAGCAATATCCACAAATCAAAACATGTTTGCATTGTCAACTTTAGGAAAAAGGAAACTCTTTGCCCTGCAGATTCTGTGAATTCCAAGAAAAGTAAACCAGTTTTACCTGAAACTAACTTGGTCACTTCCTATATTGAAAAAGGATATGACTCAGCACTGCCACCTCCAAAATAAACAAGATTAGAAACCTAATATTCCTGAAGAAAAAAAAGACTTCGGCTCAAAGTAAAACCCCAAAACTAAGCTGTCAATTCATCAGACAAGAAAGGGGAAAATTAACTGCTTAAAATTAAATTTCTTTTTTTTTCTCCCAACATCATTAGCACTTCTAGCATCAGGTTTCACTGCCCGTACCACACGTAGTAGATACTGACATCTTTTGACGCATGTGTGCAGATTTATTTACCTTGAGAGACGTTCCAAGTTCATGTTGATTGTTAACAGAAAGTAAATAGATTACTCCGTTTCCCATTGTGTTCTTATGTACAGGGTATTTATTTTTGCAATGTAAGAATTTCACTCTGAGTTTGCAAAAGGTGAATTGCAAAGATTTAGGAAATGCAAAGAAATTGCATGAAAGACTAATGATAAATGAGTACGCATTCAAAAATCAAAAAGAAAAGAGTCCGTTCCCCACCATGCACCGCATCCTAAAAATCAGCTTTTTTGAGAAGTGCACAATGTCCAGACTAACAAGCAGCTAAATAAACGAAGCACTGAAGGAGTTTATCAGCATATATGTGTGGCTATGTTTATGTGTGTAAGAACTAGTAAAGAGTTGGCTCGTCACAACAAACAAACAAATAGATCGAAAAAACAACAACCAAGAAATTTGTAGTTTTCCCAGTTTGAGAAGAGAGGACCCCAAAGGGAGGATATATGGTGTGAAGGAAGAAGGGGAGGTTTTCAAGCATGGTGAACAAGGAGAGAAGGGAGAGGTGGTAGGAATCTCATGACAGCATGTCATGCCACACTGTAGTGGTAGCTGGTGTCTATCAAATCTGCAGTTTTTTTCCATTAGAAGTCATGAAAAATGACTTCTAAATCCACAGATTGGGAGGTGTCTGTGCCCTTTTTTTTTTAAATCAGGCACTCACTCTTGCAGCAGGAACCGGGAGAGAAACAAGCCAATGGAGAGAAATGAGCTATTACATCCTACTCCACCCTATCCTGACTTTCCCTTAATGGTGTTCTATTTATTCCATTAAAGAATAAACAATATCATTTCTCATAAACACTTGTAGGTGAACTCATCCTTATGTTGTCAAGCAGCCTTTTGTTGTGTCAGGAGACACAATAGGAATCATGTTGGAAAGAAGGATCTTTTCTAGCATAGGACTAAGAGTTCAACACAACCAGAAAGGTTCCCTGACCCCTTTCTCCCTCTCCCCCATTGTTTGAGAGCTGGGCTTTCTAATTGGGGGCACAAGCAGCAGCCATCTAAAGCTAACTAGCCTTCTAAGTATAGAACTCCTATGAATATAAGCCATATTTTTATAAATCTGCACCATAGACGAGAGCCAAGGTCACAAGTATATTTTGGATAGATACTGCTGATGGACAATGAATTGATGTCAGAACTGACTAAAAAAGCCATTTCTCCATGTCCTATTTCTGCCCCTTCCTCTCTATGCTCCTTGTCACCACTTGAAAACAAGCCCTAATTATCATCTACCTAGATTACAAGTCTTCCACCATCTACCTCTTCCCTCTTCCATTCTATCCTTCAAGTCTAACAGTACAGGTCTAACCATTTCCCTATCCCGTTGGACAATCATCAGTAGTTCCTTATTGCCTCTAGTATGAATCACTAATTCCTCGATTTGACAATAAAAGCCCTTCACAATCTGTTGGGAGACTACATTTCCTGGCTTATTCCACATTTGTCTCCTTCACATTCTATATTCCAGCTGAAATGACATATTGCTTTTTCCCAAACTCATCATTCAATCTCCTCTGGGCATAGGCTGCTTCATCTTCATGCCTGGAATGTATTCCTTCCTCATCTTTGCCCCCCCCCCCAAGAATTATTTACATCCTTCAAAGTTCTATTCAAGCACCACCTCCCAAAGAAAGTCTTTCTTGATCCCTCCAGTTATCAGTACTTTTTCTCCTCCTCAAATTCCTTTTTACTTGCTTGTCTGGGTGTATGTTGTATTCCCTCAGTTGAATATAAGTACCTTGACATCTGGAATTGTTTTTCATTTTTTGTTTTTGTATCCTTAATGTTTTTGCTCAGTACCTTAAACATAGTAGGCACTTAGTAAATGATTCCTGAATTAAATACCACAGTCAGAAGAATATTTTATACATAAATTTAGTAACATCACTCCCTTGCTTAACAGTCTTCATTGGCTCCCTATTATCCACACAAAGTTCAAACTTTTTACTGTCTAGCATTCAAGGTCTTTCACAAGAGGGAACAGAGAACAGTGAAAAGAATACTGGGTTTAGAATGAAAGAAAGGTCTTAGATTCAAATCCCCATTCTGCTACTTAGTAGTTGTATGACCAAAGGCAAATTATTTGATTTCTATGGGACTCGGATGTTCATCTAAATGAAGGGATTGGACTAGATAATCTCCAAGGTTCTTTCTAAATCTATTATCCTATTACCTCACCTTTCCAACCTGATCCCCTATTATTCTCACTTATGAATTCTGTATTCCAGTCAAACCAGGCGTCTCTCTACCCCATTATACTATTATGTCTTTATACCTTTGCTCATGTCATTCTCTTTTCTTCTAATGACCTACCCCTCTGTCTTGCCTGACTAATTCTTATTTATTCACTAAAGCTAGAGTCAAACGTAAGTAAATGAAAAGACTTCTCCATGAAGTATTCATAGATCCCTCTGGTTATTTAACAACTTCCTGCCTCAGTTGATGGAGCAATCTCCATTTGCCCTAGTCTATATCTTGCCACTGGACACAGATGGCTCCAGAGAAGAGAGTGAGACTGGTGACTGCACAGCAAAGCACTTAAACCCAATTCACTTGAGAGTCAAGGTATCACCTTCCCGATTTTCATTGGTCCTATTTAAGAACTAAGAACAAACATCAACAGCCTCAGATGATACACTAGGCTTTGTTCTTCTCTAACCTACCTACAATGTATTGCTTCATTTCATCTCTGCTTTGCTATCTAATCTTCAATTAGACTAAAAGCTCCCTGAGAATGGGACTGGATTTTAACAAAACTTAATATATTCCCATATCTTCCTAGAATATGCTCTGTACATAGTAGATGATTGATAAATTTTTCTTATATTTGGAAAATGATATAGAGCTTTCAATGATCCCAAGTTGTTCACTGCCACAAAACCTTATACTTAAAACACAGCCATTCCCATTGTGAATCACAGAGCACCACAATTTCACAAGAATCCAAATTACCAGTGACCCAAAAGGCAGTGGAAGAGTCACGATGAGTCTTAAAAGACTGCCATATATTCCTGACAGTGACATATATTCAGGAGGGACAGAGGCATGGAAGACACTGAAGCTTTTTTTAAATGCGCAGAAGAGAACAAAGACCAGAAAGAATCAAGGACAAGCAGGTCAGCTTTGAAGGTTCCATATGGAATTCATTATACATCATAAAAGAAAAGCAAATTATACATATTAGAACATTTCAGTTTCATGTACAATCCTTTTCTCTATTCTACTGCTTGTGTAAAGTTTTCTTTTAGTTTAAAATTTGTTTAGAATTTTAAAAGTTATATAAAATGGGCAAGTTATATGGGGAGAGTTAAGAACAGCAGGGATAACATAGTCATAGGAACAGATTTAGAACCGGAAGAGATTTTGGAGGCCATCAAGTTCAGTCCTCTTGTTTTACAGATTAGGAAACTGAGGCCAAGAGAGGTTAAGGGACTAAGCCACACTGCTAGTAAGTCATATTCACAAAATATTACAAAAACAAAGAAAGATTTTCAATGAGTTGAGTAGGTGCTGTTTGGAGGATTTATGCAAGAATACAGGTAAAAATAACCAGGATAAGGAGAGATCCGTACCTAATGACACATACATGGATGCAAGAAAACATACCGCACAACTAATGATCAAGATCATTCTTGAGGAGAGTGGAGAAGTTATATGTTAGTCAGTTATTTCAAGGTGCAAAAGCATATAAAACCTCCTTCTACTGCTCAATTCTGTCAGGTAACCTGCAGTATCTTGGCTACCTCCAACCACCTCATTCTTCAGACATTTTGCAGAGCACCATCGTGTTTGTGAGACTAGAGACCATACCCTGGAAGACCAACTCTGTCACTCCTGCCCTAGAGTCCCTGCTCTTCTAATTAATTATTGTCTGTGGTTGTGTGTGTTTCGTCCATTGTTCTGAAAGAAGACCATGACATCAGGAAGATGATCGCATGACATAATTGAATTGGATTTGAGTGAGGGAGGGCTGTGCAAAGTCACCAGCCTTACTTTCTTCTCCACAGTCACATGGGTCCGGTGGCCAGATATAGATCAGGATGACTAGAGACTGCCCAGGATGCCATGGGAGACCTTGGCCTTTTTTAGCTAAGGTCTTTCTGAGTTCTCACTTTGAATGAGGCAACATCATATTTTGTCTAATATAACACACTCTGTGTAGGTCAGTTTCTTTTTTAAATTTTTCAAAATTTGTTTTCAGTTTTGTACAATCACTTCCATAAGTCTTAGATTTTCTCCTCCCTCCTTTCCCAAGACAGCATGCAATCTTATATGGGTTCTACACATGCATTCTTATTAAACACATTTTCACATTAGTCATGTAACATGGAAGAATTAAGATGAATGGGAGAAACCATGAGAAAAACCCAAACAAAACAAAACATAACACAAGAGAAAATGTTCTGCTTCATTCCGCTTTCCAATTCCATAGTTTTTTCTCTGGATGTGGATGGCATTTTGCTTCAAGAGTCCTTTGGGAATGTTTTAGGTCCTTGCATTTCTGTGAAGGGCTAAGTCTACCAGAAAAATGCCTCGCACACTGTGGTTGTTACTGTGTACAGTGATCTCCTAGTTCTGCTCCTTTCACTCAGCATCAGTTCATTTATGTCCTCCCAGGCCTCTCTGATGTCTTCCTGTTCATCATTTCTTATAGCATAATAGTATTCCATTACATTCATGTACCACAGTTTGTCCAACCATTCTCCAGTTGATGGGCATCTTCTCAATTTCCAGTTCTTGACCATCACAAAGAGAGCCGGTACAAATATTTTTGTACACATGAGACCCTTTCCCGCTGATATTGCTGGGTCAAAGGGTATGCACATTTTTGTAGTATGTAGGCCAGTTTCAATCATGTTTTACTTTACTCCCCAACTATCTGGGCACCCCTTTCCACTCTTTTCACCGCCCCTTTTCAAGCATAGAATTAAAAATCAATACTGTAATTCTTATTCAGAAGAGTGGTGTCAATCCACTCCCATTCCACTATATGCATAGTCTCTTCTTATTAGACTAGGAGCTCCTTCAGCTTTTGTATTTGTTATCACAGTGTTTAATATGCAGTACAAATTCAATTTTTTCCCCTCCATTATGCACAGCTCGATATTCCTCAATCTAAACTTACATGTTAATTCCATCTCTAAGTCCTAATTAGAATTGCATTAGAGGATTGGCTTTGTGAGTTGCAAACCTTAAAGGACTGGTATCTTAGGAGCACATTTAGGACAAGAAATTAAATTAACTAAAATTCCTCCAAATGGAGTATCTGTGAAGATAAAGATCATTTCATCCAAACTCACCTTCTTAGCATTTTAATGGTTTATCACTTCAAAGCCTATTACCATGCTTTGTACAAGCTGTTCCTCACATCCTTAGTTGAATTTCTTAGAGCATATCTTTCCTCATATTTTTAGTTAAAAGAATCCTTATTCTTTCATTACTCAGCCCTTTGCAATTCCTTTCCTACCCCTCCTCCTCAACTTCTTACATGTATTTTTATCTGTGTACATGGAGGATTCCTACTTTTTGATATCACAAATCCCTTTGGCAGTCTGGTGAAGCCTATGGACCCCCTTCTCAGAATGATGTTTTTAAAGGCATAAATAAAACTACATAGGGTTATAAAGGAAAGAAATTATATTGAAATAGCTATCTATTTTTTTAAGTTCATAGACACCAGGTTAAGAGCTCTTTTTACATTTTATTACCAGCCAACCCCACCAAGTAAAAAGGAGTCTCCTTGAGAGCAGAGGCTAATTTTCAGTATTTCTTTGTATCCTTGGCATTTAGCACAATGCCTTCAATACAAAGATAGAGACTGGTCTTGTGATGTTATTGAGAAAAGGAGTTCATGGATAAAGAAACTCCCTGTACCAATTCAGGTCAGCACCTGTTCTGCAATTTATTGTCTCAGAGCTGTCCGGGGGCACTTTGAGGTTAAGTGTTCTGCCTAGGGTTGCTCAGCAAGTATATGGCAAAGAAAGGACTCAAACCTAGGGTTCAAGGCCTGCTGTCTAACTGGAAAATCACATCACTCCATGAACATAGTAGGTGCTTAATAATGAGTCATCGGATTAAATTCAAAGGGCAAAGAGAAATGTTATGAAGCATAACCAATAATAGGGAAAGCCTGCAGACTCTATTTGCTATGCCTCATCCTAGTTCCTTGATCTCTACTGTTGAGGAATGAGGAGAAGAAATGGACAGAAATAAGAGAGGAAGCTTTACTTGACATACTTGACAAGCTTCCCAATTCTCAAAGAAAGACAAAGGATGAGGGGAAAAGGAGAGAATACCATTTATTTTTCTGCCTCAGCCTAAGACCATAAGGTCACAAATTTATAGCTGGAACAGATCTCTATAAGTCATCTAGTCTAACCCCTCATTTTACAGAAGGGGAAACTGAAGCCCAGGAAGGGCAAAGAATTTATCCAATATCAAATGGATTGTAAATGGTACTTGAGCCCCCTTTGACTCCAGATTCAAGACTTCACTAAACTAGAAGAGAAAGCATTGAAGGCACTGGGGTTAAACTTACATAGATGGAAGATGTCTGAGAGTTTAGAAATGGGTAATGTGAATGGCAAGCTTTTAGAAGCAGAATTTAGATTTAGATTTAGAGCTGAAAGGGACCCTGGACAAACCTAAATGAAAGAAAAAAGAAAAGTCAAAGATTTGAATAGAACTTTAGAAAATTTACAGATAATAATCTCTGGCAATTACTAAATGGGAAGAGAAAGAAATATATATATTTCTTAGCTATGTAAGGCACCTTTACTAAAAGCGGCCATGTATTAGAGCACAAAGAGCTTACCAAAAATGTAGAAAAGCAGAAATATTAAATATACCATTTAATGATAACAATGTAACAAAAATTATATTTAATAAAAGACCTAGAAGAAAGAATTAAAATAACTTAATTCTACAGAACTGGTGGATCAGAGAACAAATTCTAGAAAGAATAGAAAATTACAACAAATAAAATGGCAACGATGAAACAACATATCAAAACTTGTGAGAAGTTGCTAAAGCAGTTCTCATGGCAGGAACCTTAAGAGGTCACCTAGTTGAACCTCCTCTTTTTGCCAGTGAGGAATCTAAGGTCAAGGACTCTTTAATTTAAAGACTTTCCAGAGTTCACACAGGTAATAAGTGGAAGAACTGGGATTACAAGTCAATCTTGTGACTCCAGGATCAGCATTCATTCTGCTATATCAAACTAGTATGCTCATGAAGAATGAAATGAGAGTTCTTAAATAAGTTATGTGTATGTTTATGTGTGAGTATATGTATCTATCTATATGTATGCCTACATATACATACATATCTATACATATGTGCATGTGTGCGCACACATGCACACGCGCACACACACACATACAACAGGTAACTTGGTTTAGGAGTTAGGAAGACCTGAGTACAAGTTCCAGCTCTGACATGTACTAGCTAAGGTGACCCTGGGCAAGTCACTTAATCTTGCAAGACCCCCAGGCAACTCTCTGAGCCTACCTGTACTACAGGTGCTGACCTACATTGATAGACAGTTTCCTCATGAAGCTAATCAATGAATTTGCTTAATTTCATTGCTATCAATAAAAATCCTGCATGCAAATAAAAATAAAATGACTTTTCGGGTTTAGAGAAGAGTGTGTAGAGAAGTACCTATTTTTTGTTGTCAAGAAAGAAGAAAATCTCCTTCCTGCCCTTCTTGACAAGCACACACTCCTGGGCTAAGAGTAGACAGAAAGCAGAAGTAATTACAAAGGAAGGACTGATGCACAGGGAGTCCAGAAGTGATCACCAAGCAACAGCACAGGGAAACAGAAAGTGCCCTTGATTTCTGGGCTGATTCCAGAACAAAAAACTGAACACAGTAGAGTTGAGACCCAGTCCATCTCAAACTCCATTGGTGGGCAACAAAGATCTAGAGGGGAGAAAGCTTTCACTGCCTCCTGCTTTCCTATCACAGACCACAAGTATACTTAATTATTATCAGCAACAGATCCCAATATTAGAAAATGTATTCCTTGAACTGAAACAAGAACCTGCACAAAATATCTCCCAAAGAAAGTGGCCATTGTTTGGTGTACTTTCCCCTCGTTGCCATCATCCCCCTCCCTTTTCCTTTTCTTTTTTTTCCTTTCTTGAGTACAGGATTTATAAACTCTTTCAAACATGTTGTTTCCAGATGTAGGCCCCAAGTGCTCTGTCAATTGCTTCCTGTCCTGTTCCAAGAGCAGAGCAGATGGAATTACACACATCTTTAGCTATATGAATCCACCCTCCATTGCTTTAATTAAACTCTGGGATTGTAAAGAGCCTGCCCAATTCCTGGCAGAGACCATTCCATATTCTCAACCCTCCACCAGCGCCACCCCTAAAGCTGTAAATTACCAGCTCATTAAACTACTCAGTTTCCACTGATTAGGTGTCTTGAATCTACTTTTCTTCCTCCCCCTATCCTGGCTACCTCTTTTTGGTAATTACAAGTATTTCTGGCCTTCCCACTTAGCTCAGCAGGACACTTGGGGCCTTGCTGTATCTAAAGAGTTCACAGAATAAGGAGGGATTATTTCTGCTAGGCTATTAAAGTTTTTTATCTCTCAGTTCCAAATATGGAAGATTTGTAATCACCAGTTTCCATGAACAACTTTTTCTAATCAAGGCCCTTTCCAAGGTACCCCCTCCCTTTTTTTTTCTTGAAGCACTACACAGGCAGATGGAAATAGAGAGCTCTCAGTCTGACGACTAACAAGATAATTTTTTAAAATTTAAGCTCCTTTAGCTTCTGTAATCAACCCCCATAGGCAAGGAGTGCCTGGAGGGGAAAAACCAAAATTTCAACTCCTATTAAGGGAAATGAAGATCAAAATATATTATGTACTTTACAATCTAGTCCTTCAGTTTTCTGATTCTTTTATGGCATCTGTTTCAGAATTAATAATTGAGAATGTAGAGTCCAGAGAGATGCGCCCATTTGGGGGCGGGGGTAGCTGAGAAAAATAGAGGGAGGGAGGGGAAGAGGAGCTGTCAGACTGAATAAAACTAATGCATCCAATGTTCCCAGACTAGTTGCTTGTAATTTCAAGAGGAAGGCAAAACCAGTATTCCCTGAGGGACATATCTAAAGACCATTCCTTTCTACAGACATGTTTGATTTCCTTCTATTGTTTCCTTGATCTTTATAAACCCCTCAGTATGGCTGGCTCCAATACTTGGTATTTGCAATCTAGCTTCCACTGCCCCCCTCAACCAAATCCTCTAAGTGAGGTAGGGTTAAGTAGTTGTTGTTCCCCTGTACAGGCAGACAATCTACATAGCTCAGGGAGGTCTCAGAATGCTTTGACTCCAATGGCCACTGTAACTAACAGAGATGCAATCCGAATTAAAATGCAGAGATTCCATGTCATGGTGGCTTTAATATAAAATAACAATAATATTATTATAAAATATAAGTACTATAAATATAAAAGAATAACGTAGGGGAAAAAGAAATGTAAGAATAAAGATTAAAACACCAGGCAAGAACTGGCAAGAGAGAAAGTATTTTCCCCCTCACTTTGCCAGGGAAAACCTCTCCTTGGCCAACAAAATCTAATTGTACCTACAGGGTAATGGTGCAGAGAATGACATGAAAATCATTTTAGACATCTGGAAAGGATATAAGCTTGTGCTCCTACATAGTGGCATGTACATTGATTATTTGTGAATCAACCGCTATTGTCCCATTTATGTCATCATTTCAAGGATTCGCAGGAGTATCGAATGCCTGAGGAAGAAATAAAAGGATAACAAAAGGAGAAACACCAGGGACAAACCTTACTTAATTCTTATTTTGCCCAGGACTAATCCACCCTTAGTCCAAGTATTAAAATAATCCAAACACAGATTCATTCAAAATAAGAAAACCAACTCTGTTAGACTGTATCTAACTCAGTCATCTGTTCTGTACATACATTTCTTTAGAGGTGATTTTAGTGCCAGAGGATTGTAGGTCTTGAGTTTAAATTGTAACTCATCCTTTGTTCTGGAAAAGGATGATGTCTTGACTTGCAAGTGAATTGGATTTAAGTGAGGAAGAGCTGTGCAAAGTCATCAGCCTCACTCTCTCCTCCAAGGTCATCTGAATCCAATGACAAGACATAGATTAGGATGACTGGAGATGACCCTAGATGCAGTAGGAGACCTTGCCTTTTCCAGGTATCAGTTTGTCTGAGACAACACCCATTTTATGATTTAAGGCTAGGTAAGAAATAAGGCAAAAGATAGCCTCATTTGTCTGTTCAAGAAAAGAAAAAATAATCAATCTGGGAGGGGAAGACCCTCAGAGTTTCTGGTCAAAACAGAAACAATTGCTATTTTCACTCACTCTGAGCTATCAAAACCCAGGTCTTGAACTGCAGAGGAATTCAGAGGTCATTTAGCATAACTTTCTCACTTTACACAAAGGAAATGAAGAGCCAGGGAGGTTAAGTGACTTACCTGAATTCACTCAAGGCGTAGGTATCAGAAATAGGATTTGAAATTAAGCCTTCCAACTCTTGAGCAACCATACTCTGTCATCGTCTTCCTTTCTCCTCTTTCTCTTCTCCTCCATCATCACCATCTTCATCAACAACACCAACAAGCATTTATCTAGTACATGTTAGGTACCAGGCACTATGCTACACTGAGGGCACAAAGAAAAACAAAAACATAGTCTTTTTTTCTACGTTTCCTAAAATTCTCCTAGAGCACAACCGAGAAAAGATGGAAAGACACAAATTTTTCCTGAAGGATCAATCTATCAACAAGCGTGCCTTGTATACCTACTATGTGCCAAACACTGTACAAGGTACTAAGAATACAAAGTAAAAAGTAATAGATATAAAATGAGTATATATCAATACATATAGGTAGGGGTAGGGGGCTATTTAAAACTCTAGAGAGTTTCATATTTCTCAAACCCATGAATACTTAAAAGGTTTCTTACATTCCTTTTCTCCTCTGCTGTCTTGCTGGTCATGTGTAGGAACACACTGTTTACCCTTTGAATTGCACCAATCAAGTTTATCTAATACTTACATACCTATTGTTAACCCATTAATATTTTAAGCTGTTTTTTACCATTGCTAATGTCAAATTGATCCACTATTCTCCTGACATAGACAGATGACACATCATTTAAACTTGCAATTAATTCATTAAGGTAGAACATTACCCATTGAACTGACAACAAATTAATTTCATGAGTTTTTTTTTAAAAATATGAATCATAATCTTCTTTAATCATATAGGAAAAAATATTGCATCAACAGTAGCTTTTCACAAGGGAAAAAAATATCTCCAAAACATTAAAATCAGGTTAAGTGAATTGTCCAGGGTCACACAGCTAGTAAGTGTCCGAGGCTGGATTTGAACTTGGGTTCTCCTGATTCCACGCCCAGTGCTCTATCCATGGTAACCCTAGAGGTTTGTAAGTTGAGTAGTGACATGGTCAGAGTTTTGCTTTAGAAATAACACCAACAACTATGTGAAAGATAAAATGGAGAAGGAAGAAACTAGGAAGAGTAAGCTTTAAGCTCTCTAAGCAATTAATTAACCTAAATTAAGAGGTTATTGCAATAATCCATGCGAAAGAGCCAGAGCCAAGATGGCAGAGCTAAGAAGCAGGTAGAGCACACAGACAGTGGAAGAGGTGGGATTCATCCCAAATCCATTGCTCTTGCCTCTGTACCATTCTTCTGCCCTGCTTTAAAAAGTGAATTTTTTTCCCAATAGGCATTGAAAATAGCCTTTTAGGTGATGCACAGAAACTGACGATGGAGAAGTAGGTCTGCAGTAGAGGAAATGATAGGAAGCTTATTTCCTAAGCAGAAAAGTTTTTTCCCCAAAAGCAAGTTTGATTTAGCACATCAGGCAGAGCTCAAAAAATCCTACCATAAAAAGCAACGCAGCTACTCATTGGGGGAGTGGAAAGAGGCAGAGAAGGAGATGTGGAGGTAAAATGTGAAACTGTTCAGTAATGAGAAGCAGGGGAGACATGATGTCACACTGCATAAGGTAGCTCCAGTGTTATTTCATTGCAGACTTGCCTGGCTGGGGATTTTCAACAAAGTCCAGATGCAAAGGTTGGTGGCAAGGAAGGTCAGAAGAACTTCATTCCAAGCTCTAGACAAAGACTCAGACTCAGATGTGGCCATCTTTGGAATTTCACATCCCAGATCTAATGCGAATTAACCACGTCATCTCTTCTTTTCCCCAGACCTCTCCTACCCCAAATCCTACTTAATCAATTTTAAAACTCAAGTATTAATCTCTCTGCCTTTGAATGGACCATCCCCCATGTCTAGAATTCTCTCTTTCCTCATTCCCATTTCTTAGGACACCTGGTTTTTTTTTTAAACACTACCTCATACAAGTGGTAAAATGGCTAGACTTCTATGCTTGTAGTTGTGTTCTAATCTAGCCTCAGCCACTTATTAGCTATGTAACTCTAGGCAAGTCATTTCACCTCTTCGTCAGTGTTCTCAACTGTAAAATGGGGACAGGAACATCATCTATCTCCCAGGGTTGTTGTGATGATCAAATGAGATAATATTTCTAAAGTGCTCCATGTGGGGTTTTGCTGGCAAAGATGCTGGAGGGGTTTGCCATTTCCTTCTCCTGTTCATTTTATAAATGAGGAAAATGAAACAAAATTTGCCCAGTCATATAGGTAGTGGCTGAAACGGCATTGGAACTCAGGTCTTCCTAACTCCAGGTGCAGGGTTGTATCCACTGTACCACCTAGCTGCCCCTGCCTGGCATATAGTTGTTGCTTATATAAATGCTTATTCCATTTCTACAAGAGCTGCCTCCTACAGGAAGCCTATCTTGATTCCTCTAGTTGCTAGTGTCCTCCAGAATAAAAATAACCCAATTCTTTGTTTGCAAAAATAAAAGAGGGGCAGACTATACAATCCCTGTCTCTTCTTAATTAAAATAATAATTTATTCTGAATTTTTGTAAAAATAGAAAAAAGAAAAAGTTATTTCAGCAAAGTAAAAACTCTATAAATATTGGAAACATTGCCCACAATATTTATTTCCTTTTCACAAAAATATAGAATCAATAGCATAGTACATAATGAAATTAAATATATGATACATATTTGATAAACACATAATATTCTCCTCTTTAAAATGACCATATGTTCTATGAAGGATTCAAAGGTGTTTTGCAGTTATAATAACTGAAAATTATATTAGGTTTTTAAATTTTCAAAAATTCACTTTATCTTATTTCATTTGTATTTTCTTGGTCTATATTCCCTATTGTTTCACACACACAGAGAGTGATATAGATGGTCCTTGATTGTCGATACATCGTTCTCCATTCCATACCACAACATCTAGAAGATAATAGATGCTTAATACATGCTGATTTAATGCCAGACTCTGTGCTAGACAGTAGACTCAAATATTCAAACAGAATAATCCCAGTCCGCAGGGAGTTTACATTGCACCAGAAAAAAACAATGTTTACACATATGAATAAATACAAACTGTATACAATTCCTAAAACTGAAGGATGGCACCAGTAGCTGGGAGTGATCAAGAAAGGTCTCAGGGAGGAGAAAGCCCTTGAGCTGAAGTCTGAAGAGATTTTAAAGAGAAATGAGGATGGTGAGCTTTACAGGCAGAGGAGACAACCTTGGCAAAGCATGGTGATAGATGGAATTATTCCGCAGAGGAACAAGTAAGGCAGTTTAGATGAAATAATGCATGAAGTCTGGAAAAACAGTCTAAGACCAGACAATGAAGGACTGGTCAAAGGAGGGAAGACTGAATACAAACATACACACAACAAAGCAATAGGAAGGAGGGAGGAGAAGAGAAATCAGAGGGCGAGGAGTTTAAGGCAGGGATTAGTTCTAAGCAAAACAAACTCTAACTAAAAATGTACAAAATATCTGTGGCGAAGAATGGGAATCTGAGGAGGTGCCCATAAACCAGAGAATGAACACATTTTATGATATATAATGTTATGGGATCCTATTGCTCCACAAGAAATTACGAAAGATAGGGTTTCCGAGAAACTTGTGAAGGCTTGCATGAATTAGCACAGACCAAAATGAACAGAATTGGGAGAAGGATGTGTTGGTGCCATATGGTTAAAACAAACAACTATGAAGGACTTAGGAACTCTCATCAGCATAGTGACCAAATGCTGAAATATGCTGCCCACCTCCTGATATGGAAGTGAAGGAATCAGAATGTAGAATGACATCATTTTTGTTTGGACATGGACAATATCAAAATTTGTTTGACTTGACTCTACGTGTTTCTAACAGGGTTTGGTTTTTCTTTTGTTCTCAGTGGGTGAGGTGAAAAGGCAGGTTTTTGTTTGTTTGACAAAAAGGAAATATAATTTGAAGAATTAATAATCCATGCGAAGAGTGATGAGGGTTTGAATTAGGTGGTGGCTGTGGGAGTGGAGAGAAGGGTATGAATATGAGAGATGTAATGGAATAGGAAAACTTGACAACTGTCTGGATAAAGAGGGTTGACAGAGATGGAAGAAACCCTTCTCTTCCTGTCACCGTTCCATGCCAATGGTCTTTAGGGGAAAGACAGAGATACCCGATAAGAGATGGGATCTTAGATCACTCTGAGGCACAGCTCTCTTATTGTTCAGATGACAGAAACAGAGGCTTGGAGTGACCATGCTACCTTCTGAGCAGTAAATACTGCCCAGGTCTACACCAGATACATGATCATTTTCAGCACTCATCTTCAGTAACCACACCCTGAATAGAGTGATAGAATCATAAATCTGAGCTGGAAGAAACATTAGAAGTCACTGAGACTAACCTCCTCATTATATAGATGAGGAAACTACCCAGGGCCATGCAACTAGTAAGTGTCTGAGGATGGATTCTAAGACATGACACTTTCCCATTTTGTTAAAGAAAATGTCTAATATATGTTTCATATATTCATGAAGTAAAAAAACTTTCTGGTTTAAGCATTACCAGTTTTCTTTTCAAAAAGCTGAGGCCAGGAACAAGAAGAAACAGCAGATCCACCTGACCAGGATGATAGGACTGTTCTGTTGTGTTTTTTTTTTTTGACAGTAACAGTTACCTTTATTTTCTACAGCCATCTTAGGGATATGCAAGTCACAAAATACAGAAACCTAAATGATTTTTCCTTGGGATGTGGAAAGTGCACAACAGATTTCGTCATCCCACTCTGTCAGCTAGGTACACCCATAGTCTAAATATTTATAAAAATTAAAGAGATGAGTCACTCATATTATTTAATTCTCTAGACCAGTAAGTGCCTAATAAATGATTTCTGGGACACACATTTCCTTTACCAGGTATACAACCTTTCGTATCATTTCTATGAGAGACTACTACATTAGATTGACCTACTCTATATTATGCTGAACAAACTGTACTTTTGTATCCATTATATTTAGCATTTACTAGGTTTCCATAGCTACACATTTCTCGAGCTCTTTGCTACCTGAACCTGCTTACATCTGCATGGAACTCAAGGGGATTTAGACCCATAGCTTCAACACAATTCATGAAGTAACAGTGAGACTTACTTACCAAGACCACCCCAGAATTTTGTGCATTTGGATACAAATTATCATCTCATACCTCTGCCAAATGCATTATGGGGAAAAGCATCCTGATCATTTGGCAAATGCTCCTAAACAATCATCCAGGACACTGCAATCTGGTAAATACAGCACCATCATTTAAACAACAATGAGCATTGACCATAAAGGTGGATCATGCTTCTCACGTCATTTGTGTCAATTCACTGAAGGGGGAAGGGGGGGGGACAGTGAAGACTGGAACACCTTCTAGGACCTCAAGGAGAGCACAAATGATGGAATGAATAAAAGTGACACAATACACCACACATCTATGTTTGTTTTTTAATTATGTCTGTGATTTCATCGCAGTTGGAAGCTCCCAGGGAGAAACTTCTCTTCCCAATGCAGATCAGCACCTCCTGTGTAAGATATGGTTGATAATTAGTCAAAAAGCATTTATTAAGTGCCTGCAGCATGCTAAATACTGAGGATGCAAAGAAGAAAAAAGAAAGACAGTCCCTACCCTCCAGAAGCTTTGAAGGAAGACAATACCCAAGAGAAATCAAAAGAGGGAGTGCCAGAGGGTACCCTTTGGAGGGGAGAATGCTCTGAAAGGAGTTTATTGCTTTGCCAAGGAAAGAGGTGACTGAGGGTGCCAAGGTGTTGCGTACCCAAACCGAAGCAATCTCCATGATGGTGAGATTTCAGATTATGAGCTTATCTTGGGGGAACCATGATGTTCATAGAGTCAAAACCAATCAGAACAGCTGATGGGAAATGAAGAGAGACTCTTAAGGAGAGTTGCCTGAGAAGTTAAGTGACTTTTGGAGGTTCACCTAGTCAGAATGTAGCAAAGACAGAATTTGAACCCAGGTTTCCCCAGCTCAAAAGTCAGTTCTTTGTCTAATATACTACGTTGCCTTTCAGCTACAAATTTATCCCTCTTAAAATAAATCCACGTTATTGATGTTCATGCACTATATACAACTACCTCTTATTTAAGCTTATTCAATAATATAGTTTGGAAATTAGAAAACTGTCAATATAGAGAATATATTTTACAGTAGAGACTTTAAACCTAAAGCTTCAAAATTAAGCAATTTTGGTGCCACAATAATACTTTAATTTGTTATAAATTGCAAAGTACTTTTGTATATAATGTTTCATTTTTTCCTTATTTTTTTTATTCTTTTTTATTTTTTTATTTTTCCTTAATTTTTGCCTGTGAGGTAAATAGTCAGGAGAGTAACACATTATGTAGCAGATGAGAACACTTATCAGAAATGTCAGATTGAAGTTCAATTCTTATGAACTGAGGCATAGGAGTGGACAAGTTAAATGGTCTTAAACTAGTTTGGATGGCCATGGGTTCTAGCTAAAATGTCAGAATTAGGTGAGAGAGGGTGACAAGAAACATGACAATATGAAAATTCATTGAGATTCATGGTCTTAAGTATAGCATTAGGTATTGTGATTCACACAAGAAATAAATCTAATACAAGCTAAGTTGGGAAGGTGTCAGGCAGTTACCAGGACATAGTCAAAAAAGTCAAAGTATGGCAGAGGCCAAAAGGTCAAGAACTTAGGTAGAGAGGAGAGGAACCTCTTAGACAAAACTTGAGACAAAGTGATCTCCAAATCCTTAGACAACTCTGTAAGGGACTGACTCTTTAAGATTTGTAAAATTTTATTTGTGAAAAGGATAGAAAAGCAACTATTTCAGAAGATTCTCTGAGAAAGTAGCCTCTTAAAGAAAAGTATTTGGAAACAAAGATAATACTGAGAAGAAAATATCCCCAAAAGTATATGACAAAGAGACCATGGTCTGAGAAGCCCTAAGGGAAAGTTCCCCTCAAAGGAAAGTACTTATTGAAGACCAAAAAAAAAATCAAGGAGTTTTGTTTCCTAGCAGACAATTTACTTATGGATATTACATAAAACTGTTATGAGATTGATTACTGGAAAACTGACAACTAGAACTTTCTTGGCAATTATTACATGATTTTATATAGCCAATGTGGACCACACCTGATGGGTTTCTTACCCTAAAGAATTAAATCACTTCAAAAAGAGAGAGACCATACTTTAAAGCTGGAATTGGTCAGTGGCCCAAAGAAGCAAAAGTAGAGAATACAGAACAGGAACTTTCTCCTTCTGTTTCATGACAGCCAGAGCCAAGCCCAACTGAAAAGAGGGCTCATAGAAAAGTAGCTGATAGAAGAGCTTGAAGTATGTGTTCCTCACTTCACTCTTCCCACTGAGATGACTGGAGAAAGACATTGTTTGCATATCCTACTAGGAACTAAGCTGATTGGAGGAAAAAGTGTTGCTACTGGAGCTGATTTAAAGAAAGAAGAATCCTCGACTGCTGAACAGAAATGATTGGAGAAAGTAGAAGCTTGTGAGCATTGCCCTTTACTGTGCCTTAAGGCTTGAGAGAAAAGAAAATCCTTTAGGACCTTTTATTGACACCTATGACTTGAGGCAGGAAAATTCTTTAAAACTCAGACAAGAGAGCCAACCTGTATAGCTCTGTACATGCAAGAAACTGTTTTTTGCTAAAAAAGAAAGTAATACTGCCTTAAAGCCCAGTCAAGAAACTGTTGTAAAGGAACAGCCAGAAGTAGTCCTCCCAGAAGATGACTTTATATACAAATGTTCCCTAAGGAGATCAAAGATACCATAACTGAGACTTGTGCAATCACATGGTACCCTGAATATATAGGTTTCCCCACTCATGGGTTTATTTGCTAAGTTTAGTTCTGTAATTATTCTTCCTCATAGGCAGTCTGTGTATTAATGGTAGAGTATTGACTTGGGCTTATTCATAGTTTGCATTCGATATAGGCAATAGAATTTTTGCGATTAAGAATAAGGGTATCATGCTGCCTGAGAAATGTGGCTAAGGCTGAATGAACTGATTCACTCCCAGCAATAGAGAATTGTGGTAACATGCTCCCCATCTCCATTCCTCTGCCCAACATAATAAGTCTTTGCTCTAAAGTTTCTATTTGAAATGTGTTTCCATAATTGTTCATTTAAATCATCTAAAGTTGGTTTAAAAATATAATACATTCTTTTCATAGCCTGATTTTGATCGTTCATGTATTTATTCTTAAGATGAAGCTGCAAAAATTGCTTATTATCAACAGGGTAAACAGTGTCAAGAGCTATAGAATGAAAGACATTTATTTTCTTAACAAAGTAAAAGGTAAAGCTTTCTCCTAAAAAGGAGGTGGATGTGTAGTGCAGGGCCTCAAGGAAAGAAGAGATGGCTACTAGGAAAATTGCTGTAAAGAGTCATACAAGGAAAAAAGAAAAGATTTCCATGTAGCAGTGAAATTTCAGTTAAGATTAGGTAAGAAATTTGCAGTTAGATCCTGTTGTGTGTCTTTCCTGTAATGGTAGCTAGCAATATATGAATAAAGGGAATGAAGATGATGTAGTAAACCAAAATTGGGATTACTCAAGGTCATGGAAGAATCAATCTAGAGGTAGAAAGGACCTTTAGAAGTGACTGAATCAGGGCGGGAGGAAGAGAAGAGTGAAAATGGAAGAGTAGAAGGACAGACCCACTCTAGTTCTTCCACCAAAGCCCATAAAATACCTGTTAAAAATGACTCTAAACAAATTCAAGAGCATCAGAAGCCACAACATGACAGAGTAAAAGAGATTTCCAGCCCAAGACAACCTGGACAGCTAACAGGAAAGATCTATCGCACTGAGCTCAGAGCAGAGCACAGCCCACAGAGCATAGTCCAGCCTTGGCCAAGCTGTCTAGCAAGATCAGGACTGGAGCAGTCTTCAGGGTGGGAAATCCCAGTAGCAGCTCAGATTCCCAGATTCCTCAACCCACAAAGGCCAAAGACAGCTTCAAAGGTCAATGAGAAAGCTCTTTCACCTGAGTGAGAAGGGAATGAGGTCTGGCCTTGGTCCCAGAGCAGCAGCAGTAGCTACAGTAGTAGCATCCATTTTAGGGGCTTTCAACCTAAAGCCCCTGGGGGAATCAAGCAGCCAATCTGGGTCTCAGCCCTGAGTAGCGGTCCTGGGATGAGGAGGAGCTCTGGTGTAGTGGAGCTGGAGACAGGTGTAGAGAGGGAATTCTACTTGCACATCCTGGGCAGAAAAGTTTGTGGTTGCTCCCAGACCAGAGTGCAGGCCAGGAGAGGAATAAACTCCTCTCCCTTGATTGTGCCACCATGGAAGAACTGAGAACTTACAGGTCCCTAGAGTACACCTTCCACTTGACAAAGGACTCAATAGTCAAGTAACAGACTGAGAAAATGCATAAAAAGGGGAAAAAATAAGACTATAGAAGGTTACTTTCTTGGTGAACAAGTATTTTCCTCCATCCTTTCAGATGAGGAAGAACAAAGGATGCCATCAGAGGAAGACAACAAAGTCAAGGTTTCTGCATCCAAAACCTCCAAAATAAATATATAGTGGTGTCAGACCATGGAATAGCTCAAAAAAGATTTTGAAAATCAAATAAGAGAGGTGAAGGAAAAATTGGGAAGAGAAATGAGAGCAATGCAAGAAAATCATGAAAAGCAAGTCAACAACTTGCTAAAGGAGACCCAAAATTTAAAAACAGACTAATCCATATGGCAAAAGAGGTCCAAAAAGCCAGAATTAGCCAAATGGAAAAGGAGGTTCAAAAGCTCACTTAAGAAAATAGTTCTTTAAAAATTAGAATGGAGCAGATGGAAGCTAATGACTTTATGAGAAACCAAGAAATTACAAAACAAAACCAAAAGAATGAAAGAATGGAAGACAATGTGAAATATCTCATTGGAAAAACAACTGACATGGAAAATAGATCCATTTAAAAATTCAAAAATTTAAAAAACCATAATGATAAAAAGAGCCTAGTCATCATCTTTCATAAAATTAGCAAGGAAAACTGCTCTGGTATTCTAGAACCAGAGGGCAAAATAAATATTGAAAGAATCCACCAATCACCTGCTGAAACAGATCCCACAAGAAAATCTCCTGGGAATATTGTAGTCAGATTCCAGAGTTCCCAGGTCAAGGAAAAAATATTGCAAGCAGCCAGAAAGAAACAATTCAAGTATTGTGGAAATACAATCAAGATAACACAAGATCTAGCAGCTTCTACATTAAAGGATCAAAGGGCTTGGAATATGATATTCCAGAAGTCAAAGGAACTAAGATTAAAACCAAGAATCACCTACCCAGCAAATCTGAGTATAATACTTCAGGGGAAAAAATAATCATTCAATGAAATAGAGGACTTTCAAACATTTTTAATGAAAAGACCAGAACTAAATAGAAAATTTGACTTTCAAACACAAGAATCAAGAGAAGCATGAAAAGGTAAGCAGGAAAGAGAAATCATAAGGGACTTACTAAAGTTGAACTGCTTACATTCCTACATGAAAAGATAATATTTATAACTCTTGAGACTAGGGTAGTTGGAGGGATTATATACATATAGACAGAGGGCACAGGGTGAATTCAGTAGGAAGGGATGATATCTAAAAATATAAAATTAAGGGGTAAGAGAGGAATATATTGGGAGGAAAAAGAGAATGGGGCAAATTATCTCTCATAAAAGAGGCAAGAAAAAGCTTTTTCAGTGAAGGGGAAAAGGGGGGAGAAGTGAGGGAAAATGTGAAGCTTACATCACATTTGGCTTAAGTAGGGAATAACATGCACCCTCAATTTGTTACGAAAATCTATCTTACACTACAGGAAAGTAGGGGAGAAGGAGATGAGAGGGATGCAGTGGAAATGATAGAAGGGAGGCCAAATGGGAGGAGAGAGTAATTAGAGGTAAACACTTTTGAGAAGGGACAAGGTCAAAAGAGAGAATAGAATAAATGGGGGTAGGATAGGATGGAGGGGAATATAGTTAGTCTTTCACAACGTGACTATTATGAAAGTCTTTTGCATAACTACACATATATAGCCTACATTGAAATGCTTGCCTTCTTAGTGGGTATGGGTGGGGTGAGAGGACTAGAGAGAAGCTGGAATTCAAAGTTTTAGGAAAGAATGTTGAGAATTGTTTTTACATGTAACTGGGAAATAAGAAACACCAGGTAATGGAGTATAGAAATCTATCTCAACCTACAAGAAAAAAGAAAAGATGGGGATAAGGGAAAGAAGGGGTGTGACAGAAGGGAGGGCAGATTGGGGGAAGGGGTAATCAGTCTTGGGGTGGAGGGAGGGGAGAGATGGGGAGAAAATTTACCACTCAAAATCTTGTGGAAAAGAATGTTAAAAACTAAAAATAAATAAATAGATTTTTAAAAAGAAATCACTAAATCCAATGACCTCTCATTTTATAGATGAAGAAACTAAAGATAGAGATTGGACCAAGGTTATACCAATTGTGAACTTCTGGATTTAACCCAAGTCTTTCTGGATTGTGAGTTTAGTGCTTTATCCACTACACCAGAGACAAGACTAAGAGGCAAGAGAATCAAGAGGACAAAACGTAGCTGAACTTGTTTTTAGGATCAGTAGTGTGAAGAAAGATGACAAAAGTAAGGGCAGGGAGAGGGAGTTGAATGAGGAAAGAAGAAGGGTTGGAATGACTAGGAATCACAGTGAGAATGCAAACTAGATTTTAGAGGAGTAAAACCTGGAAAGAGATGGAATTATAGGGGATTATGATCAAAGAGATGAGTCTCAGAGTTTGGGATTTTGGAGATAGCCCACTCTTGATAGAGACTGGACTTGTGGTTTCGTTGAGATAGGAAGTCTCTCTACCAATGTATGGTGTCATCACCTCTGCATAAAGTCTCGGACAGTTGCCTAGAATACTCAGATAAGTGACTTGTCCAGGGTCACTAAGCCAGTATGTATCAGAGTAAGGACTTGAATACAGATTCCCTCGCTCTAAAGCAAACTTACTTACCATGTTGCCTCTCAGTGGGGAATAAAGAGGTCAATGATGTGGACATCCCTATGGACATCTGAGGTGGAGTGATAAATCATCAGTTTAAACAGCTAATGAACTGAGCCATCAGGGTGCATGATAAAGTACCAGTGCATACATTAAGTAGAGGTGCAAGGATTGATTGGATAGAAAAACTGCCAGTAAGATTTTGAACTCCTTGGAAAATCAAGGCAATTATTGCAGACAAATACATTACTGCAATAAGACTTTCATCTAGGGAGATTTTTTTTTTAAAAAAAAAGAGTAAACATCAAAGTAGGAATTGATGCTAAGTGTCAACTAAGAAGGAGAGCCTAGGGTTGTCAGTGAAGAACAAAGAAGTATGTGCCTTCTCCCCCACCTGGTTCAGTGTGTTAGAAGGCACAAGAGAAGGCACATTCAGTACTAAAGATGGATCCAGTGTCCTCTGAAGGGTTCAGTGAGAACAGTGAAAAAGAAAACGGAAGAAGTCTAGGATCTTAAAAGTTTACTAAGCGATTGAATGGTAATTCCAGAAGGTGCAATGGAAAAGGAGGGTAAAAGTGGTACAAGGAACTCAGGAGAGAAAGGGCAGAGGCGGGCAGAGATGAGCCGTCTGGGATTGGAGGCCAGCGGAGGGGGCTTTCTCTTTGGTAGATGACAACTCTGAAATACAGGGATTAGGGGAAGAAGGTCTGGGGGTTGGCTAAACATAGGAAGAGGAAATTCTGAATCTCAGAGTTAGGGTCCTACTATCTGAAATCGTAGGATCATAGATTTAGAGCAGAAGGGATTGAGGAGGCCTCCTAGTCCAACCCCCCTCCTTGGGCACTGGTCACAGCTAGTACAGTCAGGGTGGATCTGGAATCTGGGTATTCCTAGCTCTACGTTCAACACTTTCAGAAACACCAAAGCAGAAAAGGAGCCAGCAAGGAGATAAGGGCAGGAGCCTGGGCGGGTAATCGAGTCATTGGTGCCTGATTGAATTTATACTATGTGCCAGCTCCTTTGTTTCTTCAGATGACGCATAACCAAATGATACCATGAATACAGGATAGGAACTTGGCTCCCCATTGGACCCAGCACCTGAACAAGGTCCTAGGGACAAGAGGCTTTGGTATTTGGGTCTCCAGTCTTGAGTGAGAGCCAGAAGGAGAGAGGTCTGGTGTCTGAGGTTCTTGTCCTGGGTGAAATCCAGGTAGCAAGAGGCCAGGCATTTTGGTGAAGGAGGACAGAATAAATTCAAAGACAGCATGGAACATTAGAAGAACACTCTCTGGAGTGAGAGGACCTGAATTTGAATAATAACTGATACTTAATACCTGTGTAACTTTGGGCAAGTCACAACTTTTCTGGGCCTCAATTTCTTCATCTTTTGAATGAGGAGGTTAGACTTGAAGATCTTTCACAAACCTTTTTGACCTAAGTCTATGACCCTATAAATAGTATTTTTACTGCGGCAGTAGGCTCCAGAGTGAAGAGATTTCCAAATGCAGTCTCTAAATACCATTAGAGAGAAGTTCCAGCATAGTTCATAGGATCCTAGAATTATACCTGGAAGAGATCTAAGAGGCTTTCAAATTCAACCCCTTCACTTTACAGATGAGGAAACTAAGGCATAGTAAAATAAAGCAACTTTTCAAAGATCAAACAATTCCTGTCAGAGACAATACTTGAATGCAGCTCTTTCTGACTGTCCTTTCCAGTCCAGTGCTTTACTCACCATACCACACTGCCTTTCATCAAATTATAATGACATAGGACAGAGAATGTACAGTCTCTACAAGGTTCTGGAGCAAAATCTATCCCTGAAAGGGGTTAGGTCTAGAGTTCTCTCCTCCCTAGGGCCAGTGATGGAGAAGGCAAGACCCCTGATATTCATCAGTTCCCCCATAAACTTGGGGATGCTCAGTTGCAATGGAGAGTTGTAGCAACACAAGGTCCAGCCTTCACGTTTGTCAGTAGGTTGGGAACAATATATTCTAGCAGTAAACATAAACTCTGGGATTTAAAGAGAACTTTATAACCTGACCACATCCTATCTTTCCAGACAAATTACAAATTACTCCCTCAATACAGTCTACATTCCAGTCAAACAACTCCTTGAGGTTTCTCACAGCATCCTGAGTTGTCTTGACTTTTGTCTTACCACCAGTCTCTGATGACTGGGGGACAGAGTGAGGTTGATGACTTTGTGCAGCTCCACCTCACTTAAATCCAATTCACTCACAAGTCAAGACATCACCCTGTGATGTCATGGGTCCTATTAGACAATGAAGGACAGATAGCAACAACACAGCATCCCATCTCCATACCTTTGCACTGGCTGTGCCTCCTACCTGGAAGGCACATTCTTCTCACTTGCTCTTTTTATAAACCCTGTTTTCCATCAAGGCTTTGCTCAAATGCATCTTTACCAGTAAGCTTTTCCTTATACCACACAGCTATGGGCCACTCCTCCCTATCTAATTCATTCTTATTTTCTACATCTCTGTGTATTATAAGTAACGTAGGCTCCCTGAGGATGGGAACTGTTTTACCTGTCTTTATATCCTCAGAACCCAGCACAGTGCCTGGCACCGTAGTAACCACTTCATAAATGCTTCTTCACTGATTGCATCATTGATTCCAGAGAAAGGAAACTTCCCAATCCAGGCCTTTAAGCAAGAGTCTCAGTTTCCTACAGCTTGTGATGGAGAATCCAAAGAAGTAAAGATGTTTCAGTAGGAACACTGGAAACAATAGCGCTCCTCACTTACCTGGACACTCACTAATAGAGGATGACTCTAGGATATAGGTTCCAAGGCTACATGATCTAGGGTGAGGAGGTCTAGGACCACCACCCTCACTAGCTAAGAAACAGCAGCTCCCAGCTGGGGTAGGTTTGGGAAGGAAAATGATGAGGCCAGTGTTAATCAGTGTGCGATAGAGGTGCTGACAGAACATTCAAGTGTCTGGGTCTAGCTGGCAATTAGAAATGCAGCATTGGAGCTCAGGAGAAGTAGATAAAGGGGTCAGATTCATTTGTAGAAATGGTCGTTTAATCTCTAGGAGTAGATAAGAGTAACAAAGGAGAAAGAGGCTTTCCTGATCCCAACAATTAGTCCCCTCACTCCCAAACGACCTTGGGTTTAACTATCACAGACCCACACAACATACAGCCTATGTATGGGCTGTACATTGTACAGGCCTGAACTTTCATTTTAATACATGTTAGTCTTCTTTGTCTTTAATCTCTGTGGGCATATACGTCTATATATAGACACACACAGAAACAGACACGTGTGTCTCTGTATATATAAATATATATGTGAACATATATGCACTTGCAAAATTTCCCATTAAAATGTAAGCTCTTTGAATACAGGAACTGTTTCATTCATTGTTTTTATCCCCAACGTCTAGTACCATGTCTGGCTCATAGCAGGGGTTTAATAAATGTTTACTGATTGATTGATGAATTGATTAGGGTCCTATGACTTTCGAAGGCCCACAGCAAGCAGAGGTTATAGGATCTTTATTAATCAATGGATAAAGCCTTCCTAAGTACCCATCAGAGGGGGGTTATAAAGGAAGCAGCTACCAGTGCCACAGTGCTAGCTAGCATGGCCCAAGCCTTTTGTGGTGTGGGGAACCTCAAGATTTCCAGCAACTTGTGAAGCTGGACTTTCCCAGGGATATCCACAAAATTCAAAGAAAGAGAGATTTGGATGTATGTGAAAAGCTTCCCAGGTAACTACACTCCCCACGGCTACATTTCTTTTGCAACATGGTGGTCTCCCCAGGCTCTCTTGCTCTCCCTACTGACAGCAGTCACCTTACAGTATGAGGACCAGTTTAGAAACACTACTCCAGAAGCCTGGGACGGCTTTATTTCTGTAGGTTAGTTGCAGGTAGCTTCATACTAAGGAGAGGCTGGGGCTCACACTCAGGGTTCTTAGCAAAAACAGCTGCCTTCCTTCTTGCAAAAACAGCAGGAAAAGAGGAAACAAAAAGTCATGTGATTTGTCATATTATCTGACAGGTAATAGCTAGAATTTAAATAGTGCTTTAAGACTGCAGAGTAATTAACAAATGTCTCCTTTTCTGTTCAAAACAACACTGGGTGGTAGCTGGTGTTACTATCCATTCAACACGTCGTCTCAAATAAAACTATTGTAGGTCATGTATCATGGTTACCCTAGAGGATCAAAATGAGCTCTGGCCTCAGCAACTTGTACTTGAGTATTACATGTCACAGAGGCAGTTCAGGATTGGTTTTTTTCCTCTTACAAATGATGATTATTATAATTAAACTTGATTAAACCTCAAAGGCAGCATTTCTCAAATTTATTTAGCCACAGAACACTTTGGGGTTTGAATTACTCTAAATTAATGGAGCCTATAAATGCTGGTCATGGAAGTCTGGAATAATCTCAAAATAAAAAGGAAGGTATTTTCGCTACAAAATTCAGGTAATGGTCTAAAACTGGAAAAGAGCCACACAAATAAATATTTTGGTATTTTCATAATCTCATAGAGAAACATTTTGGCATAGTAGATAGAGTCTGGCACTGGAGCCAGGAAGCCCTGATTTCACGTTCTGCCCCTGACAAGTATGACTGAGTGAGCACAGAGAAGTCACTTAAGCTCTTAGTGGCCCCAGAAAACAAGCTTATGAGATATAGACAAGTTATCAATCTACACCAGTGGAAGGAGTTTTCATGCAGAGTTCCTGAGGACAGGTCAAGAAAATTACCATCGTCATCATTACTCTCACACATTTAATGCCTTTGAGGAAAAATAGCTCTTCACATCCAGATTCTCATGGAACCTCGATTCCTTCCCATCACATAGAACACCAGCGTTCTGCAGCACTTTGATTTCATTTTATTGATTCTACATTTAATTTATGGATTTCAATAATCATTTCAATATCATATTATAATAAAAAAGAAGATTGCCCATGAAACTGCAAATCTATGATGTACAACTTATTTCTTTTAAAGTTATAATAATGTGTTATATAATATAATTAATATGCTGTAACAATATAATGTAATATAATAATAGTATTATAAAATTATCATGTAAATTTCTATTTTTTCATCTCCCCTACTCCAGAGATGACTAAGTAAAATCATTCTATACATACTTCTATTTAGCAGTTCTTGCTCTGGATGCAGAAAGCTTCTTCCTTTATATGCCCTTTGCAGTTAATTTGGGTGTTTATCATAGTCAAAATGACTTAGCCACTCAAAGTTGTTCTTAAAACAATATTACTATTACTGTATACAACATTCTCTTGGTACTGCTCATTTCACTCTGGGCCATTTCCAGTTATCCTGTTGAATATCTGTTGTCATTTCAGATAGTCACTGGATTCAGATGGCTCTGGAGGAGAAGTGAGGCTGGTGACCTGTACAGCTCTCTCTCTCAAAGCAAAGTGCAAGTCATGCCATCATTTCTCTGATAGCATGGTCTTCTTCGGCAATGAAGGATGAACACAATTTCCTGAAAGTCTATCCATGTTTTTCTAAAATCATTAAGCTCATCATTTCTTACATCACACTGATATTCCATCACAATCACATGCCACAACTTGTTCAGCCATTCCTCCCATTGATGGGCATCCCCACAATTTCCAGTACTTTGCTACCATAAAGACAGCTGCTATAAATATTTTGGAGTGTGTAGGTTCTTTTTCTTTTTCCCTAACCACCTTGGGAAACAGATTTAGTAGTAATACTTTTGTGCAAAAGGGTACAGGTAATAATTCTATAGGTATAATTCCAAACTGATCTACAAAATAGTTGGATCAGTTCACAATGTCACTGATAATGAAGTAGTATTCCAATTTGTCCACATCCCCTCCAACTTTTGTCACTTTCCCCTTCAATCATTTTAGCCAATTTGATAGGCATAAAACAATATCTCAAGGTTGTTTTCACGTACATTTCTCTAATCAATAGTAATTTGGAGCATTTTTCATATGATTATAAAATGTTTTGAGTTCTTTATCTAAAAACTTTCTGCTCATACTCTGATCATTTTATCAATAAGGAAATGACTCATTTTCTTATAGATTTTACAAAGTTCTTTATATATTTGAGATATGAGATGTTTATCTAAGAAATTTTCTATAAAAATTTTTTCCCAATTTTCTGCTTGTGTTCTGATCTTGGCTACGCTCTCCAGCACTTTTTCCTAAAAGCAATGTCTTTAAAGTAAATGCTGCCATATTCTTAGCCTAGGATGAGATTTACAACAATGGGGCATCTTGCTCTGGTCTCATGGCTTTAACTAATCTACCTTGCTTTTCATTTTGGTTATTCTTTCCTGTTCACCTCATCTCACTTCCTCTCTCCCCAGCCAAACAATAGCTGTATGTTGAATCCATTGTTGATGTTTGTCTTTCATAGTCAAAGAGGACCAAAATAACATCAGGATGTTGAGGTCAAGTGTGTCCAACTGTGGCTTATCAGACCAATACAAGCTCAAAATGTTCTACCACAGATTGGGCACAGATAGTCCATTTGAACATCTGGGATGAAAAAGTATCTAGATTTGCACTTCTCATATTTCTCTTGAGCTACTGAAATTCTATTTTGCTCATCAAGCCCAGATTCTTCTTTCATGTGGGCATGCCATGCCAGGTAGTTTTTGCCAGCATCTCCCAAGTCTCACAATTGATACCAAACTTCTTCAGAGAAACCTTGAGAGTGTCCTTGTACTGCTTCTTCTGGCCTCTGTGTGAGCACTTATCTTCTGTGATTTCTCCATAAAATAGTCTTTTAAGGAAACATACATTTGGCATTCAGACAATGTGGTCAGGATTATTTCCTTATCACTGATCACTCTGGCTCTGTCAAGCACTGAGTAGCTGAAATGTATGAGAGGTATTTGGCTCATAAATAGTCTTCAGGTTATCTTAAAAAGCACTTTCAATTGTTGCTAGCAGTGTAAAATTAAATCTCATCTCCCTTCTTACTTAGCCAAGAATCCTACGCTTCGCTTGCACTTTACTTTTGTTGGAGTTAAATACAGCCTTCTTAGAGACAGAGGAATTGTCCTGTTAGTAAACTCTATGGAGTCCTCATTTTTCCATTTAGCAGTTTCTGAATTTACCCATCATTTTCATCAAACCAGTCTTGATGTTTGTGAGTGTTCTGACCCAAATGAGTAAATGTGGTGCTATATACCAAATCTCTCAAAGCTGCTGCTTTCTTCTCTCCTCCACTGTTCTTAACTGCTTGTTAGCTCAGCTTTCCCTCCAAGTTAGCAAGAAACTGTTTAGACTCAGAGAAGTGCTCTAATCTGTTGACATTCAGTCTCCTGATACTCATCTTGCCTTGAGGCCACTACTCTTGCTGAATTTGAAGATTTAGCATTGAGAGGCTAAGTCTGTGATCAGTCCAGCACTCTGTGCCACACACCACCTTCATCACTCTCACATCCTGTCTCTTACCCTTACATTGACATAGTCTATTAAATGCCAGTGCTTGCTGTGAGAGTGCATTCACAGTTGAGTTTAGATAAACAGAAGACAAAGTTGGAGAAGAGAAAGTCATGAGACACACAATTCTTCAATAGTGACCGTTGCTGTTGCTATGTCTAACTACATTCCTCTCAAGAACTCTCTGCCATGTCTGATAGTCTATGCCTGCTCTGGTATTATAGTCACCTAGAATTACAAGCTGGTCTTCTTTTGGTGTATTGATGATGAGGGTCTCAAAAGAATTCTGTGAAGACCCAGAGACTCTCATCATCAGTATGATGAAAGAGGACTTATCAGACATGGCAGAGAGTCCTTGGAAGGAATGGAGCTGGAAACAGAAACAGCAATGATCATTATGAGAGATCTGTGTGTCTCATGACCTTCTCATCACCAACATTGGCATTTAATAAGAGTAGTGACCCCAAGACAAGATGATTATCTCAACAAATTAGAGTACTTCCCAGAGCCTGATTAATGGCCACTCCACAAGGTAAGTTGGCCTTCATTTGCCAAGCTTGTTTTACTGAGGACTGCTATTTAGATATGGGACCTACTGAGCTGTTCATCTTTCAGGTCTACTGAATTTTGTGTTGTTCATGAGTATGCACTCATTCCATGTAACAATGGTGAGTGGAATCATTTTTGCAAAAATTTTTGTTCCTTTTTTTTCTGTTTCTACCCGGGATGGGATCCCTTCCTGCCATGGTAAACAGGCCAGTTGGCGAAGCAGATGATTTTTAAAGCACTTTTTCTAGTCCTTTTCTAGTCACCCTCAGGAGGTGAGCAGTGCAGTCCTTAAAAAAATGTTGCTCAGACACCCAGGGGGCTGCTACATCCCACTGCTACTTCAGTCCAGTAAGAATACAACCCTATGGGCCTGGACCACCTGTGTACAGTGTATCTGCACCTGCTGCTTTGTCACTTACCATCATCACAGGACTTCAAGAAAGGTAAAGTGGTAAAATTATATGTGGTAAAATAGTATGGGTCATGTCTTTACTTAAGTGTGAATTAGAGCTAAGTGAGACACAGTTACATGAAGTTGTTAGCCTCACTCTCTCTTCCAGAGTTGTCAGAGTCCAATGGGAAAACTTAAGTCAAGACAAGTGGAAACGGCCAGGGATGCAGTGGGTGACCTTGGTATCTTCCATGTCTGACCAAGCTCTAAGCCCTCCATAGCACCTGCTTTAGTTGCCTTCATTAGAACAAATTGCTCTTATCTATCCATTCTGCCAGAGGAAATCTTCTCATACTTGGGGTAGACATCCCCCTAACTCACTGATGGGTTTGAGGCTGTGAGTTACCCTCATTCTGGTTTAGTCAGATTACCTGTGCCTAGATTTCTATGCATCTGACCTCTATGCTTGTAAGGCAATGAGTCCAACGGCAGAAACAAGGTATTGCCTCTTTCAGGAATGTGATGCCCAAAAGAGTAGGCTACTTTCTATAATGAGACATGAGCTTCTGGGAAGAGTGGGGGAAGGGCTGTAAGAAAATTGATGAGTGGTTGGGGGAATGGGACACATGGTAAAGACAAAGAATAACTCTTACTATTTCTCTGTTCACTCTTCTGGGACAGGGAATTTGACAGGATCATAGATACAAAGCGTCAAGGGACCTTTTGAAGTCATCCAGACCAACCACCTCATTTTCCAGATGGGAAAACTAAGACATAGAGAGGTTCAAATGACTAGCCCAAGGTCTGATCTTAAGCATCTTCCAGGTATGATTGGGTGGGCAGCTATCTAAGTGACAACTAAAAAAATATTTCATTTTATCCTTAGACATGGTGTTGCTAATAGTAATCATTAAGTGTTTGGTCTTTATATTCGTCACCTAGTTATGTTTAATGCCTTCATTAAAATTGTAGTAAAGCGACAGGCTCATGCTATTTACCACAGAGGCTAAAGCGTCTTCAAAGAACTTTGAATGCATGTGGGCATATACATATTATGTCAGCATAATTGCCTCCTTATGTCCTCTCCTTCAGGGGAACGTGCAGAAATCTTTCCTAATCTACCCTTCCTTCATGGTGCTAGTTTGCCAACATCAAGGGGAGTAACATTCTTTTCCAAATGGCCCCTTCTCATCAGAAGATTTCTCTTCTGATAGGATCACCCTTTAGCTCGGAGTTCCCATTGAAGTGGCCGCCAGTGGGGGAGTGGAACATGTGCAAACAACTCAGGATCAGAGGATGTTACAAATGCAGTTAGACCATCTGGTTACTACTGATTTCAAAACCACAAGGCAGTTCCAGGACAAGGTCAAAGCAAAAAGACAGAGGAGGGCATTATGTAGCTCCTAGTAATGACTGCTCCTCTGTTTCACCATCCACCCCAATGCCATTTGTCTACACAATTGCAACACACATTGTTTGAACCGGTATGTCCAAAAAACCTGATATATGCCAAGTGCATTCTTTGTAAACACAAAATAACAACAAAGTCACAAAAGAGTCCTGCAAAGTTTTCATCACGTTGTAATGGAATTTAAACCATAGAATTTTAGAGCTGAAAGGGACCCTGTGATCATCTAATAGAAAGTTCTCATTTTCCAGATGAGAAAGGTAAGAGATCAGCGGAGTGATCTGCCCAAAGTCACACAATTCACAGGTAGCCAAGTTGGAATTAGAACATAAGCCTCCTATTCTACTTCCGTGCTTCCCCCTCAACATGCCATGATTACAGTAGACTTGATCTTATGTCCAATTAGCCATGAAGGAAATCATTTGTTAATTCCCCTTTTTCAAAGGCTTGAACTACATTCAAAAGCTGGTAGGATTCTGTTACCGTTTGACCATGTCAGCTACACACACACACACACACACACACACACACACACACACATTTAATAAACTCCAGTGAGTCCCTATTACTACCTGGATCAAATATAAACTCTTGTGTGGCTTTTAAAGCATGATATAACCTGATCCCTCCCTATATTTCCAGTCTTCTTACACATTACTTCCATCTACATAAAATGCAGCAACACTTGTCAACTTTTTGGCTTTAAATATGATGCCCCATCCTCTGGCTCCATGCCTTTACCCTGGCTATTCTCCATGCCTGGAATGTTCTCCCTCTTCATCTCTGCCTCATGATTTTCCTGGTCCCCTTGCCCTCCTCCCACTGCTACTTCCTTCCCTTTAAGATTATTTTCCACCTACACTGTGTAAAACTTGTATGTATGTGGTTGTTTGGCCATTTCCCTGATTAAAATGTATGTTCCTCAATGGCAGGGTCTGTGCTTTTGTCTTCCTTTGCATCCCCAGTGCTTAGCGTGTTGCCTTGAATTTAGTGAGTGTTTAATAAAGACTTGTTGTTAACCGTGATTTTCAATTCATGGGATTTCAATTTTCAATTTCAATTTCAATGAATTTTCAATTCAATTCATACAGGCAGCCCATCAAGTCAGGAAGTCTTGACCCAAATATGGTTATTCAATCCATATCACAGAGGTTAAGAGTACGGTGCCTCTGTGATTTGGAAAACCCACATAAAATTTTTTGACCCTCCCTTCCTACCACAAAAGAAGTCTGAATTATTTTGGCATTAAAAGATAAAAGTACAATGTTATTATACAATACTGCACATATATCTTGTGCCTTTCTGAAATTCTAAACTTTTTCTGTGCTTTCTGGGACCTTTGGGTGTCAGCTGTGACTTCCACAAAATTTCCAAAAAATTTCCATTTTTTTGTACCAACCCACAATATATAAAAATGGCAATGGGGAAAGTATCAGTATGGAAAGGACTGTACTGACTCTAAACAGGGCATCTATCCTCTCATTACTCCCAGGCAACTCTCAAAGATTCCAAGTTACAAAGCAAGTGTATTGGTATCAATTGGTGTGGGGCAGGGGCTTAACCAGGCATTGAAATGTCTATCAACAAATCCTAGGATATTTATAAAATTGGATGGGGGGAAGAGATTTTATTTTCACTAACCTTTGGTTTCCTTTGTAATCCTATATATTTTATTTTATGCATTTAAAAGCATCTGAGATGGGGTCCATAGGCCCAACTAATCTACCCAAAGGATCCATGACGCCAAAAAAGGGTTTAAAAAGCTCCCAAATAGGAGATCTCCTTGTGGAGAGTTCCCTAGGTCAATGAAGTCATAGATCTGGGCTAAAAACTATGTATGCATTATGCATAAAGTCATCCTTATCCTTAGCTTAGCAATACACAGAATCCCAGATCAGAAAGAGACCTTCCTCAAAGACTGCCTCATCCAGTCTAGGGGCTAAGAACAAGAAAGAGTTCATTTTCCTTATGGGGACACTGAAGTCCAGAGAAAAAAAGGGATTTGCCCAAGCTCACACCACTACTTTGTGACAAACCTGACAATAAGATCCAGGTCTATGCAGTGTTCTTTCTATTCTATTCTAGCTATTATGAAACCATCTACAACCAAACACTACTAGTGCTACAGATTCTTTCCATAGAGCCTTCTTATTTACCTCTCCTCATTAGGAGAAATGAATGCTATCGGCAAAATAAGTCTTATGCTGAGACAGAAGTGATAACTCTATGTGTGGTACAATTTGGGGATACCCAAGGAGGCATCCCATTTTCCCTATTAC
Organism: Notamacropus eugenii; assembly: GCF_028372415.1. Classification (NCBI taxonomy): domain Eukaryota; kingdom Metazoa; phylum Chordata; class Mammalia; order Diprotodontia; family Macropodidae; genus Notamacropus; species Notamacropus eugenii. Next base: position 96,635,195 of record NC_092872.1, on the reverse strand, counting down.
ACACTCACCATCTTGAGACCATGTGGTGCAGTGGACAGAGGACTAGACGAAGTCAGGGAGACCTAGGTTCATGTCCCACTTCAGAAGTAGACTAGCAACGTGACTCTCAGCAAATCGCTTAACCCTGTTTCCTTAGTTTCCTTATCTATAAAGTGAAGAGATTGAACTCCTTATGTTCTTTCCAACTCTAAACCTATAATTCTGTGATCCTGGGACTCAGGTTCAAAGTCACATGAGTTCTTTCAGTCTCAGTTTCTTCATTCATAAATGGGTACTATGATAATATTTATCTCACAGGATTGTTGGGAGGATCAAACGATATAACATGGGGCACTTTGCAAATCTTAATGTACTACAGAAATATTAGCTATTATATTTGATTGCTTCTATTTTAATTTGACTTTCCTTCTGGTTTCTCCTTTGATGACATCAAATTGATGCTTCTCTATAAGGAAGAAAAAGCAGACAGCTTAGCAATGGAAATATACAGATTTGACAGCTTCCGATAAAGCTTTATATCCAATATAATCAAATCAATTCTGTCATAGATCCAGTAAAGAATGTTTCATTCAATTTCCCTATGACTTCCTTCATTATTTCTATAATTTTACTAATCAAAATATCCTTTACTGGTCACCAGTGTGGTAACAGCTTTGCTTTTGTATTTGTATCCCAAGTACTCAGCCCAACGCTTGGCACAAAATTAGAGCTAAATAAATGTTATTTTATAATAGCTCAAATTTGTATAATGCTGACTATATGTCAGTCACTGTGTTGAGTACTTTACAAATACCTCACTTTTAACTTATATCTGTATGTATAGATCTAAATATATGTAGACATAAAGATATGTAAGGAACTCATACCTAGATAGTCATAGTCTCTCTGGACTACATCTCCCATAAAGCTTTGGGAAAGGTTCCTGAACATCACATCATAGAGGGTCATGCACAGTCCAGGCACTGGAAAGTCTCCCTAACCCCAGGACACCATAAATAGAGAACTGAGAAGGAGAAGCTAGAAGATTATGGACAGCACACCCTCTTGCAACTACAAGTTGCAGAAGCAACAATAGTGCTGAGGTGGCAAATTTGGGGGTATAGTTCTTCTTAACTTTCCCCTTCTGCAGAAATCTCATGGATTTCCAATCAATGTTTTACAGTTCCCATTATGAGATTCCAGATAACTCCAGGAGCCTCCACAAAGTTTCCAAGTGGCTTGGGAGCCAGGGAAATTCTCAGTAAACTGCCCACATGTCTCTCCCATTATATGGAGGCAATGGGGAGGCTTTAAGGACTGGACTTATGGGCATAAAGTGAGGAAGTGATTTGCTGTGGAATTCTGTGGGGGAATACACTACTGCTGTTGAGTGTATTAGATAATTTCACCTGTCATTTTTTAAAATGATGTTTTCAATCTTTTGCTTTCAACTAGTATTCCTCTAGTTTATTTGGGACAAGGGCGAGGGGGGGAAAATTTGGTGGGGGCTTCTAAATTAGTTAAGTAAGAATTTTCAGTGAATGCAAAGCTAAATCATGCTGCGGTTCTGAAATATCTTAGAAGGGGGCCATGAATGTAGAGAACCCAATCTGCATACGAACACAAGCACACAAATTAGACTTGGTCCTTGTCTCTAGGGATTTGCATTCAAGGAAGAGCGAAAAGACTTCATATACATATACATCCATACACATGTGTGTATACATATATATGCCTATGTTAGCATATATATATACATACATGTCTATGTGTATTCTGTACACGTGTGTATTGTGCATGTGTACATATATATACACATATACTTATGTATACACACATATATACAAAGACATTTCTAATAGAGAGGTTGAAGGAAAATGATTGGGGCTTAAGAACTCTCCCAAGAACATTTATATTTTAATATAAGATGAGAGAAATCTTTTTTTTATGGAGGAGGGAAGGCAAGGCTATTGGGTTTAAGTGACTTGCCCAAGGTAGTACAGCTAGCAAGTGTCAAAGTGTCTGAGGTTGGGTTTGAACTGAAGTCCACCTGACTCCAGAGCCCATGCTCTGTTCACTGAGCCACTGAGCTGCCCCTTAGAAAAAAATCTTTTAAATTCAAACAGATGTAACTGACATTTACACAGAATTAAAGTTTATAAACGACTTTATATTATACAAATTATTGCCTGTAACCGCCCATCCATCCCCCTATCCTTCCCCCACCCCCCAATCCCACACATACACACACTACTGGGAAGACTGAGGTTGATGGATTGCTTGAGCAAGGGAGTTTTGAACCACAATGAGCCCCTAAGAGAAAGAGTCAAGAGGCAGAGCCCTCCAGTAGTCTAAGGAGGGGTTTGGCACACCCAAGTCGGAAGCAGAGCCACTCAGCCCCTGTTCTGATCAATAGTGGGCTTTGGTCATAAGTGGCTAGTCTACTTCTAGCCTGGGATAAATAAGGAGGTCAGTTTCAAAAAATAAAATACTGAAATAACCCAGAAAATGGGGTTAACACCACATCTCATACACTATATAATATTAAAATTTTAAGTGGATCAGTGATATAAATATTTAAACAGACAAAAGAAACACCCTAAAAAGAAGGAATAATGCCTTTATCATAAATGTGGAAATGAGAAAACTTCTTATCTATTCAAACAAAATAAATTATAAGAGACAAAATAGGTGGACTTGAGTACGTAAAAATAAAGGATTCTGTACAAAAAACAATGTAACAATGCAACAATGTAACAATGTAAAAAAAACAATGCAACTAGAATTTTTTAAAGTATCAGATTGAGAAAATTCTTCTACAGAAATGTTTTCTGATAAAAGCTTTATATCCAAAACCTAAAGAATTGGTAATTTATAGCAATTAATAGTAAAACAGCCCTCCCAAAAAGACCTGATTAGGTAGTTCTCTTTCTCTCTCTCTCTCTCTCTCTCTCTCTCTCTCTCTCTCTCTCTCTCTCTCTCTCTCTCTCTCTCTCTCTCTCCCTCTCTCTCTCTGTGTATGTATATATATATGTGTGTGTGTGTATTTTTATGCCTATGTATATATAGAAATAATTATACAGCCAATGACTAAAAAAACTTTCCAACTCTTCAGAGAAAAACAAATTTAAAAAATTCTGAAATACTACCTACAACCATCAAATTAGCGAAGGTAATTTAAAATTAGAAAAATTCATTGTTGGCAAGATAGAGAAAAGAGAGAACTATTACACTTCTGTTGAAACTATGGAATGGTGTCATCTTGGGGCAAACAACCCTACAAGACACTAACTTTTTAAAAATTATTGTGCATTTTAACTCAGTCATTTCATTATTAAAATTTATTTTCTATAAATTTCCCTAAAAAGAAAAAAAGGGAAATACATATAAAATATCCAGAAGGCTTTATTCATGAAAGAAAAAACTTAAAATAATCTATATGTCTGACAGTCAAGGAATTAAAGAATCATGGTTTATCAACATAATGGAATATCATTACACCATAAGAAATGACAAATATAATACAAAGAAATACAAAAAGATTTATGTGAAATGATACAGAGCAATTTATATCATATAAACATATAAATTACAAATCCCTGATTCTAGTGGATTGCTTGTACCAAATCATACATATCAATTGACTATCACATAAAAATCTTAATTGTAACAGCCACAGATTCCAATAATATAAGCAGAAGAAAAAGATAAGGTGATAGAGAAACAAACAAATTATTTTGTTCAAGTTAATGTAAAGACTTGAAAACAAATTATAAATATTTGGGATCTGGAGGTTATATATGCTTTCATTTCTTCATTTGATTATTTGGGTGTTCATTTTTATGATGATTACTATGTTTTTAATACATTTTTTTTAAAAAAATGTTACCATTGAAATACTTAAGTTGTTCTTCCTGAGTCTGACACTTTTGCTGATAGCCACTGTTTCCCTTCAGCCTGTGACCCTGGATTTCAACACTGTTTTCCTTCCTAAGTCAGGAAGAAAAGAGCAGCTGGCCAAGACCTTCCACTCATCACTATTTTTCCACGTATGTTTGCTTTTCTTTCCCAGCTTCCATTCTATTTGGCCTCCTTCAATCATTTGACTTCTGGCACAAGCCCAGAACATTGCAAAACTCTAGGATATGTTCCTTCCTTCCTCGCTGCACGTGCTACCTCATTAAGGCTGATTGGGGCTCTATATGTTGTCCCAGATTAGAAATGGGAATGCAGCCTGAAGTAGAACGCAGAAAAAATACATTCCATATGGTAGCTAATTAAATTGTGACTTCAGGTGATTACCACATTCAGGGAGGCAGGAAGACAGAGGCTCCTTAAAGTAACCGCAGTAAAGGTATTCATCCACTTCAGGCTATAAATGGGCAACTTGGAAAAGCAGAGGGAGCCCAGTCATCTGGGTTAGTATTAGATCGACTACGCTGCCACTGGAAAACTCAGGGTTTTGTTGAGTTTTTTTTAAATAAAGGAGATAAATAGATCTCCGGGGAGTCTAATTCTCTAAGTAGCTCCTTTCTTGTGTGTCTGGGTTTACGAGCCCTGAGAAAAGTCTTCTAAAATGGGCTGTACTGTAGGCTGCCTGAGGTCTTAAGCAGGAAGAACATGGAAGTGCTCATCAATGATGATCCTGTGTCACTAAACTTAGAGACAGCTGCATCCTTGACAAAACCTTCAGCATTCTAAAGGGTTTGTGTCCAGTCACAGTAGTATGACATGATAGTAAGGAAACCAACAACAGAAAGCCATAATCAATTTAATTAATAATTCACATTTCCATAGCACTTTGAGGTATACAAAAAAAAATCTTTATAAGAATGCTATGAGGTAGGCAGCACAAAAAATTATTATATTCACTTTATAGCTCTGTTCAGCTTATTTTAGGCTGGGATTTTGCATGGATTGGAAAAGTATGGGAAATCAAACCTGATTTTTTATAATGAAAGATTTTCCTGAATCTTTCTAGAAAGTGTAGCGTAATGGAGAGGAGAACCTGAGTTCAAATCCTACCTCAGACACTTACGAGCTTTGCAACCCTGACCAAGTCCCTTAATCTCTCTGTGCCTCATTTTCCTTATCCATAAATTGAAAATATTGGAACTGATAGTCAATAAAGTTTTTTCTAGCTCTAAATCTACAATCCTAGGATCATGAATATTCACTCTCTCCCTGATTAGTGGCTGCTTCCCTACTGTTTATGAACATACTCATGTCTTCCCCTTTCTCAAAAAACTCTCACTTGATTCATTCAACCCTACCATTATCCTATGTCATCTCCTTTATGTGACTAAACTGCCCAAGAAGGCCAACGACAATGATGCCTCCATTTCTTTTATCCTCAATCTCTTCACTTTCTGGCTTCCAACCTCATCATTCAACTGAAACCACTCTTTCCAAAGTTACCAATGATCTCTTTATTACCAAATCTAATGGGTTTTTGCCCTTCATCTTCCTTCTTGATCTTTCTTCAGTCTTTGACACAATCACCCTCTTCTGTCTGACACTGTCCTCTCCTGTTTCTGTTCTTACCTGTCTTACTGCTCTTTCTCAGTCTCTACTGCTAGATCTTCATCCAGATCAAGTCCACTAACCATAAGAATCCTCCAATGTTCTTTTCTAAGCCCTCTTCTCTTCTTCCTCTTTATTATTTCAATGGGTGGTCTCATTGATTCAATTATCATCTCTGGTAATGAGTCTCAGATCTATTTATTCAGGTCAAAACTTTATCTTGACTTTCAGTCTCACATCTTCAAATGCCTTCTGAACCCCATCTTAAACTGGATTCCAGAAGACATTTTAAACTCAACATATCTGAAGCCGAGCTCATTATTTGTCCCTGAAAACCTTCATTCCTTCTGAACTTCTCCATACTGTTAAGGAATTAGTCACTCTCTCAACCTATGTGCCATCCTTGATTCCTTACTCCCATGTACCACCCCCATAGCTCATCTGTTAACAAGTTCCATCATTTTTATCTTTTTAATGTCTCTACTATAAGCCCCCATCTCTCCTCTGACATGACCTCTACCATGGTGCAGGCCCTCATCATCTCAGACCTGGACTATTACAATAATCCACTCTCTTCCGCAAGTCTCTCCCTACTCCAATCTATCTTTCATTTGGCTATGAAATTGATCTTCCTGAAGTGTAGGTCTGACCATGTTACCCCCTAGTCAATAAATTCCAGTAGTTTCCTATGACCTCTACCACTAAGTATAAAATCCTCTCTTTGGCTTTTAAAGACCCCCTTGATACCTTTCCATTCTTCTTATACCTTCCTTTTCCCCATCCTTCATCCCCTCTCCAATTTAGTGACACTGGCCTCATTGCTGATTCTTACACAAGACATTCCAGATCTCAAATGTAGACGTTTTCACTGACTATTCCCCATGCATAGGATAATAATTCTTCCTCCTTGTACATTCCCTGGGCTTCCCTCACTTCCCTTGAGTCCCAGCTAAATGCCACTTTCTGTGATAAACCTTTTCAGATATCCCTTAATGCTAGTTACTTCCCTCTGTGATTATTATTATCCTCCTTATAAGTTCTTGATCCATAGTATGTATATCATTCTTCCCCATTAAGATTGTCTCCATTGTCCGTCTCTATAAAGGTAAAGGGAATAGATTGTCCTCCAACAACCACAAAGGGATCTCTCTCTTAGTCATTGCTGGCAAAATTCTTGCTAGAGTCCTCCTTAATAGGCTGATCCTTCACCTAGAAGATGGTCATATGCCTGAGAGCCAGTATGGCTTCAGAAAGGGTTGAGAAACAGTCAACATGGTGCTTGCTGCCCAACAACTCCAGGAGAAATGCCAGGAGCAGAACAGAGGTCTGTACACAATGTTTGTAGATCTGATGAAGACCTTTGACACAGTCATGAGGGCTTATGGAAAATTATGTCAAAATTTGGTTGCCCAGAGAAGTTCTTCAGTATTGTGCTTCAATTTTAAGATGGCATGTTTGCCCGGGTTCTGGATAGTGGACAATGCTCTCATGCCTTCCCAGTCACCAATGGAGTGAAACAGGGCTCTGTGCTTGCTCCCATGCTTTTTAGCATGATGTTTTCAGCTATGTTGTCAAATGCTTTCAATGAGGACGAACACAGCATCAAAGTCATCTACCATACAGATGGCAAGTTCTTCAATTTGAAAAGGCTACAAGCCAAGACCAAAGTGGAGGGAGTGTTGGTGCATGATTTTCTCTTTGCAGATGACTGTGCACTCAATGCGGCCTCTGAAACTGAGATGCAACAAAGAATGGATCAATTCTCTGCTGCCTGTGCTAATTTTGGCCTAATAATTAACACCAAGAAAACACAGGTGCTCCATCAGCCACCACCACACTATGCACACATGGAACCATCAGTTACAACAAATGGAGAAGTTTTGAATGCTGTGGATAAGTTCGCTTACCTTGGTACTTTCCAGGCATATTGACAATGAGGTTGACACACCCATTGCCAGAGCTAGCTCAGTGCTTAGGAGGCTCTGAAGAAAAGTTTGGGAGAGAAGAGGTATTAGACTGACTACCAAACTGAAGGTCTGCAGACTCATTGTGCTGGCCTCATTGTTGTATGCCTGTGAAACATGGACAGTCCACCAGCACCATGCCAGGAAAGTGAATTTTGTCCATTTGAACTGTATTAGGAAGATTCTGAAGATCACTTAGCAGGATAAGGTACCAAACACTGAGTTCCTTGATTGAACTGAAAACTGCCAAGCATTCAAACTATGCTTCAGAGAACGCAACTGCAATAGGCTGGCCATGTTGTTTGAATGCAAGATGTACGTTTGCCAAAAAGACTGTTTTGTGGAGAACTCTCATGGGTCAGGCAATTATATGGTGGTCAGAAGAAGCAATACAAGGACATTCTTAACATCTCTCTCAAGAACTTTGGATTTGATTGTGTGACATGGGAGACACTGTCACAGGACCACTCAGCATGGCAGGCCCACATCAGAAAGGGTGCTGTGCTCTATGATCAAAGCAGAATTGAAATAGAATAAAGTAAATGTAGGCTGTGCAAATTTGGAGTATCCACTCCAAAGGTTCACAGGACTATCTGTGCCCAATCTGTGGTAGAGCATTCCAAGCTCATACTGGTCTAATCAGCCACAGTCATACACACTGAAACTTCACTTTATCATGGTGATGCCATTTTGATCCTCTTGGAGAATGAAGGACAACAACCACCAACCACCGTGAGCTCCTTCAGACCAGGGACCATTTTTTTGTCTTATAGCCCCAGGGCTTAACACAAAGTAGGCAATTAGTTAATTGATGACTCATTTGACTTGTTAATGCCTTGTGGTGCTTGTATAAAACCAGGAAGTGAGTTTGGGATCAGTGATTCCAGCATTTATCTGACACTAGAGAGATATCTCCAGTCAAATCTTTGAGAAGAGTGGAGGCTGAGAGCACAGTAACCCAAGTCCCAGACTTCTCCACTCTTTCCCCTTAGCTAAACAAGGACTGTGACCAGAGGATTGAGACTTTGTCATCAGCATCCTAGCCATGTTCCTAGGATAACCAAAGCTGATGACTGTGTCTGCATTGGGATCTAAAGAGAGATTGGATAAAAGGAAAGGAAAGGAAAGGAAAGGAAAGGAAAGGAAAGGAAAGGAAAGGAAAGGAAAGGAAAGGAAAGGAAAGGAAAGGAAAGGAAAGGAAAGGAAAGGAAAGGAAAGGAAAGGAAAGGAAAGGAAAGGAAAGGAAAGGAAAGGAAAGGAAAGGAAAGGAAAGGAAAGGAAAGGAAAGGAAAGGGGAAAGAAAGGAAAGGGGAAGGGAAGGAAAGGAAAGGAAAGGAAAGGAAAGGAAAGGAAAGGAAAGGAAAGGAAAGGAAAGGAAAGGAAAGGAAAGGAAAGGAAAGGAAAGGAAAGGAAAGGAAAGGAAAGGAAAGGAAAGGAAGGGAAGGGAAGGGAAGGGAAGGGAAGAAATGAGAAGAAAGGGGAAGAAATGAGAAGAAAAGAAATGAAAAGAAAAGAAGGTTCAAGGCTCTACAAGAAGCCCAGCAGAACTACCCCCATTTCACCAGGAACATCTTGAGGACTCCAAGAAAAGGATTTCCAACAGCTGTGAATTATTTCTCTGTCAAAGATGTTCTCTAAGACTGAGTCCATTTTTCCCTATAGTCTAAAAGTACTGGTGGCAGAGTACATGGTGTACATATAGTTTTGTAGGGAATGTTTTATATCAATTATCATTCTAAATACAAACATCTAAAACTAATGAAGTCTGGCTGGTCAATTGGTAACAACTGGAAATCATGTAAAGAAGCACACTGGCATGGTCTTGTGCATTACAAAAAGCAAAATGCACATATGCACACATGCACACATGCGTACACACACACACATACACACACACACATACACACACACACACACACACACACACACACACACACACACACACCCTCAGTTTTATCCCTAGAAACCTGAAGGAAGAAAGCAGCAATCAACCTTTGAAGACCTGACCTTCCAGTGTAAGCAGGAATTGCTGGAGAGGATAGTTTCATAGTATGTGCTACAAATGTGCTACCTCTTACTAACTCATAAAATAATAAACAGGAAAGAATTCTTAATTTCTATTGAGAAAATTTGTTCAGAAATTTCACAGATCAAATAGTATTTAAGCTGGTCATGGAAGAGTAAAGTAGAATTTCAACAGGTAGATATGAAGACTGGATACTGAACTAATATTCAGAACAACTATGTTTAATTCTATTGAGATCAAGTGTAAAATTATCATTTAGTTCTCCTGAGCTTATGCAATTTACCATAAAGTTGTGTTTAAAATACCAGAGAAGAGCCGTTGAGTAAGCATATACTCTGTGGGGATGAAGACTCTGTGCTGATTATTTCAATGGAAAACAATGTCTCAAACAAAAAAAAAAAGTGAAAATACAAATTATGACAATGATTTACAGATGTTTCCTTTGTAGAAAAGTAAAGAACTAACCGTAGGAAATACGAAAAGGCTTCCAGACACACAAAAATCAATGGATGAGACTGTAGCCAAAATTTGATGAGATGAGCCATATCTCTTTATTATTTCCATTGAAAGAGAAGAGACAAACTGGAATTTGAATATTTATTCTTCAATGGTAAGCCTTCATACATATATCTCTGCATCAACATGTCCTTTAATGATTTTTGTATGGAGATGCGCAATATTTACATTTTATATGGTCTTCTCTGAATACTGTAACGCCTATTATTGGAAGGATTTGTGAAGGATTCATTTCTGGATTTCTGGTATAATTTTTCTGGGAATGCTAGAAAAACCAGTATTTAATGAGGAATATCAAAACATCAACATGTTCCAAAGCCATCAATCCAAGATTCCTTAATACTTGTTGAGTTGATATCTACAATAAAGATTTTAGATTTAGGTTTAGAAGGGATCTTGATCACCTAATCTAATCCTTGTATTTTAAATATGAGAAAATGAGGGCCAGAGAGATTAAGAGATTTGCCCAAATTCAACCACGCAAAAAGTATCGGAGCTGAGATTCAAAGTCAGGTCCTCTGAGTCTAAGTACAAAACTTATTCCACTGTACTGTAATGCCTTAATTTTCATGACTGGTATGTCTTTAGGCTTTTTTTTTTATAAGCTTGGGTTATGACTTTGTAAGACCTCATTTATGAAAAATCATTCACTGGGTGTTTGGAAATGTGGTCTTTAACTTAGTCATGAGAACTATTCAAGCAAAATAATCTGACTCTCTTCCTCCACCTATCATCCCATTGGCTTTACTTGATTCTGTCTTATGCTAATATGTAACTCCAGGTGGGGCACAAACAATGAAGACATTAAAGAAAGAATACAGTGAAATTTTTAGTCCACAGATACTTCACAAATGCTGACTTTTCCTCCACCGGCTTCCATGGTATTTTTGATATAGACAACTAAAGTTTATATTAGAAGAATGCCAACTTGATTGGATGGAACTATGAATGACAAAGCATTCATTTAGTAATAATGTTTCTATGGAGTCCCTTAGTAAACAATCAAAAATATGTCTTCACACCCTCAACAGATGATAGAAATGGTGAAATTGTCTGATATATTTATCATTTCAGCTAAATTAAGAGTCTCAAAATCTGTTCCCAGTGGAATAGCTGTACCTGACTCCAATAGTTTTGATGCAGTCTTGAAGTGGATAAAGGAAATTTTCCTTTATTCACAGTCTAGCTTGCTCTTGCTACTTTATTGCACTCAAATGAGGAAATAAAATAATAATGACCAAATATGCAACTTCAAAAAATGTAATCTTCAGAAAAAATAATTGATTAGAACCTTTATAAACAAAGCCCAATTGATGGCAAAGGACCATCTTATTAATCCAAGTCCCAAGGGACCTTGACCAACTATGCATATGTAGCTCGAGACTTTCTATTGGAAAATGGGAATTTTCCCAGCTGGAAAGAGACAGAGATTGCTGTCATTGGTCCAACCATCATGGAAAACAATTACAAATTCTGCAGAAAGAAATCCACAAATTGTTAATATCCTTTGATCCAGCAGTTTCATCACTGGGTACATACACCAAGGAAACCAAAGACTGAAAGAAAGACCTCATAAAACCAAAATATTAATTGTAGTATTTCTTATGCCTGTAAGAGAACTAGAAATAAATCAAGTGGTCACTAATTGTAGAATGGCTGAAAAGTTGTGGCATACTCGATGGAATATTACTAAACAGAAATAATGAATAGAAGGAATTCAGAAAAACATGGGAAGGATTATGTAAACTAGTACAAAGCAAAGACAGTAGAATGAGGAGAACAATATACATAAGAGCTACAATAACATAAATGAAACCAGCAGTAAAAGACTGTGAACTTAGATTCAATTCAATGACCAATGTTGTTTCCAGAGAACAGGTGATGGAATATGCCTCTGTAGTGGGAGTTAAAAATCTTCCCCACCCATTGATAGGCTTCAGGTGGGGTTATTGGGGGAGGCTTGTTTTGCATGAGGGCCCACAGATTTCCTGATTGTTAATGAGGCACTGGGTCACAAGGGTTCATGCCCTCTAGCTCTGAAAAGAGTATATTTACTCTGAGGTAAAGTTTTACTTTGGGGCTTCTTTTTTGGAAGAAGGTTTGTGTGCCAGATGAGACTCTAGGTAGCCTCTAAGGAGCTCCTGGCTTTGAAAACCCAGATGCTGGTGCTTCTCTCTCTGGTAACAGTGTGTGTATTGTCTATGGTCAGACATTTGGAAGCCTTGTCTGTTTGTCCTTCTGTTTCTAATTTCTGCTTCTATTTTCTCTGAAGTTCAGGGTGCTGACTTTTTCCCCTAAACTAAGTGAATGATAAATGTGCTTGATTAAAATAGATTGTTGACCCCTCAAAAGTTGCTTTCTTTTTAGAAAAGTAGATCTAAGAATCTGTACAGTAGGTCCTCTTGTGTGTACGGGGGTCTTTGCTGTTATAGCCTCTCTCTTTTTTTCTTATGAACATGTCTTTATAAATATCCAGTGAAGAGAAAAATGATGATTCTAATTCATCTTCATATGCAGAATACTAATGGTGAATGGGTAGTGAGATTGTATGGCTACCCAGCCAGCCCCAGGATACCTCAACCTAATTGGTCCCAGTTCAAACTGACACAGACAGCAGAGTCACTAAGACACTGTACATTTACAAGACCAACAGAAAGCAATGATGACAGGAATAATTGACTTCATGAACAAGTCAGGTTGCATGAAATTGCTACAATACCAGTGTCATTTCTTGTTGTGTCATAAGCCACACCAAAAGTGCTGAAGAGCATGGCAGCTGAGGCACTCATGATGGCAAACAGGATGCATACTTGGGACTATCAGTAATGTCTATGCAGGATTGGTCAGTCAGAAGGTAGATGGGGCAAGAGAAGAGGCAACAGTGTGGGGCTAGGTGCAAGTAAAGAAATGGAAAGTGGGTGGGACAGAGTGAACTTGGAAGATGGTGCCTCTCTCTTAATGATAGGAGTGGGACAGAGTTGGAGTAGAATATGTAGGATGAATGTTTCTTGCGTTACAGATGCGGTCATTGTGTCGGCTGATTTTGCTAAACTGTTTTTCTTTCTTACAAGCGAGGGTTTTATGTGGATGGATGAGAAAATTGGAAAATGGCCAGTATAAAAACTGGTGGAAGAATGAAAGAAAATGACAAAATATCAGTGAGAAGCTATCGTAGAATCTATGAAATCGAACTGTTCTAGACCATCCCCCAAACATAGGCATCTATTCTTCACCTGAAGATATATTGTTGGGAGAACCTACTAATTCCCAAGGCAGCCTACTTTCACCTTCAGACAGAAATGAAGACGAATTCCTGCTCTCAAGTAATTTACATTCTCCTGGGGAGCGGGGCAACAAGGTAATGTTGGGAATGGTAGAGTGCTAAGTGAGAAGACCAAAAAAGGTTTCACGAATGAAGAAGCCGCTAAGCAGAGGCTCTTTTCAAAATCATTTTCAGTCTCGTTGATAGGTCTTGTTTGTTCATTACATACATTCAAAGATACTCTTTTTGTAACAAAGTAAAGAAATTCAATAAAACTGATAATACAAGGACTTTGATAGTGCATGCAACATTTCAGATCTGAGGAAGAAGAGTGTCCCAGGAGTGAGGGACCTGTAGGGATGGCTAAGCCCATCCCTTGTGTGATGACGGATTTCATTTAAAAGGCCTAATAGTATTCTAGGGCTTGATAGAATCATAGCCCAACACCACTTCCAAACAGGAGCAACTGCTGAACTTTTACATCAATGAGTAAAACTCCTTTTCTATTTTGTTTTTGTGAAGAAAAGTGGGTAGTCACATGGCGAGAAAAAGGTAACAGACGGACAGCTCAAGTGTTACACTGATAATATTAAAAGAAATATTAAAAATATTAAAAAGAAGCAGAACTATTAAAAGAACCAGATCAACACCTCTAGTGCTTTGGGTGGAGTCTCTGTGAAGGATCTAAGGAAAGACGTGGACAAGAAGTAAATAGAACGAGGAGAGGATAAGCGGCAAAAGGAAGACCCAAGCTGAGATCATACATCCATTGAAGTATAAGAAACCAAAAAGTAAACTCCCAAATTACCAAGTAAGAAGAGCACCAGAGCAATAAAATATCTTCAGAGTCCCTACCTGGATAGTGGATTACTTGCAAAACTAGAAAACACCACCAGCAAAAACAGGTTCAAAAGCAACAGCCTACCTTTACATGGATTTATTTGTCTACACCATGGGTCAAACATTATCTCCTGAAATATAAACTACATTATAAATGCCAAATGTGGACTAATTATCCTATTTGCTGGGTAGAGATATGCCTATATATGTGAGGCACCGTGGCACAGTAGAATCATTCTCAAAGCCAAGAATCCCAGGGTCCCACCTCTGACAACAAACTGGCTCTGTAATAGTGGGCAAGTCACTCACGTCTCAGTGCTCTAAGCAACTAAATCTGTGATTTGCCAAGAAGGCGCTCACGTGCACTGGTACGAGAATTTCAACAAGAACAAGTGAGGATTCCCTATACTAATGAAATCACAGGTCTAGTCCCTAATCCTATGTATGAATATGCCTCTACATACATTCATACAGACATTATTTATATCAAACTAATGTTTGATACATATATTTTTATAGGTCAGATGTCAAATAATATACACACATATAATGTATATGTGTATATGTATATATTGTATGTCATATGCTGTGTGTATATATATATACATATATAAATGTGTGTATGTGTGTGTGTATGTATACATACACAGATATATACACAGACACATATAGTTACTAAGTGGTGCTTTTACAAAGGTAATTTATGTGGTATTTTTACATGGTAATCTAGCAGAGGTATTTTAGGTGGCATTTTATGGAGAACTCACAAAATGCAAGTACTGACATGGAATTCAGAAGAAGAGATACAAGAACACTCTTAAGGTCTCTCTGAAGAATTTTAGAATCCATTGTGAGACACAAGAGACATTGGCACAGGGCTGCCCAGCATGGCATTCCTGCATCAAAGAAGGAGCTGTGCTCTAGGGGTAAAGCAGAAATGCAGTCACTCAAAGGAAACATGGCATGTGCAAATTTAGAAACATCTCTACTTCAAATGTTCATCAGGATTATTTGGGCCAGACTTGTGGTAGAGCCCTCCAAACTCGCATTGGTCTGATCAGACACAGTTAGACACACTGTACTTTGACCTTATCATGGTGATATCATTTTGATCCTCTTCAGGGACAAAGGACAGCAACCAAAACAACATGTGATGCAGTGGAGAGAGTGCCTGGCCTGGAGTTGGGAGGAATCACCTTCCTGAGTTCAAATCTAGTCTCAGACACTTACTAGCTGTGTGACCCTGAGTGAGTCCCTTAACCCTGTTTACCTCAGTTTCTTCATCTACAAAATGAGTCAGAGAAGGAAATGGCAGAGCATTCTAGTATCTTGGATAAGAAAGTCCCAAATTGAATCACAAAGCATCCAACATAACTGAAAAACAACTAAATAACAACATATGTGTATATACATATACATGTGTAAAAACATAAATACACACATATGCCATAAATAGGTAAAATCATATATTAATCATTCTCAAACAGTAGCATTAAAAAAGAGAGTTGCTGTATTCTAGTGCCTTTTTTTCCTAGAGTAATCCCAAGATCTGACTAGAACACCAGGTTCAACAATGATAGCCAGGAAAGAGGAATAAGTGCCCCAAGAGACTTGAGAGTTTTCCTTGTACAGAAGCAGTAATGTCACCAAGTGTTCATGACGCCAAATGGTCATCAGAGCCAATGCACCCTTGTTCAGTCACTGGGAATGCCCCTGATACCAAAGAGGACATAAGTTTCACTCTCCCCTTGTACATTCACAAATGTGATCACACCAGTCAGTTGTGCTCTTCCTCTCCTCCAGCTTCATTAGCACCACCTAACTGGGCACATTCTATGCCAACTGATTATTTCTTTGGTTGTCTCAGCATGGCAAAGGAAAAAATAAATACTGGTTCCCAAATCAGAGAGCCAGGGTTCAAATCCTGCTTTTGAAACTTCTTGCCTGTGTAAACTTTGGGTAAATCATTTGCCCTCTATAAACCTCTTTCCTCAACTGTAAAAGCAGATGGTTAGACCAAATAGTGTCTGAAACCACTTCCAGCTTGGGATCTATGATCCTTAACTAGACTCTAAGTTCTTTGGTGGAAGGGATTAAGTTTTCCTCTTATTCATTTCTATATCCCTTATAATACCCAGGACAATCTTGTACACATGGTAGGTATTCATTTAATAAATGCAAGATCTTCAGACTCTGTTCAGCTGCCATGCCCAGAAAAACATTGCTAGGAGAATGAAGGAGCAACATATCATTTCCATGAGAAAGATATTTAAGAATATTTGTTTTTGTTTAGTCATTTCAGTCATGTTCAACCCTTCATGATTCCATTTGGGGTTTCTTTTTAGTAGAGATACTACAGTGGTTTGCCATTTCCTTCTCTAGCTCATTTCACAAATGAGGAAACTGAGGCAAACAGGGTTTAGTGACTTGCCCAGGGTCACATAGCTAGTGTTCGAAGTCAGATTTGAACACAGGTCTTCCTGACTCCAGGCTTGGCATTCTATCCACTGATCTGCCCAGGATATGGAGAACAGGAAACCTGGATCTAATGCAGGCCCCAAACTCCTTCAGGACAGGCATTGTGTCATTTTTCATCTCTGTTACTTTCAGGTTTATAAATAGAGTGAAGCCAAGTGAACAGGATGACATAAGGAAAGATGGCAAGGTTCCAGCATAACAGCTAGAACCCACCACTCTCAAATCAAGTAATGTGCCAAACAGAGACACAGTCACATTTCAGAAAGAAGAAAAGGAAAGGGAAATAAATTCCCCCACTTTTACCTTTGCAACATAAAGGCATCGAATCAGAAATAGAAGCAGAGGACTGAGTCAAGAGTTTGTATCTCTACCTCCACCCTCAGTATATACCACAATAAGGTCCTAGAGACCTAGAGAGAGTCTCTCTCTCTCTCTCTCTCTCTCTCTCTCTCTCTCTCTCTCTCTCTCTCTCTCTCTCTCTCCCCCCCCCCCCCCCATCCCCAACTCAAAGTGGGTGGGTCACTGAAACCTAGTCTGTACAAGAAGCTAATTTGAAGACCATGGTTTAGGGAGGAGCTAGTGAAAGCGAATGTTTGATCTTATGCTACCTCACCAGACCAAGAGAGCTTGAGAATGGCCAGGGTAGAAGGCAACTGCAACCTCCTGCATCAAATGATAGATAAGACAAGAAACAAAGTTTAAGAAGCCAAGCTACTTGGGAATGAGTAGATTTCCAAACTAAAACAAAAGTCCAGCAAAGAGATTCCCAAGAAAGAGGAAATACTGAAAAGGAAAGGTCATGTAAGAGAAAATAAACTAAAAATATCTGTGTGACTGTGGGTAAGTCATTTCATCTCCCTGGGGCTCAGTTTTGTTATCTATAAAAAGAGAGGGCTCAATTGATGGTCTCTGAAATTGCTTCCAGCTCTGAATCTTGTGATTTTATGAACCCCAAATGAAAAAAACAATGTATCTAGATAGCACATTCTATGAATCTTTCACATACCTGCAAGAAATACCCAAATGGTTCAAAAGAGAAATAGGGAAATTAAAAGAAAAGATAAAAATAGGAAATTAGGACTGAAATTAGGGTAAAAAAGAGTTGTGATGGAGTGATGAAGAGCCCAATAGAGGGTTTATTTGGAAGTAGTAAGTTTCTCAGGGGCAGCTAGCTGGCATAGTGGATAGAGTGTTGGCCGTGGAGTCAGAAGTACCTAAGTTCAAATCCAGCCTCAGACAGTATCTATGTGACCCTATGTAAGTCATTTAGTGCTATTTGCCTCAGTTTTCTCCTCTGTAAAAATGAGCTGGAGAAGAAAATGGCAAACCACCCTAGTCTTTGCCAAGAAAACCCCAAATGGGGTCACAAAGAGTCATTAATGACTAATCAACTGAACAACAACAGGTCTCCCTCTTAAGCAAGGATTGTGTTTCACAGGAATTTAGCCCATCCTAGGAGATGAAATGTATTAGTCCACCTCCAGAGTCATCCAGTATACATCAAAGACAGAGGAATATAGGTCAAGTGATAGTTTGTACCCTCCTTAAGATAAGCAGTGAATGAATGGAAAGGCATAGAACAGGATAACTTAGTAAACACTCAATCCATAGTCATACCATAGTGTGTCCTTCATACATGAAAATCTCAAAATTGAGTGCTGTCAAAAAGGGCCTCTCAAACAAAAAAAAAAGGAGGAGGAGGGCAAAAGTAAAAAAAAAAAATAGAAGTGGAGAGAGGAATGAACTTGGTTTGTTATTACATTAATTGATGGCTGGGAAAGAGAAAAGAACACAATTTTTGTTCCCCAGAAATTTCTACCTAGAATAAGCAACATTTTTAATGTAAAACTATAGTTCACAAATGGAGACTTTGACTTTAGAAATGAACTGAAAGGGTAAAGAGATAAGAAAGAAGTAAATGAACACTTCCTGGAATTGAGAGTAGGAAGAGTAGGCAAGGACGATTCTGAACTATACTCATAAATAGGATAGAATAAAAACTAAATTTGAAAATAAGAAAAATAATTTCAACAAATTCAAACTAGTACTAGGGCAGGAAGAAAGGAAGAAAGGAAGGAAGGAAGGAAGGAAGGAAGGAAGGAAGGAAGGAAGGAAGGAAGGAAGGAAGGAAGGAGGGAAATGGGGAGAGACTGGGATACTGGAATTAAATATAGTTGAAGCAAAGCTAAATGTAGTACACAATTACTACAATTACTCCTTAAAAGAGGAGAAAGGGAACCCACTACAAAGATTTAAATGAAGGAGAACACAAGCCTAATAATTACAACCTTAAATGTGAATGGATTAAATTCCCCAATAAAATAAAAATAGAATGAATATGTAATAATTTGTTGCACCCAAGAAACACATTTTAAAAATCAACAAATCCAGAAAGAAATTACTATGTGATAAGACGATTTCAAAAAAATAAAGGTTACAATCATGATCTCAGATAAGGAAAAAAATTTTACTTTCACTAGGGTGAGCTGCCTGAGGCAATGACACAAGGCACTGAAATTTAGAGGCAAGTGACATAGTTTTCCTTCTATAGTTGTAGAAATAACCCAGCATAGAATCTAATTCAGAAAATTAGTTAAAGTAGCTAACTTCTAGATGATATGACTTCCTCATACATACTCCTTTGGTCCTGGGTGATCAGTTGACCTGCTAAATAATGGCTTCCATAACACCCTGCCTTATAGAGGCTATCCCAAATGTCTTAATGCAGTTTTAATTTTAAATTTTAAACCAAACTAAAACATTTAGGACAACCTATCCATAGCAAGTTATCTAACTTGAAGGCAAGTCTGGAACCTCTCAGGATATTAGATTTCCCATATGTAAAAACAGTTATAACTATCCTTCCTTCTTCACAGAGTGGAGAGAAATAATCCTTTGAAGGAACCTAAAGCATCTTTGAAGGTAAAAAAAAGTGGTGTGTCCTACAGGATTACTATAATCATTACCTCAGCTTTCTCATCTATAAAAGGAAGTTATTATTCCATATTTCAAATCTAGGTCTACGAACCTATGGATTTTACTAATCCCAATGACCTGAGTGAGATTTCTATTCCCCAAATCCTTTTTTTCTGAGATGTTCCAGACAGAACCATAACTAAGAATCTTGGCACCTGAGGCAAATTCAGTTGAGAAGAGGGGTTCTTTGGGTCTGGGGAGAAAGGAGAACCATCCCTCAGAGAATTCTATCTCTACCCCTGTTATCACCAGGAGGGTTAGGAGGAAAGAGAGAGGTAGAACCCAGTAGACTCAACCCAACTGTAGGTAGTCATAGGGAAAGAAAAAGTAATCCATCCATCTCCTATCCCTTGTTGGCATTAACTCTGCTCTTGTCCCCTCTCCTGGGGCTCATGTTCCTCCTGGATATCCACTCCATAGGATGGTAGGGGGCCATGAAGGAGATGGAAGAGGGGAAAAAAATGCAGCACCCTTCCCCTCCAATGATGGCATCTCAGACAGAGCCCCAGTTGTCCCACCCTTCTTATGGCTCTGGTTCTAAGACCTAGACGAGAGTTGTAGCCATCGCTGATATTAACTTAGTACTATTACTTGACCAAAGAACTTGACCAAAGGACATTTTCCCCCAAATTCATTTTAAATAACTTTGACTTTCACGTAAAATGCAAGTTTTAAAACATCTCTGAATGACAGACGCGAGTCCACAGGAAAGATGAGGAGATTACTGTTCATCTTGGAACAATGGTAGAGACAGATGCTTTAAATTAATTAATTAAAAACAAAACAAAAATATTCTTAGTAGGAAAAGTGGAAGAAAGGGAAGGAGAAGGGCATGAAAATTACAATCCATTTTTTATTCTCCTCAATTTTGTCCCATTCTAGGCTTTCCCATCATCTACATGTAACAGTTCACTCATAGGATTGTGGAACTAAAGACAAGAAGGAATGGTAGCTGCCATTTGGTCCAACAGACTCATCTTACTGGTAAGAAAACTAAACCCAAAGAAACTAAACTATTTGTCCAAAGTCACCCAGGTATTTAGGAAAAGAGCTGGGATTTGATTTGAACTAAGAACCCATGACTCCAAGGACCATTCAGGCCTGTTTCTATGTTTTTATAGAATAGGTGAGGTATTTCAGAGGCCAGCTGCTATCCAAGTAATTTCCTTTCAACTGCAAAACAGCTATTGACATACTGCAAGGTTATCTCAAAAGCACCAGGCTCTTCCTCTCCTTCATGGACAGAAGGAAACCAGTGTCACTCAGCAAGAGTGAGTCTATTTACTTGTGAGAGTTCTGTTGATGATCTACTAAATGTTTCCTAAACATGCAAATAATTTACTCCATCTTCATAGCAAGAAGTGACGTAAATCATTTTAATAAAGTTAGAAGAGCTGTGTTCTTTAAAGAAAATGCTTAGCCTCAAGTGCCTCTCTTTGGCCCCAACTCAGCTCAAGGAGGCAGATCTGAGCAAATCAGATTAGAGGGTGGGGGATGGGAGCAGAAAGAGAAGGGAGTTTCAAGCCAGGGAGCCCCTATCACTACTGCAAGCAAGAGTGAGCTCCCATGATTTACAATCACAGTTATTTCAACAGGAAAGAATTTTGGAAAAGTGAGTCTCATATTCTTGGAGCGCTACAGAGAAGTAATATAACTCATAGACCAATCAGCAGTTGCAAACAAAAGATGTCATTCTTTCCTTCTGCCAGACATGTACCATAATCCCTCAGTCACCACAATCATCCTTCTCCCACATCATCAGGGCAGGATGACTCGAGCAGATTGTGGGGGACTAGGGGCCCACAGAACATGGGCTAACATTAAGAAAGAGTGTAAGCTGAGCTCATGCCCTGACTAAGCCTGGGGAGGAGGGAAAGGGGAGGGAAGAGGGAGAGGGAGTCCAGGAAGAAGACACTCTGCTTTAGGAAAGGGATGGAGCTGGGAGGAAAGTGGTTGAAGATATGGATTATTAGAATCTTCTGGTGCAGTTACAGGAAAACAATGGTTTATAATCCAAGATGCTTTTGGCTGAGGGAACCAGATACAGTATCTTTGCATGCATATTCCCTCCAGAATATGAGACAAAACCACAGGATAGAGCCTGACCTTCTGCAACACATTATATTCTAAAATGTAAATTGACAAAAAGGATGGAGAGAGAAGTTGGGGTGGGGAAGCATTCTAAACTGATCAACTATTCCTTTCTTCCCTTTTTTCCTTCATTATCATCGCCTCTTTTCTTCCTTCAGTCCCTCTCATAAATATCTCTTCCCTTCCTCCATACTTGCAAACTCTTCAGAGATTTTTTCCAAACTCCCAAAACCTGAGAGAAACATCCGCATGTTCAAGAAGCTCTGACTTTGACTTTTGACAAGATGTGCCTTTAGCTTTTGGTTTGCCTCTCTCATTCTCCTTGATGGTGAGTCATTCAATCACAGTTCTAAACTCAGAAGGTCAGTCAGTCATTTAACATTTATTAAGCACTTACTATGTGCCAGGCACTGTGATTAAAAAAAAAGAAAGCTAGTGATAAAACACTAGTGATAAACACTAGTAGTAAAAAAGAAAAGTCAAAGGATAGTCCTTGACTTTGAGGAGCTCACAACTTAACAGAACAGAACAGGACACCAGAGGCCACTTAGATCCCCTCATTTGTAAATGAGGCTCAGAGGGAGTTAAGTGATAAACCAGTCTGATAGGAAATACCAGAGATGAGACTTGATCTTCAGTCCTTTCACTCCAAAGCCCATGTCTGTCCACTATACCAAGCTGCCTCATGTTATCATTTCTTTGTTTTGACTGGATTATTGATGAAGCAGGAGAAAGAAGAATTCTCATTTTCCCACTGTCCTACTCAAAGTTAGGTATTCAACTTTCTCCTACAGATTCATGACCACTTAAGGAGGAAGTTAGCACATTAATAGCCACTTTATGATTGTCCTATAGATCAAAGTCTTAATAAGGCATCACATTCCTAATAAACAGCTGGCTTTGTAATTTTACATGTAGAAAAGTCAAAAGAGAATTTTCCTATGTTTCATCACTTAAAATATTAACCATCTATTCTGTAACAAAACAAAAAGGTAGTATGGGTACTTCATTATTTTTTTTATCTCCAGTAGTTCTTCAAGTAACTAAGAACTAAACAATTGGGTATGTTCAGAAAGAATTTAGTGTATTTAGTTGAAATTCTTTTTCAAGTAAACATATTAGAAGCCCTATCCATCTTCTAAAAACTGAGTGATAGTCTTTTAAGCAAATATAACATTTAGCATTCAAACAATGTGGCCAGTCCATTAGCATTGTGCTCTCTGCAGTAGAGTTTGAATGCTCGGCAGTTCAACTTGAGAAAGGACCTCAGTATCTTGCTTCATTTCCTTATAAAGACCTTATCTTGCCAGGTGATCTTCAGACTCTTCCTAAGACAGTTCAGATGGAAACAATTCAGTTTCCTGGCATACTGCTGGTAGACTGTCCAGGTTTCACACATATATAACAATGTGGTCAACACAACAGTTCTGTAGACCTTTAGTTTGGTAGGAAACTTAATACCTCTTCTCTCCCACACTTTCCTTTGGAGCCTCTCAAACACTGAGCTAGCTCTGGCAATGTGTGCATCAACCTCATCTTCTCTGCGTACCTCCCTAGAAAGTATACTGCCAAGGTAAGTGAACTTATGCATGGCATTCAAAATTTCTCCTTTTGCTATAACCAATGGTTTCATGTATGGAGTGCTGGCTAGTGGGGAACCTCTGTTTTCTTGGTGTTAATTATTAGGCCAAAATTTGCACGAAGAACAAAGAATCGAACCACATTCTGCTGCACCTCAGGCTCAGCGGTTTCATTGAATGCACAATCATCTGGGAACAAAAAGTTGCTTACCAACTCTCCCTTTACTTTAGTCTTGGCTTGTAGCCCTATTAAGTTAAATAATTTACTGTCAGTGCAGTGGCCAATTCTGACGTCATTTTTGTCTTTGTTGAAAGCATCTGACAACATCACTGAAAACATCATAGTAAAAAAGAAAAAAAACATGGGAGCAAGCACACAGCCCTTCTACACTCCATTGGTGACTGGAAAATCATGACAGCATTATCCATTATCCATAACCCCTACAAGCATGCCATTGTGAAACTGACATACAATGCTGATGAACTTCTCTGGGCAACCAAATTTTAGGATGGAGTGAACTACACAATTAGTAATGATAACTGTGGATGTGAATGGGATGAACTTAGCCATAAAATGGAAGCAGATAGCAGAACAGATTAGAAATCAGAATCCAACAACATGTTATTTATAGGAAATACATTTGAAACAGATACACACAGGATGAATGACTGGAGCAGAACCTATTAAGCTTTAGCTGAAGTAAAAAAGGCAAGGGTGGCAATCATGATCTCAGCAAAAACAAAAGCAAAAATAGACCTAATTAAAGGAGATAATCAGGGAAACTATATTTTGTCTAAAAGGTACCAGAGGCAATGAAGTAACATCAAAATTGTTTACAGCAAGTTTCTCTGATAAAGACAGTTTTTAGAAAAAGAAGTAAAAGCTATATATAGTCATATAAAAAATGTTCTAAATCACTATTGACTAGATAAATGCAAATTAAAACTATTCTGAGGTACCACTTCACAACTCTGAGAAATGAGAAGTGGTGGAGAGGATATGGGAAAATAGGTACGCTAATGAATTGTTGGTGGAGTCGTGAACTGGTCCATCCATAAATATCAAGTCTCTGGATTCAGATGGCTCTGGAGGAAAAGTGAGGCTGGTGACCTGCACAGCCCTGCCTCACTCAAAACAAAGGCAAGCTCAAGTCACGTTATTCTTTCTCTGATGGCATGCTCTTCCTCAGCAACAAAGGATGAACACAATAACTATTCCTAAAGGGCTATTCAACTGTGCATACTCTTTGACCCAGAAATGCCACTACTAGGTCTGTTTACCAAAGAAACAAAAGGAAGAGGAAAAGAGCCTACATGTACAAAAATATTTATAGTACTTTTTTTGTGGTAGCAAAGAATTACAAACTGAGGAGATGCCCGTTAATTAAGGAATGGCTGAACAAATTGTAGTATGTGATTATGATAGACTACTGTAAGAATTTACTTTAAAAAATGATGAGGGGTAAGTTCAGAGAAACCTGGGAAGATCTACACGAACTGATATAAAAGAAGTGAGCAGAACCAGAAGGTCATTGTACACAATAGCAGCAATCTTATAATAATGATCGACTGTGAAAGATTTAGCTGTTCTGATCATTAATGACAATTTGGATCCAAGACAATTCCAAGGAACTCATGATGGAAAAAATCCACCTACAGAGAGATAATTAATGAATTCGGGCAAATTGAAATACAATTATTTTATTTTATTTTTCTTATTTTGTGATGGCTGATATGGAAACATGTTTTTCATAATTTTACATGTATAATTCATGTTATATTTGACCTTCTCAGTAGGTGAAAGAGGAGTAGGAGGGAGAGAATTTGGAACTCAAAATTCATTTTATAGTATATTAAAAATAAATAATAATGATAATTTTAAAGTTTTAAAAAACAATAATCTACCACCTGGTATTGTTCTTCAATTTTGGTTCACAAAACGCTATGCTCTCCAGAGAATTATAATGAGATTCACTCAGAGAGAAATGGAAAGAAACATGACAAATTTAAGCAAACTATAACACATATAAAATAAGGAATTACCAAGAAGTATCATAGGATAGGGTGTCATGATCACAAGAAAGATGGGATAGTTAGATGTAAAGTAAGAGCAAGGCTGACAGTGAACTGCCCATGTGCCCCAATGACATTTTTTGAATATCAAGAAGAAAGTCCTCATCCAGGATGTTGTGTTGGCCTCCTGAGGTAAAGAGGACATGGACAAAAGTCATAGGTAGTTGTGATCATGTCACAACTTGCGTTGCTAAAAGGATCATACACATTGATGAACTGACGAGATCATAGATTCATAGGTGTAAATGAGAGAATGTTTCTAAATTCTTTAAAATAGGTATATTCGATGACCTTTTGCTTTAATTTAACATTTGTTCCTGGCCTTAAGCATGGCCAGGCTTTTCAAAGGTGCTCTACAATACTGAATAATAGGTATAATTATTATTATTTGCATTCAATAGTCACCAATGTTTTATCTAGTTATCCTAATATTTTCTTCAGTTTATCTTTCTATTAATTTCTTTCCACTTAAAAGGAACATGTTGACATTTCTGACAACTAGTAACTTTTCTATCTCCCTGTAATTTATTTAATATATAGTTTAAGATTTTAGACATTATGCTAACAATTAATATAAACATATGTATACTTAATGTAGGTTCTTGTTATTTCTTTGAGCAAAATATAACTTACTTTCCCATCTCAGTCAGTGATATCTGTCTTTTTGTTTGACATCAAGATTGTTGCTCTTAATTTTTTTTAAATGACTGCTGGTACATGGGAGATTTTTCTTCCCCTTCATTGTAAAACTGTATGAATCTGTTTTAGGTATGATTTTTATGGACAACAAATTGTTAAGATCTGCTTTCCAATCCATTCTGTCATATTCTAGTATTTTGTGGAAGCTATTAATTCAAAAAATTATGGTTCTAAGCTTAATTTTTTCATCTATTATTAATAGCTATCTCATTTAAAAAATAATACCAAGAGAAGTTATGAAAGAAAAAGGAAAAAGGGGGATTTATAGTACCAGATGTCAAATTACATTATAAAGTAGCAACAACCAATACTACCTAGTACTAGGGTTTTTTTCAGTAAATTAGAATGCATTAAATGATCAACTATACTCTGATAAATTGTCTAGTATTTGATAATAGAGGTCACAAAAGGCTGCTGAGCAAGTTGAATAACCGTGTTAACAGACTAACGTCATACTATAAATACCACAAACAAATTCCAACTGAATCAGTGATCTAATTTTTAAAAAACAGGACAAGGAAATGAAATAAGTTCTTTATTAGCTAGAACAGAGGAATCTGAGACAATAGATGAATTTGATTATGTGAACAAAAAGCCTTTGCCAAATAAAAAATAATAAATCTACAGGGAAAAAACTCTCTTGTTTTGTCTGGCTTCCTTCAAGATTCAGATCTTCTTCCAACCCTCTGCAGCAGACCTTTTCTAGTCTTTCCTTCCTTCAAAATGCTAGTGCCTTGCTCTCTGAGACACACACACACACACACACACACACACACATATGTATATACACATATACATATGTGTGTATGTGTATACACATACACACATACACCTTACAAATCTAGCAATTTTCATGTTTTTCCCCCATTAGAAATGGAAGCTTCTTGAGGGCAAGGATTATTTTTGTCTTTCTTCATAGTCATAATGCTTAGCACATGGTCTGATACATAGTAAGCACTTAATAAATGTTGGGTCGCTGGATAAAAAACCAAGGCAAAAAAGATTTCTCTTCGATGATAATAAAACATCCAAAATTTATCAAAGCAATTCTCAAAAAAAGATAGGGAAATGAACAAATATTTCTCAAAAAAGTCATAACTCTAATCATCCAAAATTCAAAATAATGTAACTTGGATCTGACCTCCAAATTAGCAAAAATAATTAAAGACTAGAAAAGTCTTTAGCAGAAATAGAAAATATAAGAGTGGTATAATGCTTTTATACTGATGGTAGAATGTAAATTGGGCCAAGCTGTTTAATTTCATGTTTTTCTGTTAAAAATATTCATCACTTTTGAGTCAGTAAACCTATTATAGGAACTATACATCAGAATGATTACTAACTTAAACAAAAAAGACAACGTGTATTTATAATAGCCACCTAACCCCCACCAAAACAAATAAATAACAAAAAATATGTCTCAAATCAAAACTGCATGTCTAATGATTAGGAAATGACAACAGATGAGATAAGAATATAAAGAGATCCTTTCATTTCAGTTTAGATCTTTGGTTTTATTCTTGTAAAAAAACTGTGAATAAAGAAATTCCCTCTACCCTTGACTATTGGCACTGCCTCTGCAACTTATCATCTTAGAGAATTGTCCAGGGCAATTTTTTTATTTTGTTCTTAAATTAGGGCAAGAAGTTAAGACTTGCTTTGGGTTACATGGCCAAGGTAACTCAGAGGAAGCCTTTGAACATGGATCTTGCTGATGTTAGATAGGTAGGTAGGTAGATAGATAGGTAGATAAATAGATAGATAGATAGATAGATAGATAGATAGATAGATAGATAGATAGATAGATAGATAGATAGATAGATATAACTATATATAGATATAGATATATAACCTCAATACTACACTGCCCCTCAATTGCATGCCAGCAGACCACAATGAACAGCACATGAAAAATTCAAAGAAAAAGAAAAATATTTACATGAAGGGACGCAAAAGAGCAGAATTAAAAGAATATAGCATATTTTAAAATTTTTATTCATTTTGAACTTAAATACATGAAGACAAAAATGTCCATGTACACAACACAACATTTAAAAAAGGATTCAATATAAAACCATGAATTTCCATTTCACACCATTTACTTTTTTTTAAGAAAAAAAACTATATAACAAGTATTACACATCATTTTCAAAGCTACCCTATTTTTCTGTGCTTCCAAGTTTTCTTTTGTTCTCTGACCTTTCTTCTCTCCCTTTCTCCCCAGCCCACACTAGAGAAGGCTGCCATTAGACACAAATGTGTGTGTGTGTGTGTGTGTGTGTGTGTGTGTGTGTGTGTGTGTGTGTGTAAAACCACATATGGTTCTATTTATCAGTTCTTACTCTTAGGTCCTTTGTAATTGACATGAATATTTACAACCCTCAAAATGACTTAGTTATTCAAAATTGTTCTTAGAACATTCTTACTGCTACTATATACAGTGTTCTCTTGGTTCTGCTTATCTTATGCTTCATTATTCCATGAAAGTCTTTCCATGTTTTTCTAAAATCATTGAGCTCATTTTTTATGGCACAATAGTGTTCCATCACAGTCATGTATCACAACTTGTTTAGCTGTTCCCTAATTGATGGGCATTACTTCAGTTTCCAGTTCTTTGCCACCACCAAAAGAGCTGCTATAAATATTTTAGAACATATAAGTTCTTTTTCTTTTTCCCTAATCATCTTTGAAAACAAACCTAATAGCGATACTGCTAGGTAAAACAGTATACATAGGTCTATAACTCTTTCGGCATAATTCCAGACTAGTCTTGAAAACGATTGGATCAATTCATAGTTCTACCAACAGTGAATTACTGTCCCAATTTTTCCATATCCCCTCCAACATTTGTCACTTTCCCCTTCTATCACTTTTGCCAATCTGTTAGATATAAAATGATATCCAAGGTTGTTTTAATTTGTATTTCCCTATTAATAATTTAGAGCATTTTTTCATATAACTTTATAGCTTTGATTTCTTCATCAAAAAACTGCTCATGTCCTTTATTTATCAAGTGGTGAGTGACTCGTATCTTATTTGAGATATTAGACCTTTATCTGAAAAACTGTCTATAAATTTTTTCTCACTTTTCTGCTTTTCTTCTGATCTTGACTACATTGGTTTTATTTGTACAAAAACTTTTTAACTTAATGTAATCAAAACTATTCATTTATACCTCATAACGCTCTCTATCTCTTATTTATTCATAAGTTGTTCTCCTATCCATAAGTTCTTTCCAATGTTCTTTTAATATTCACAAGATATTTCCCTTTATATACAGATCATATATCCATTTTGACCTTATCTTGGTAAATGGTGTAAGATAATGGTCTATGCCCCATTTCTGCCAGATTGCGTTCCAGCTTTCCCAACAATTTTTTAACAAATAATGAATTCTTCTCCCAAGTTTAAATCTTTACACTTATCAAACACAAAGTTACTATGATCATTTACTACTGTGTATTGTATATCTACTCTGTTCTACTAATCTACCTATTTCTTAACCAGTGTCAGGTAGGTTTGATAATTACTGCCTTAAAATTTAAAATACAGTACTACAAAAATTCCTTTACATTTTTTCCATTAGTTCCATTGACATTCTTGACCTTTTATTCTTCCAAATGAATTTTATTTTTTTCTAACTTAGTAAAATAATATTTTGGCAATTTAATTGGGATGGCACTGAATAGTTAGTTTAGGTAAAATTGCCATTTTTATTATATTGACTCTGCCTAACCATGAAAAATTAAGATTTCTCCAAGTGTTTAGATCTGACTTTATTTGTATAAAAAGCTGTTTATGTTCATGTAGTTACTGGATTTGTTTTGTCAGATATACTCCCAGGTGTTTTATATGTCTACAATTATTTTAAATGGGGTATCTCTTATTATCTCTTCTTGCAATGTTTTGTTGGTGATATATAAGGATTCTAATGATTTATGTGGGTTTATTCTATACCTTGCTACTTTGTTAAAATTCCAACTTCTTAGCTGAATCTTTAGAATTTTCCAAGTATATCATATCATCTGCAAAACAAATGGTTTTATTACCTCATTGCCTGTTCTGTTTTCATTTCTTTTTCTTCTCTTCCTCCTGTTGCTAGGATTCCCATACAATATTAAACAATATATGGCAATGAGCATCCTTTTTTCTTATTGAAAAAGTTTCCAGCTTATCCCCATTACAAATAATGCTTGTTGATGGTTTTAGGTAAGTGTTTATGATTTTAAAGAAAAATTCATTTAGGGGTAAAGCCAAGATGGTGGAGTGAAAGCATGGGCTTGCTACAGCTCTACCCCCAAGCCCAGCCAAATACCTGTAGAAACTGACTCTAAACAAATTCTGGAGCTGCAGAACCCATAGAAGGACAGAGTAAAGCAAATCTTCAGCCCAAGACAGCCTGGAAGGTCAATGGGAAGTGTCTATCATGCAGCACTGGAAACAGAGTGCAGTCTGGCATGGGCTGTGCCACAACAGGCAGGACCTGAGGTGGGGGGACTGATTCTCTGACACTTGTGGTGATTTCCAGATTTCATGAGCCCAAAATGCCGAGGTCAAATTGGAAGGTCAATGGAAAAAAACCTGTTGGGAGGAACCAAGATGGGAGAGCAGAAAGACAGACCTCCTCTAGCTCTCCCTCCATAGCCCTTAAAATACCTGTAAAAAGTGACTCTAAATAAATTCTAGAGCAGCAGAAGTCACAAAATGACAGAGTGAAAGAGATTTCTAGCCCAAGGCAGCCTAGAAAGCTGACAGGAAAGGTCTATTGCACTAGGCTCAGAGCAGAGCACAGCCCAGCCTAGGCCGCACCATGTGGCAGGGACAGGAGTGGAACAGGCTTCAGGGAGCGGATCATAGGCAGGAGCTGTAGTTCCCAGATTTCTCAACCCATAAATGCCAAAGATGGCTTTAAAAGTCGGTGAGAAAACTCTTTCCCCTGAGTGAGAAGGGAGCAGGGTCCAGATCCTAGTCCCCCACCCCACAGCAGCAGAAGTCATTGCAGCACAGGAGCCATTTTTCAAGCCTTCAGCCTAATGACCCTGGAGGAATCGCACAGCTGATCTGGGTCTCAGTCCTAAATGACATTCCTGGGGTGAGGAAGAGTGCAGGTGTGGGGGAGCTGGTGGAGGTTCTGGAAAGGGAATTCTACTCACAAATCCTGGGCAGAAAACCTTCAGGTGGTTTCCAGACCAGAGCATGGGCCAGGAGAGGAGTAAACCCCTCTCCCTTGATTGTGTTACCTTGGAGGAACTGAAAACTTACAAGTACCTAGAGTATACCCTCCACTTGAGGACTCAAAAGGACTCAAAAGTCAAGTAACAGGCTGGGAAAATGCCCAAAAAGGGAAAAAAGTAAGACCATAGAAGGTTACTTTCTTGGTGAACAGGTATTTTCCTCTATCCTCTTGGATGAAGAAGAAAAAGGCATACTATCAGAGGAAGACATAAAAGTCTCCAAAACCTCCAAAAAAATATGCAATTGTCTCAGGCCATGGAAAAGCTCAAAAAGGATTTGAAAAGCAAGTAAGAGAGGTGGAGGAAAATTGTGAAGAGGAGTGAGAGTGATGCAAGAAAATCATGAAAAGCGAGTCAATAGCTTGCTAAAGGAGACCCAAAAAATGCTGAAGAAAATAACAGCTTTAAAAATAGACTAACCCAAATGACAAAAGAGCTCCAAAAAGCCAATGAGGAGATGAATGCTTTAAAAAGCAGAATTAGTCAAATGACAAAGGAGGCTCAGAAGTTCATTGAAGAAAATAGTTCTTTAAAAATTAGAATGGAGCTGTTGGAAGCTAATGACTTTATGAGACACCAAGAAACTACAAAAAAAAAAAGAATGAAAAAATAGAAGACAATGTGAAATATCTTACTGGAAAAACAACTGACCTGGAAAATAGATTCAGGAGAGACAATTTAAAAATTAGGGGACTACCTGAAAGCCATGATCAAAAAAAAAGCTACACATCATCTTTCATGAAATTATCAAGGAAAACTATCCTGATATTCTAGTACCAGAGGGTAAAATAAATATTGAAAGAATCCACTGATCACCTCCTGAAAGAGATTCAAAAAGAAAAACGCCTAGGAATATTGTAGCCAAATTCCAGAGTTCCCAAGTCAAGGAGAAAATATTGCAAGCAGCCAGAAAGAAGCAATTGTGGAAATACAATCAGGATAACACAAGATCTAGCAGCTTCTACATTAAGGGATCAAAGGGTGTGGAATATGATATTCCAGAAGTCAAAGAAACTAAGAATAAAATCAAGAATCACGTACCCAGAAAAACTGAGCATAATATTCAGGGGGGAAATGGTCAATGAAATAGAGGACTTTCAAGCATTCTTGAGGAAAAGACCAGAGCTGAATAGAGAATTTAACTTTCAAACACAAGAATCAAGGGAAGCATGAAAAGGTAAACAAGAAAGAGAAATTATAAGGGACTTACTAAAGTTGAACTGTTTACATTTCTACATGGAAAAATAATATTTGTAACTCTTGAGACTTTTCTCAGTATTTGAGTAGTTGGAGGGATTATGTAGATAGATAGATAGATAGATAGATAGATAGATAGATAGATAGATAGATATAGATATATACACAGAGGGCACAGAGTGAGTTGAATAGGAAGGGATGATATCTAAAACAATAGAATTAAGGAGTGAGAGAAGAATATATTGGGAGGAGAAAGGGAGAAATGGAATAGGGCAAATCACTTCTCATAAAAGAGGCAAGAAAAAGCTTTTTCAATGGAGAGGGAAAGGGGGGAGAGGAGAGGGAAAAAGTGAAGCTTACTCCCATCACATTTGGCTTAAGGAATAACATACACACTCAATTTGGTATGAAAATCTATCTTACACTATAGAAAAGTAAGGGAGAAGGGGAGAAGTAGAGATCTGTACTGATGATAGAAGGGAGGGCAAATGGGAGGAGGGAGTGATTAGAAGTAAACACTTTTGGGGAGAGAGAAGATCAAAGGAGAGAACAGAATAAATGGGGGGCAGAATAGGATGAAGGGAAATATAGTCTTTCACAACATGACTATTATAGAAGTCTTTTGCATAAACTACACATACATAGCCTATATTGCGTTGCTTGCCTTCTCAGTGGGAATGGGTGCAGAGGGAGGAAGGGGGAGAATTTGGAACTCAAGAAGTTTAGGAACGAATGTTGAGAATTGCCTTTGCATGCAAATGGGAAATAAGAAGTACAGGTAATGGGGTATAGAAATCTATCTTGCCCTACCAGAAAAAAGAGAAAATGGGGATAAGGGAAGGGAGGGGTGTGATAGAAGGGAGAGCAGATTGGAGGAAGGGGTAATCAGAATGCTTGGTGTCTTGGGGTGGGGGGAGGGGAGAGATAGAGAGAAAATTTGGAACTCAAAATCTTGTGGAAATGTATGTTGAAAACTAAGAATAAATCAATTAATTTTTTAAAAAACCTGTTGGACCTGAGAGAGAGAGTAGGGTGGTCCAACCCCAGCCCCAGAGTAGTATAGGGGGTGAAAGAAGTCTCCAGCAATCACAGCAGCAGCAGCAGGGGTAGCAGCAGTGGCTGTTTCTGGAGTTCTAGATCCACAGATTGTGGGGAATCGAGCAGCTGTACACTCCTGCACCCCCACTGGAAACAGAGAACTATCTTGACAAAGAGTTCAAAAGTCAAATAAAAGGCTGGGGAAATGAGCAAAAACTGGAAAAAGAATCAGACTGTGGAATCTTGCTTTGGTGACAAGGAAGACCAAAATATACAAAGAAAAGAAGAAAACAAAGTCAAAGCTCCTCCATCCAAAGCCTCCAAGAAAAATATGCATTGGCCTCAGGCCATGGAAAACTCAAAAAGGATTTTGAAAATCAAATAAGGGAAGTAGAGCAAAAATTAAGAAGAGAAATGAGAGTGATGTGAGAAAATCATGAAAACCTAGTTAACTGCTTGCTAAAGGGGACCCAAAAAATGCTAAAGAAAATGACACTTTAAAAAGCCAACCAACCCAAATTGCAAAAGAGATCCACAAAGCCAATGAGGAGAAGAGTGCCCTAAAAAGTAGAATTGGTCAGATGGAAAAGGAGGTCCAAAAGCTCACTGAAGAAAACAATTCCTTAAAGACTGGAATGGAACAGATGGAAGCTAATGACATTATGAAAAATCAAGAAATTATAAAACAAAACCAAAGAAATAAAAAAATAGCACACAATGTGAAATACCACATTGGAAAAACAACTGACCTAGAAAAGAGATATAGGAGAGATAATTTTAAAATTATTGGACCACCTGAAAGCCATGATTAAAAAAAGAGCTTAGACATAATATTTCAAGAAATTATCAAGGAAAATTGTCTTGATATTCTAAAATCAGAGGGTAAAATAGAAATGAAAAGAATCCATCAATTGTTTTTGAAAAGAGATTCCCAAAAGGAAAATTCCTAGGATTATTGTAGCCAAATTCCAGAGTTCTCAGGTCAAGGAACAAAATTTTGCAAGTAGTCAGAAAGAAACAATTCAAGCGTTGTGGAAACATTATCAGGATTGCACAAAATCTAGCAGATTCTACATTGAGGGATTGGAGGACTTGGAATATGATATTCTGAAGGTCAAAGGAGCTAGCATTAAAATCAAGAATCACCTACCCATCAGACTTGGTTATAACATTCCTCTGAGTTTTCATCCTGGGATTTCTTTCAGGTGGTGATCAATGTGTGTGTTTTTTCTATTTTGCCAGAGTTTCAGGGCAATTGTCCTTAACAATTTCTTATAATATTATATCTAGACTTTTTATCATAACTTTGAGGCGGTTCAATAATTCTTATATTGTTTATCTTCAAACTGTTCTCTAAATCAGTTTTTCTGGTGAAATGTTTCACATTCTCTTCTATTTTTTTTATTCTTTTGATTTTTGTAACTTCTTGGTGTCTTATACTGGCATTAGCTTCCCCTTGCTCACTCCAAGTTTTTAAGGAGTTCTTTTCTTCCTTAAATTTGTGGATCTCTTTTTCAATTGTTGATTCTTTTCACACTTTTCTTGATTTTCTTGGGTTGCTCTATTTTCTTAATTTTCCTCAACCTCTCATTTGATTTTTAAAGTCCTGTTTAAGTTCTTCCAAGAGCTCTTTTTAGGCTTATGACCATTTGACATTTTTCTTTAAAGTAGGAGTGGCTTTTTTAACTTCACTATATTCTTCTCTATCCCCAGAGTAGCTATGATTGAGTTATTTCTCCTTTGCTCACTCATTTTTTAAGCAGCTTATTATTAAAGTCAGGTTCTAGTCCTGAGGTGTTGGGGATGATGCCTCAGACTTCAGATTTTTCTTACTGTTGTTTTCTGAGCTCTATCTAGGGGTTCTCCTCTCCACCCACGAGCCACAGCCAGGATACCCAGATACACTGTCACCCCAAATGTTTTTGCTCCCTGACATCCCTCCCATGACTACAAACTTCAATTCATTCCTCTGCCCTGGAACTGAAATTAGGGAGTTTAGTCTCCTGTGAGTGCCCACAGTCAGCAGAGTCTCTGCCCCTCAGCTGCCACACTTACCAAGAATGAGCTGTCTCCTCCTCGGCCACAACCTGGGACTGACCTCTCCTCAGCATATTTTGGATCTGGGTCTGGAATCCAGTGACAGCAGAGGGTCCTTCAATCTTCCCCTGCTCAGCTGTCCAGCCTCTGAGGTGAAAGTTCCTGAAGCTAAGGCTACTGCTCAACCCAGCTCCCCTTTCCCTCCCCCCTTGCTCCCCACCCCCTTTTGTTGTTTGTTGATTCAAGAGAGTCTGCCTGGAAGAGTTTGCACTTCAATTGGGCCAAACATCTTCCAGGGGAGGTCAGATCTTTCCTAAGATTTGCTGAAGTTGTCTTAGAAGAATAACTGCTTCACCCCAACTTTTAACTATTTCTGACTCTCAAAAGTTCACTTTGAAGTGATATTTTACCTTCTTTGTAAGAAAATTTTTGAAAGCCTGGCATTTCTTATCTTATTCTGTCATCTTCTCCAGTATATTATTAAAGATAAAACAGCCCCAAATCCATGTTAAATGAACAGGTCAAAAAAAAAAAGGATTAAAATAATCAAAATCAGGATATAGCTGCATAAATTTTTTTAATCACTACTCTTCTTTGATGCTAAGAATAATTAATATCTCTATTTGGTGGGGGAGGATTATGGGGAACTCCCAGTATGGAAGTTTTCTCTGCTAATACAGATCAATATCATGTAACTAATCTTAGAATTTCCTGGGCTACAGAGAAGTTAGGTGGCTTTCCCAGGGTCACATAGCCACAATGTGTCAGAGGTAGCACTTAAATCCAGGTCTTCCTGACTTCCAGCTCTCTATGTGTTACACCACAAATACCTTTCAAATGTCTATAAACTTTCATGCTAAATCCATTTCATTCATCCCATATTCAAAAATGAATATTTGAATAGCTATACTTGTCAATAGAACATTTTTCTGCATATCTGGAGCTCCAGAACCATTACTATAATAGGCAGTATTGACTTTATAACTATTTTGCATTTAATAATAGCAAAGAATTAGTCATTTGACTACTTAACCCATTCCTTATTTATTTTTAACATACAAGTGTTCCCTATAGCATATCTTCTTAGTCCTAAATCTTCTGTGTATCTATGAATTTTGTTAATCTACTTCTTGGCTATTAGAGGTGTTGCTTCTGAACAAATATCTCAATCTGTGTCAATGAGGATACCATTCCTTCTGATATAGATACATTTCAAAAGCAGAGTTGATCATAAATTGATATCCAGGACATAGTTATCCCTGACCTTGTAGAAATCATGAGTGTTTCAGTATCTTCTGTACCCAAAACATCAGACCACACCCAGAACACAAGATTTTCTTAGGAACCCATGAGATGGAGGAAATCAGACACACATCTAGGGAAATCCACTAAACCAGGCACTCGACCTTTTTGTGTGTCATAGACACCCTTTAACAAACTAAAGGAGTAAAAACTATGGAAATTCTTGAAATAATGTCTTTAAGTGCATAAAATACAAAGGATTGCAAAACAAATTGTACAGAAATACAGTTATAAAAATAATATCAGGTCAAAAAACTTTGTGTGTATGCATATAAATGTGTGTGTATGTGTGTGCAGATAGCTATGTATGTGTAATATGCATATATGAGTGATAGGCAAGTCTGTAACAACCACTAACCTAAAAGTTCTGGCTTTCCTTGTACATCTCTTTCTCACATTATGTACTAAAGAATGGGGTAGAGACTGCTGACTCATTACAGTTATTGGTATTAGCTACTATTTTTAGTACAAATTTCTTTCTTTGCCTCCCTGATTCTAAGTCAAAAGTCCTTCCCCTGAAGTCCAAGAAATATCATATTGGGTTACAGTTTGCTTGAAAATATTTTATCCACATTTTCAATTGTGCACTTTAAATAATAAGTGTCTGAGTGCTTGCTGTTTATCTGTTTTGAATTGATGGAATTCATAAAGAATTTAAATATTTCTAAAAACTCACAAGCTAAACACTTTTAAATGAAGTGCCATATGGCTAATCTTATTTCATCAGAAAAAAATGGGTATGAAATTGCTCTGACAACCTGTGTCAGAAACAAAAAGGCAGAGGTAGAGAAAATCCCTTGTCACAGAGCAGAGTTCAATATCTTGTTTAAGTCCTAAGCATCACAGGTTAGGAATACCACTAGCAAGCCTTCCTCATGGACAGGAAAGATTTTAAAAAATGAAAAGGAAGATAGTAAGCAGTAGTGGAAGAGAAGGAAAAAGAGAGAAAGGAGGAAAGAGACAGAAAAAGAACATGCTGTTTGGTGACTATTAACCAATAGGCAACTACCCATAGAAGGTTCTCTAGAGAACCTTCTATTCACTATTGTTTCAGGTATCCCTGACTTCTGACCCCAAGTTGCATTGTTCTTATTACAGCATGTGAGCAGGAAGACCATCTGCCAGTTCTTTAGTTTCCCATCATGTTTATAATATTCTTGTTGATGTTTTCTTCTTGAGCTTCTGGATTCACTCCCAAAACATTTAGCTTTCAAGTCATACGCCTAAGAGGAGTTTCTCTAAACTCATTGACTTGTTCTTAAGCATTTTGAATACAGAAAAAAATGCCAGAGTAAAATGGTAACTAGATCAACAAATACTTGTAACTATACAAAAATGGAATTAGCCACTTCATTTGGGGGCCATTTTGTAATTTAGATGTTAAGACTTTACGGTGAGGAGAGGGAAAAAACTGATAGCTTTCTATAGCCCATCAAAGTTATTGAATAATCAAAAAATTACTAATTTTTTCATCATCATCCAAGACATTAAAATTGTAAATGGAACATTGTCAGGGAAAGCAACACAATAACAATGAACTGAGTGTGGCTTAAATCCAATGAGGCATTGTGAGGCTTTGTTTTGGGGGGAATAAGGAGAGGGGATAGAAGCCCTCCATTGGTGGTCCAGGAAGCTCAGTCCTGCCACTAGATGGTTATGTACCCTAGGGAAAGTTGTCTCACTTCTCTGCATTTCATTTTCTTCCTCTATTAAATAGCCAGGATTAGAGAAGTCGCTGCCAGCTCTAAATTTCTATGATCTGCATCCCTTTCTGGATATGTTCCTAGTGGACATGTGGAATTGAGTCTCTAATCTTTTTAAAAATTATTCCTATTTTGGAAGAAGCCATTATTTTGGTGGCATAGGACTCTGAGAGGCAACATGAGTACAGTGGAAAGAGTATGGAATATGGGTTAGGAGGACCAGGGTTGAAATCCTGGCTCCATTGACCACTCTCTGTGGAACCTTGGGATAGACATTTCCACTTGTCTAGATTCCTTTTCTGTTGGATGAGAGGAATTGTTCTAGATCAGGAGTGCTACATATGCCTGCTGGTATCTACACTTCAAGTACAGCTGAACTAAATTAAAATGTAATTCACAAATATTTAACAAAATAAATTAAAATATAATAAAATATATTATGTTAAAATGTGGTTTTCTGAAGTCCATATATCACCTGAAGGGATCCTGACTTTAGGGGACTCATTTTTTTATTTGGGTTTAAAACCACTGGTCTAGATGATCTCTGAGACCTATTCCAGCTCTAGACCTATGATAATATGACACAAAAAGAAGCTCATTTCAATTAGTCAGAAGATTCATTATTTACAGGCAAAGTTGAGTGCTTTTACCTGAGTACAGGTCCAAGAATTAAAACAGAAATCTAATGGCCAAAAATACCAAGAGTGTTTTTAAACTTGAGTAATGACCCTTAGTCTAATATTGAATTGATTGATTATACCACCTATCACAAGAGTATCACATGCTCATAAAAGCAGACCTATGATTTCATTGGTGTTGGGAACTTCCAGTAAGGAGCTTCCCTGTATCAGTGAGGATCTGCATCACCTGCTCTGAAAATTGACCTTAGAGTTACGTAGGACACTGAGATGTTAAATGCCTTGTCCAGGGTCCTACATCCAGCTTGTGACAGTCAAAATTTGAACATGGGCCTTCCTGAAAGACTGTGTCTATACACTTTACCACACTATTCATACAAACTTTATTCAAATAAAATTTTAAGTAGCCCCAAGTCATCAAAAATATAGTCCAATTCTATTAGTCTCTGACACATACTTTAAAAGAGCTAGCATTTCTTTAATATACAAATTCCCTCCACTAACAAGGAACACAACCTTCCCACACCAGAAGAGACTTTTAGGAGTTGCTATGGTAAAACAGATAAAAAGTCTTTACCTAGTAGCTAGGATTATTAAAATCTCCAAGCTTAGATAAACTGTTCTTCATATTATAAAATATCATTGGGTTACTTCAATCTTTTCCAACTTTGCAGAAAATAGTAAGCTGCTATTCTGCTAGGGTAGCTTTAGGAGAAATCAGGGAACCTTCCACATCACAATAAGCCATCTGAGGAAGCTTTAGTAAGATATCTACTAAAGATATCTATGTGTATATGTGTATATATACATAAATGTGTATAGGCATACATATGTGCATATATACATGTGTCCATGGGCAAACATACATATACATCTAGACACTGTGTTGTGTGTATATACATGTGTATATACATATACGTATGTTGTGCGTATACGTGTGTTTATACATATATGCATCGTGTTGTTTATCATATTGTGTATTGTGTGTATATATATATGCATACACATGTAAATTGTGTGCTAAGTATTGTGCTAAGCACACAAAAGGCAAAAGATAGTCCCTGATCTCAAGAAACTCACAACAGATTGCAACGGACAAGCAAATATGTCCCATCAAGCTATAAAGAGGAAAAAATGGAAATGATTAAAAAAGGGAAGAGAGAATTAAGAAAGAATTAAGAGAGGTTGAGAAAGATTTCCTTTAGAAGATGAAATTTTAAATAGGACTTCAGAAAGGTCAGGGCAGCCAGGCGGTAGGGATGAGAGAGCTTTCCAGGCATAGGGGACAACCAGAGAAAATGCCTGGAGCTGAGAGATGCAGTGTCTTGGGTCGTCCAGTGGCACTGGCTCAAAATATGTGTGGTGGGGAATAAGGTGTAAGAAGACTGGAAAGGGAGAAGGGGGGTAGGTTATGAAGGACTGTGAATGCCACAAGATTTTTCTTATTTAATCCTGAAGATGATAGGAAACCGCTGTAGTTTATTGAGTTGGGAGGAGGAATTGTGTGTGACATAGTCAAACTGTGCTTCAGGAAAATCACCCAGGCAGTTAAAAAGGGATTGGATGAGAATAGCGAGAGACTTCAGGCAGGCAGACCCACCACAGGCTTTTCAACTATTGTACAGGAGCCACTCAAGTTCCTATGATGCAAATGCAAAATAACAAAAATAAAACTTCATGCAGTTAAAACACTAAGCCTCACTTTATGTCATGACACAGAGCTTAGAAAAAGGGAATATTTAAAAGACTTTTTTTACTCTATAAATATTCCTATCAGGCAAAGTGTAATACTAATGATAATTGCAGTCCATCAACTACTCCAGACTTAATGAGGAAATGGGAGATTTGACACACAGCGAATGCTCGAGTATTCACTGGATCAATGCAAATAAATAAATAAAACTTGATGCAGTTGAAACACTGAATATCATTTTTTCATAACCACATGGCTCATAAATAAGGATGTTTAACATTTTTTGCCTTCTCAGTTTGCCTATAAGGTCACCCAATATCATCAAACAAGAGC
Source organism: Notamacropus eugenii (assembly GCF_028372415.1). Classification (NCBI taxonomy): domain Eukaryota; kingdom Metazoa; phylum Chordata; class Mammalia; order Diprotodontia; family Macropodidae; genus Notamacropus; species Notamacropus eugenii. Next base: position 96,594,013 of record NC_092872.1, on the reverse strand, counting down.
ATTTCAGGTAAGAAGAGATAATAAACTTGAGATTAACCAATAGTGAAAGACAGGATGGAACATACCTCAACAACTTCAGCCTTCTGCTAACATTTGCAGACATTGTGATCTTGTGTCAATTGTAAGATGGGTCTTCCAGAGGTAGAGTGGATTTTTCCCTCCCCCTTTCACCAGTTCTCCTTGGCCTTCTTTCTTTATGACCTCTATCAAAATATTTGCTAAGCAGTGTTTACCTTTCATTCTTTTTTTTTCTCTTCCTTTAAAAGAAAATAGTTCAACCAGTGTCATTCAGGAAACAAAAGTCATTCCAAGACTCACAAAACTGACCTTCAGCTTCCACCATTTCCTACTTGTTTCCTATATCCTTGTGACTCAGTCTCTGTCCTTATCTGTGAGTCGCTGACCATGGTCAGAAGCCCTTCTCGGTCAGGTCATCTCAAAGTTACTGCATTTCCTCTCTTTTCCTGTGTCATGTTTACCTACTCCCAACCTCCTGACCTTGATTTCCCTCCACCTCCTAAAAAATGCATTCTTTCTGGCCTTTTTTGTATTAAATCTTTCATTCTTCCAAAATAGCAAAGATGTATTATTTAAGTCCTTTCATCTCCTCTAGCAAAAATTCTAGTTAGCACTAGCAAAAGAAAAACAGGAGGCATTTTCCAAAGAAGCCTAAAAGGACATCTTTCCCACCCTTTTTACTTTAAGGGCTTGGTGATCCTGGGAAGGCAGTTTTAAAACCTTCTCAATCCCCACCCATTCAGCTGCTGATCCACTAACCTGCTGCTGAGTAGTAACCATTGGAAAGGCAATACTCAGAGAAAGTGGGAAATTTATGTTAGTCCTTCCATCCCACATGAAACAGAACCCACCTTCCACGTCACAAGCCCTCCACACCCAGGAAAATGCAGCAAAGCAACATTCTAATATAAACACAAATAAGTTCCCCTGTGCTCACTTGTATCTGCGTCTATTATCTGAGACTCCCAGGTTAGAAGCAAAGATGTTTAAAAGAAAGCACTGGTATTCAATTCAGCCAGCAGTGATTAAGTGCCAATTGATATTGGCACTGGGGAAAACACAGAGAAATAGGGCACAACACTAACTTTGAGGAGTTTAGAAGAGAGGGGAGTGAGGATCGTGATAAATTGTGCAGGAAACCGCTTCTTACAGGTGATCAGGTTAAATAACGAAATTAGGTCAGGATTCTGATAATTTGCTAGTTGTTAAACAGAATTGGTGACTCATCCAATAGTATAATAAGTTATCATTCGATTAGCAATGTATGAGTTGGCAGTAAAGTTTCCTAAAGAACTCTATTAATAAAGAACATTTCAATCCTCCTCAAGGAAACTCTGTGAGCAAAGTGGCTGCAGAGGTACAAACCCCACCAAGCAGCACTCAGCACCACAGGGGATGAGGAGATGGAAATGTTTATTTTGGAATTCACAAAGAATAAAGAGGCCCCTTCTAAATTCACATGGGGAACAGATTTGAAATATTGAAGGATTGGGCATAACAGTGCTCTCTCTCTCTCTCTCTCTCTCTCTCTCTCTCTCTCTCTCTCTCTCTCTCTCTCTCTCTCTCACACACACACACACGCACACACACAAAGAGAGAGAGAAAAAGAGAGAGCTATAGAGATATAGCTGCAATATGTGTATGTAATAGATAAAAACCTTTACTTCCATGAAAATCATTCTTCAACTAAGAAGAATATTTTAAAACACCTACAGTTATAGAACATGATAGAATTCAAATCCAGCCTCAAACACTTACTAACTATGTGACCCTGGGCAAGTCACTTAACCATGTTAGCTTCAGTTTCCTCATCTGTAAAACGAGCTAGAGAAGCAAATGGCAAACCACTTCACTATCCCTGCCAAGGAATTTCCAAAATGGGGTCAATTGGGGTCACGACTGAAAGGACTCAACTACATCTCCAATCCCTGGGGCAGATTCTCTCCATGTTTTAGTCTATTTAAATCTTTCTCTTCCTTCAAAGACTAGCTCAGGAATCTCTTGATCCGTGAAGTCTACTTTACCTCTCCCAGTGACAGAGATCTCTCCCTCCTCAACCTCTGTTCTTGTGCCTAGACATCTCCTTAGTACTGACTGTACTCAGTCTTATGTCATTTTATTCATGTCTCATTTCCCCCTCCCCCTGAGTAGATGCGTCAAAGGCAAGAGGTGTGTGTGTGTGTGTGTGTGTGTGTGTGTTTAGACCTTGTATTCACACTGCATGTGGCATATGCTTAGTCAGTATTTATTGAATGGAAACGAATTGAACAAGAGACATGGAGGCCCACAGTCCTACTGCTAAGTCACCATTACTACTTTTACTTTGGCCCCTGCTCCATGGAGAGGATGTTGCCTCGGGCTCTCACTTGTCATCAAACGTAACCCAGAAACCATCTGGCAGAGTTCTGGTGACATCCCATAACTTTTCAAATGATGCTTCATTTGACATTAAGAAATGGACGTTTTCATTGGAAGAAAGAGGGCCCTCCTATCACAACAGTGCTTACTAGGGAGGAAAGACTCAAGACAATTCAAGCTGCCCAACAGATGGCATTAAAAGCAGCCAGGTTTTATAAGCAAAATATCATTCCTGGTTCCTATCACTTGTGTGGCAGTCAGGAAATTTGCTGTGCAGGGTTTAAAACTGGTTTAAATCATTCTGATCATGTGATCACAGTCTACTGGTCTCATGCCTTCACTTATACATTCCTGGAGTTTTTGTTCAAGAAATTCTGACAGAGCTGACCAGAAGAAGAGTTGGGTCATGCTAAAGGAAAAGAAGACATAGGAACACCTAGAATTCCTATGACAGCACTGGATCTATTGGAATTCAGGTGCTTCTAGGATTAAGTATTACCCTGATGGGTAGGCACAATGGAAAAGAGGAAGTCTGACTTCATATAAAGATAGCACAGCTAAGCAAGGTCAAATATTTGAGGTTTACAATATGGTATGGAACAGAAACATCTTCAGAGAGAGCAGCAGCCAGCAGCAAGGAGGACTTTTTATTCCAGGAATAAGGGCAGATGGTATAGAGATTCTGTGTGTCCCCAAGGCACCAACATTTGAAGCTACCCTCTGTAAATGAGGAAAAACTACATACCTTGTTATCTTAGACATGGTAAGAGTCACCCTGGAGGCAGTTATCACACTAAGGAAAAAATTGAGACACTAAGGGACAAAAAATTGAGGAACTAGGTGGCACAGTGGATAGAAAACCAGGCTTGGATTTAGGAAGACCTGAGTTCAAACCCAGCCTCAGACATTTATTAGATATACCATCCTGGGCAAGTTACTTAATCCTGTTGGCCTCAGTTTCTTCATGTGTTTTAAGCCAGAGAAGGAAATGACAAACCACTCCAGTATCTTTGCAGAGAAAACACCAAATGGGGTCATGAAGAATCAAACATGCTTAATCAACTAAACAACAACAAATTAACAAGTGACCCTACTATGCTTCTCAAGGATAAGATGGCAGACAATGACTTACCAGTATTGAGGGATAGAAGGAAATTGACGTTGAAGTGAGGAAACAGATTGAAGATGTTTCCCAGTTGGTCACAGTTTATTCCCATCCCTCCCTGCCTTCTGACACTTAAACTATCCAGGCACAAGCCTTCATCACCTCACACCAGCACTACTACAATAGTCTACTAGTTGGTCACCCTGCCTCAAGTGCCTTCTCATTCTACTCCATCTTCCACTTAGCTCTCAAATCAATCCATCTAAAATGAGTATGTCACCCCCTTATTTAATAAACTCCAGTGTTTCCCTGTTACCTTCAGGATCAAATATAGTCTTTGTTTGGATTTTAAAGCCCTTCTTAACCTGGTCCCATGCTACCTTTCCAGTCTTCTTACATCTTACACTAGACCCATATATGTACTCTGCAATCCAAGGACAGTAGCTTCCTTGCTGTTTTTTCCACACGACACTCCATCTTAGAGTTTTCACTGGCTATTCCCTTATGCCAGGAATATCATGCTCACTTCCAGGCTTCCCTGGCTACCTTCAGGTCTCAGCTAAAGTTTTGCCTTCTGCAAAAAAACCCTTTCCAGTCCTCCTTAAAAGCTTGGTACCTTCACTCTGAGACTAGCCTCATTTTAGCCTGTACACATCTTTATTATAGAGTTGTTTGCATATTATCTCCCCATTAAGCTGTCAGCTCCTTGAAAGCAAGGACTTTTTGCCACTGTTTATACCCCTAGTGCTTAGCACAATGCCTGATACATGATGGAACCTTAATAAATGCTAATTAACTGCAGCTGACCCTGAGCTACATTGTGGAGAAATGGGCTGCTTTACAATTAAAGAATTGTCGTAGTAGCTCGACAGTCAAAGATCTGAGTTCAAATGTGAACTCTGACATTATTCATGTGATTCTGAGTAAATCATTTCACCTCGATGGGACTCAATGGAAACAGGGAGCATTGAACTTAGACAACCTCTGAGGCCCTTTCATGCTCTCCATCTATGATCTTTATGATTCAATACTTCTCATACAAAATATAACCCTCAAATCCTTTCCTTTAAAAAAATAGACAATAGGAGAGGGAATAAGAAAAGAAAGATAAGAGCATTTGGGCAAGAGAAGGAAGGCAAATTTCCTGCTAAGATTAGATATGAGATATTGAGTAACTGATGGGCAGCAAGATGGCACAGCACACAGAATGCTGGGCTTGGAATCAGGAAGACTCATCTTCTGAGTTCAAATCTGGCCTCAGACACTTAATAGCTGTGTGATCCTGGGCAAGTCATTTAACTCTATTTGCCTCAGTTTCCTCATCTATAAAATAAGCTGGAGAAGGAAATGGCAAACTACTCCAGTATTTTTGCCAAAAAGGGTCACAATGAGTCAGACACAACTGCAAAAGACTGAACGAGAAAAATGGAGTGAATAAGGAAGAGAAATATAAGAGGTTTATCCCAGACAGTAGTCTGAAGAAGACCTTTGCAACCAAGAGCAATATTTTTCCTCAACCACACTGCCAAAAAAGGGGTTTGAAAAAAGCCCAGAATAGCACCTATTTGGCACACTAACTTTTAGACTAAAAACTGAATTTTTTCTAGTTGTGTTAGGAAACCTATTTGGCAGGAATTCAAAACCTTCAGAAAAAGGAAGGATGTGTCATTTAGATATTCCAGTCCAAACATGCATCCTCTCTTAATAGTGGGCAATTTTCTTTCTCTCCCATGACTTATAATTTTTCCCTTCAGAAACAGCTTCAAATGCCTCTTTTCATTCGCAAATGTGTGCCTTGCCTTAAATATGATTACCAGATCACAGGATTAATATCATCTGGTCCAACTTCTTTATTTTACGGAAGTGGAAACTGAGTCCCAGAGAAGTCACTTGATTTACCCCAAAGTCATGTAGGTCATAGGGTCACAGTCTTAGAGTTTCAAGAGGACTTGGAGATTATTTAGTCCAACCCCATAGTTTACTGATGGGGCAACTGAAGCCAAAGGGACTTACCCAAGGTCACACAAATATAGTAAATGGCAGAGCTAGGGTTTGAAAACAAGTCCCCTGACTCCAAATCCAATAGTCTTTCCTCTAATGCTTGGAGATGCATTTTTCCTGAAGTTGTTCATAGTAAAATGAACTTTTTTGAACCCTTAACACCAGAAAATGTTGTCATTACTGATGTTTCATGGGCATAGTAGGTGCTTAGAGTCAGTGTTTGTCAGATGGAGAGGTTAGATCCTACAGTGTTAACAGAAGGGTTGATTAACCCTCAATGAACAGAAGCATTAACAGAACATTGAAGAGCTGAGAAGTTATTTGCATCTGGAACTAAAAAGTTCAAACATTCAAACTATTTCTTTGCTGTTGTTGCTGCTGTTTACTTCATTTTTAATTCAACCAGCATTTGTTGCTTATTCAATTACTTGTCTAATCAAAGTCATTTGGATCAAATCAAACCAAAATCATCCTCCTCTTCCTTTGAGAAGCATGCGTGATGCCTTTCTTTTCTCTTTGGAAATGTCTAAATTGTCACATTCTAGATATAAAGAGCAAAGGAAGCAAGAAATGGAAACAAGTAGTGGAATTCTAGGTAGGTATGGCTAGAAATTCAATAGAGTTCTCTTTGTTAATGGTTATCTAGTTTGCCACATAACATCACTGCCTAACATGACCCATAACATGAAAGAAAAACGTGTCCCTCTTTCCGGGGGCACATGAGAAAACCAAAGACTTTGCTCTGGTCATTTCAAATCTAGACCTTTCTTATTTTGTCCAAACCTATACTAGTTTAGGGAACCCCCAGTAAGGAAATTTCCTCTACTGACAGAGCTCAGCTACTGCTCTATTACTTGTAATTTTAGTGAGTTGCTTGGCAAAGGGGAAGGAAAGCCAATCTATTACTCAAAAAGACCTGGTCAAGGTCTCACTCTGACACATAGTGATTACGTGAATCTGGGCAAGTCATTTGATGTCTCAATGCCTCCAGTAACTCAATTAGATATTTAATGCATCTCATCATGACAGTCTCAACATCAGTGAAATCTAAGATCACTCAAAATATCAATTCAATACAATTCAACATGTGTCTACCATATGTGGGATAGCAAAAGTCCCTGATGGACAAGGTCACTTCCTTTGCTAAGCCTGTCCCCTCTTCTGCTCCCAGTAGAGTCCAAGTCAAACCTGAAACAAGTACAGCAGTGGCTGATAAATCTACAAAGCCCCCCAGCCAAGTCTCCCTTCTTGAGACACAGTATAGTATATAGAAAGAGAACTCATGCTGGAGTCTTAAAGGACCTAGATTCAAATCCCACCACTGCTGTTATTATCACTACCACCTTGGGCAAGTTAATTAATTTTGCTGGGTCTCAGTTTCCTCATTTGTAAGACTGGGAGATTGAACTAGATAGTCTCTGAGGTCCTTTCCAGCTCTATGTCAATGAGTGTTACAAACTCTTCATTTTATGGTATTGTGATAGTGATTTGATTAAATGGGAAAAAATACATTTTTTAAGTTTCCTGAAATATAAAACATCACAAAAATAGTTAACAATTACTGTTTTATTTACTTCTGTCACATTTTATGTTCCAAATTGTCTCCTTTCTTTCCTCCCTACCCCACCCTAGAGAAGATCACCATTTGACAGAAAGAGATAGAGAGAGACCAAGAGATGTAAAACCATACTATGCATATATCTATCAGTTCTTTCTCTGTGGACAGATAGCATCTTCCTTCATAAGTCCTTTGTAATTGACTTGTATATTTACAATAGAATATCTTAGTCATTCACAGTTATTCTTTCAACAATACTACTGTTACTGTATATAACATTCTCTTGATCCTGCTCATTTCATTCCATTATTTCACGAAAGTCTTTCCATATTTTTCTAAAATCAACCTGCTCATCATTTCTTATAGCATAGTAGTACTTCTTTGTAATCATTTATCACAGCTTGTTTAGCCATTCCTCAGCTGATGGCCATCCACTCAATTTCCAGCTCTTTGCTACCACAAAGAGAGCTGCTATAAAGGTTTCAGAACATAGAGGTTCTTTTACTTTTCCCAGATCACCTTGGGAAATGGACCTAATAGTGATTTTACCGAGTCAAAGTGTATACAGTTTTATAATTCTTTGAGTATAATCTAACGTTCACTTTTAAGATTTGAAAAATAGTTATTATCTCATTTGAGCTTTCCAAAAACCTGTGAGTTATATGCACTAATTATCCTCATTTTGTCAATGAAGCAACTGAATCTCAGAGAATCAAAGTAACAAAGCTAATCAGTGTTAGATCTTGTACTCCAGGTATGCCATCCCATCCATCCTACCACACTGTTAGGACCTACCTGTTGGATTACCAAAAAACAAAAAAAACTGAAACTGTCCTAAAATCCAAAGCTAAGTAATGATGACTTGGCTTATTGTAAAGAAAAGCACACATCCAGAAGAGCTGAGTTTTATTTCCAGTTCTATTCATTATCAGTGTGATATCAGGCAAGTCACAAAACCTCCCTGGCCCTCTGTATCTTCCTCAATAAAAAGAGGGCATTGGACTAGATTCATACACTCTTCCATTTCTATTCACCCAGTAAATATTTATTGAATGACTACTCAAATGCAAGATACTTGGTTAGACGATCTCTTTACTAGGTGAGCCTTGATACCCATTTTCCAAATCTAAAAGTCTATGCTTCTAAATTAATTATATTCTCATGGGCATGTTCCAATGGTATCTAATACCTTGTGGTTGCCCAATAAATAATCAGAAAGACTGTGCTAAGCACTGAAGACACAAAGAAATGCTCAAAACAAAAGTCCCTGCTCTCAAGGAGCTCACAGTCTAAAAAAGGAGACAACACGCAAGCAGTTATGTACAAACAATATTTATAGAGGATAAATTGGAGACAATTTCATAGAGAAGAAACAAAAGGTACTATAGGAAATCATACATGACATTTCTCATCTCCTCCTTCCACAATGTGCACAGGTGGTCCCCCACGTCTGGAATCCATCCTCTAATGTCTACTCTCTAGAACCCCTAGCTTCCCTCAAAATAAGGTTTAGCTGACACAAGATTTTCTTGATTCTTTCCAGTTGTTAATATTCTCTCCCTCTTGAAATTACCTTGCTTTATTTACTATGTGTTACATATAAGTATTTTCTTTATTTATCTGTATATATGCTGTAACCCCTTTGATTAGAATGTAAGCTTCTTGAGGGCAGAGACTGTTTCATTTTGGGATCCCTGGTGTCTTTCAAAGTCCACAGCATAATTACATGGTACACTGCATAATTGAATTCAATGCAATGCAACAGTACCATGAAAGCACCTCAGGCTCACATTGCACTGAATTTAATTATAAACTTACAGATATTTAGACTTGTTAGGGATCTTAGAAATCATTGAGTCTAATATAGAGTTTGGGGGCAGGAAGACCAATTTAGTCTGTCATATCTTGTCTGTGGGATATTCTTTATGTTACATAGTGTTTATAGGTTAAATTCCAAAATGACATAGCAAACCCATAATGTACAAATTCTGTGGGTTGCTAAGAGTCTGTTGGCCATGAAAGAATGCAACATCCCCATTTTTCCGTGACTGTCAAAAATGCCATGAGCCCAAGGAGACAGGTAGACACTACCCAAACAATTCAGACATTACACTATGACAAGCCACTTGGACCACCAGTTTGTTATCATAGAATATATATATGTTGTTTAGAAAGAAAAGACTAGGGCCACTGGGAAGTTATGTAAACCATTAAGGCTCATTTTTCAAGAGCAAGACTCTTGCCTGCTTTCTGTATTAAGCCAAGACAGAGGAAGACATCATATAATCATAGGCTCTTAGAACTACTGCTGGAATGCACTTCAAGATATCCAGGTCAACACTCTAGTTAGGCAGTTGAGGAAACTAAGTTTAAGTGACTTGCCCAAAGCTGAGGAGCAAAAGTTTGTGGGTTTGATTTTGTTTTTTAAGAGAAGTATGTCTATCCCATAGCTATTGTCTAGAAGGTTGGTTTTTAGATATGTGTTACTTTCTATCCATGTTATTGCTAATGCAACATTAAATCCATTCTATTAAGAAATATTGTCAAGATGCAAAATAGAAATATCCAGCCCTAACCTTGATCCAACTGAGGGTCAAGTCTGCATCCAGCAGTGCCTGCAGACAACTCAAACTCAACATGTTCAAAACAGTGCTCAGCATCTGCCCTGGAAAAGCTTGTCCCTGCTCTTAATTTTCCTACTTTAATCAATAACACCTTTCTTCCAGGTATCTAAGCTGGAAAACTTAGAGTCATCTGACTCTTCCCTCTCCCTCCCTCACTATATCAAATTAGTTGCCAAATTCTGTTATTTCTACTACCACAAGATCTCTGGCACTTGACCCCTCTCCATTTCCTCATGATCTCAGTTTCCTTTGAGGGTTTCTGAGGTCCTTTCCAACTTTAAATCTTATGATTCTATAGCAGCTCCTTTTGTATTGGCAAAGAATTGGAAATTGAAGGGATGGACATCAGTTGGAGAATGGCTGAAGAAGTTGTATATGATTGTGATGGAATATTACTGTGCTGTAAGAAATGTTGAAACAAGAAACGATAAGCAGTATGCTCTCAGGAAAACCTGGAAAGATTTACATGAACTGATGCAGAGGGAAGTGAGCAGAACCAGTAATAGCAACATTGTATGATGAAGAACTTTGAATGACTTAGCTATTCTCAGCGATATAATGATCAGTACAAACCCAAAGGACTCATGATGAAAAATGCTATCCACCTCCAGAGAAAGAACTGGTGGAGTCTGAATACAGATTGAAACATACTATATTTCACTTTTTTTGGTTCAAGTTTTCATTCACAGAGCAACTAATATGGAAATATGTTTTACGTGATTGCACATGTATAACCAATGTCAGATTGCTTGTCATCTCAGGGACAGGGAAGTAGAGGGAGGGAGGGAGAAAATTTGGAAGTCAAAATTTAAAAAAAATGTTGAAAATTGTTTTTACACATGATTTGGGGGATAAAATATTATTCAAAAATAAATCTCATGATTCTGTACTCTACACTCCCACAGTCGCCACTCAAGCTTTCATCCCATTGTAATAGCCCTCTCCCTGGCCTTCAGTCTCTTCCTTCAATCTCAATTTCTACACTGCTGCTAAATCTTCCTATGGAAGTTTCTCTCTCACTACATCACTCTCCCACTCAAAAATATTAAGTAGCTCTCTATTACCTGTTGAATAAAATACAAATTCTTGAGCCTCGCATTCAAAATCTTCACTGATCTACCCCAACCTCTACTACCTTTCTCCTATGTACACACTCTTCATCTCAAAATAAACTGGACTTGCTAGCTGTCCCTTAATCTCATCTTCTCTGCTCTTATTTGGGCTTCTAATCCTTCCCTCCATGCCTAGAGCACCCTTCATTCTCTTCTCTACCTGTAAAAATTTTTTTCTTTCTTTAAGAAATCCAAGCAGAAAGTGAGGTTTATCTTTAAGTTTCCTTATAATACTTTGCTAGGATTTCTACTTTGTCCATATCACATAATACTTTATGCCATATGTATCTGAGCATATGTTGTATACCCTATTAAACTATAAGTTCCATGACCAGAGGCTGGTCTTTTATCTTTTTATTTCCACCACCAAACACGTAATAGTTATTTAATAAATGTTTGTTGAATTGAATTGAAATATGAAGAAAATATGTTCTGTTTCTCAAATGATAAATGGCCAAAGAATATAAGCAGACAGTTTTCAAAGGAAAAAATCTAAGCTATTAATAGTCACATAAAATAATGATTCAAATCAGTAATGATTAAAGACATGAAAACAAAAGCAACACTAAGAATCCACCTCATACTGATCAGATTGGCAAGGTTGGCAAGAAATGAAAATGACAAATGCTGGAGGGGCTGCAGGAAAACAGGCACATCGATGCCCTGTTGGTGGAGCTATGAACTAATGCAGTCATTTGGAAAGCAGTTTGAAACCAAGCTCAAAAAGTCATTAAACTGTGCAAATATACTCCTTTGACCCAGAAATACCACTACTACCCCTATACTACAAAGAGATTAAAAAAGAGTAAGAGGACACACACACACAAAAAATTTATAGCAGCTCTTTCTGTAGTAGCAAACAACTGAACACTAAGGAAGTTACTCTCATTTAAGGAATGACATAATAATGATATGTGGATGTAATGGAATATTAATCGTTTTCCAAAAGAAATGATGAAAGGGATGATTCCAGTGAAACCTGATCATGGGTAGGATGACCAAATATAATACAGAAAACAATGTGACTTAAATTAATTTATTCAGCATCTTACCAATCAAATACCAAAAGCTTGCTGTATAGAGTGATAAAAAATAACAATGAAAGCCATCTGATGGAATAAAAGGTCAAGAATCCTAAGGGAAATAATGGAAAGAAAAGTGGAAATGATAAGAACCTTGCAGGGCCAAATCTTAAACCATACTATAAAGCAGCAATCATCAGAATGATTTGGTACTCTCTAAAAATGAGAGGTTGATCACTAGAACATATTAAGTACATGAAGTACAGAAATAAATGAATCTAATAGCCTAGTATTTGATAAGCCCAAAGGACACAGGTACTGGGATAAGGACTCATTATTTGACAAAAATTTCCTATAAAACTGGAAAATAGACATTAGACAGAAATTGCATTAAAGGTTAAGTGTGAAGAGGATAAACATTTATTACGTATTCTTGCTGTATGTCAAACACTAGAGTAAGTGCTTTACAAATATTATCTGATTTGATTCTAACAACTCAGTGAAGTAGATGTATTATGATCCTCACTTTGTAGTTGAAAAAACTGAGGCAAAGTGTGACTTGCCCAAGATCACACAGCTAGTAAGTGTCTGAAGCCAAGTCCCAACCAGTAATTTATACCATATATTAAGATAAGCAGCAAATAGATGTGTGAACTAGATATAAAAGAACATATCATAAACAGATTAGAGAAGCAAGGAAGAAATTACCATTAAAATCTCCCTCTTCTCAAATTATCATATGTTACATCCTTCAGTAGAATGTGATTTCTTTGAGAGAGGCAGCCAGGTGGCAGGGTGGGTAGAGCATTGGACTTGGAGTCAGGAAGTCCCAAATTTAAATCTGGCCTCATGCATACTAGCTACGTGACCCTGAGCAAGTCACTTTACCCCCATTTACCTCAGTTGCCACATCTGTAAAATAGGGATAATAATAGCATCCACATCTCAGAGTTGTTGTGAAGGTCAAAGGAGATAATAATGATGTGCCTAGCACTCAGTAAGCACTACGTAAATGCTTGCTATCATATCCCCAATTCCTACCATGGTGCCTTGTATATTGAGGGGGAGAAGAAGTGTAATATGTGATTTCACAGGTATAGTGAATTCCTGATGGGAAAACTCCCCTATTTGCTCTGCAGCTGATAGTTTTAAAAGAGTTGCTAGAGCACTAAGTAGTTAAGTGACTTGTTTAGGGTCACAGAGCCAGTACTTGAATCCAGGCCTTTCTGTCTCTGACACCAGACCTCTATCCAGGACACCATGCTGCCTCTCATACCTTGCACATAATTTTTGTTGCTGTTGAGTCATTTCAGTCATGTCCGACTCTTTGTGACCTCATTTGGGGTTTTGTTGGCAAAGATACCGGAATGGTTTGCCATTTCCTTCTCCAGCTCACTTTACAGATGAGGAAACTGAGGTAAACAGAGTGTAGAGCTAATAACTTGAACTTGGAAAGACAAGTCTTCCTGATTCCAAACCCAAAATCTAATCACTGCGCAACCTAGCTTCCCTTTGCCCATAGTAACTACTTTAAAATTGCTTACTGGGTTGAATTAGATAAAATGAGAATAGATATAAAGTTTGTTATATCTAAAAAATATTACATAAATGCTAGGAAAGGCAAAGAAAATAAAACATTTGATGAGAAAGGTAATATTCTCAACAACAAAAAGGAGGGGATTGTCTCTGACCCTGAACATCTTTATAGATTTATTGAGTCCAACCTCTTAGTTTTACAGATAAGGAAACTGAGACTAAGAGTAATAAGTAATTTGCCCAGCTTCACAGAGCGTTTGAGACAGCTTCCATATCCATGTCTCCCTTTCTCCAAATCAAGCACTTTATCACCCTACACCAGGATGCTCCTTAATATCCAAGAAATGGATTGGTTACCCTTCAAAGAATATCTGTACAAAGTGATTTCAGCTGCTTTGAAAAAGAAGAAAACATCAAGGATAAGATATTTAGAGAAAGGATTTAATGGTATCATAAATGTAAAGTAAGGAGAGATGAAGGAAAAGGTAGAGACACGCTGGTTTTATGCTTTGGGCAAAGGGAAAGAAAGCAAATCATCACTTTGCTTTATGTCTGTCCTGGGACAATCTCCCTATTGCTCTATGTTGTAATTTTCCAAATCTAGCTAGTGAAAGACAACTTTGTATTCGCTGACCTTGCTGTGAATGGAATCTTAGAAATGTCAGTGACTTATAGATATAATGTCATCTTTGTTTTTAGACTTGTTTCCTAGGGAGAAAAAGAGCTTGTAAAACTCTGGTCCTCCCATCCCCCTCCAAGATGTCATTAAACAGCTGTTATTTACTTAGCAATCTAAAATAAATTGTTGCTTATGCCACAAAGGATTATGACTTTGTATTTAGGAGATGCCACAGCAATTTTACAGGATAAACTTGTTGCTTCCTGCTCTGATCAGGAGCCATTAGATTAGAAATCTAACTGCTTTTCTTTTTAAGAGGGGGTTGACCTTTCTCCTTATTTTTTGAAGAAAATTGAAAAAGTCCTCCACAGTTGGACAAACACAGACAAGAATTGTGTTCTTTTCAGACCTGCTTCCTCCCAAAGGCCAAGGTTGCTCTTACTTTTATAGGTTATGTCCCTAACCCCAGGGCTTAGCTTTCGCAGCCCATTCTCAAGACTCTTCTACTCCTCAGCTCTCTGTTCCCAGGAATCCTGTCTGTCCTATATCTTGAGAGTCAATCATGCTTCTGAGGTATGTCTCACTGGTCTCAAGATTTTGTTTTGAATTTGGTTACTCAAGAACAGTCCTGGTAGCCATGTCAGAAGAAGGAAGAGGACTGAATGAGATTGCAAAGATAGAAGATAAAGGAGTGGACAACTGATTGGATATGGGGGGCAGGAGAGAAGTGAAGGATCAAGAACAACATGTTCATTTCTGACCTGGATGACTAGGAAGATGGTGGTACCTTTGACATTAATAGGGAAGTTGGAGGGTTTTGGAGGAAAAGAGGACAAACTCAATTTTATACATGCTAAGTTTAAGATGTCTACCACACATTCAGTTAGATATGTTCAATAAGCAGTTGGAGATGCAAGAATGGAGGTAGAGAGTAGGAAATTTAAAATGGCACAGAGGGAACGAGGTCCATGTTGTTTGTGTGTCTGAGTAATATTTGTCGTTCACCTATAGCCAAAGCAGTTTTTAGGAAATTTGTAGCTGAGCAAAATATTTTAGATAAGTGGAGGATAGACAGTGAAGCAACATCTACATATGAAATAGGAAACTCCCATGATTATCGAGGGCAGACCTGCATGAAGAAACATGGCATTGCCATGAATCATTTTGCCAGGCAGATTACCAAAAAAGATTTCCTGACCTTTGATTATATACTACGTATGGATGAAAGCAATTTGAGAGATTTGAATAGAAAAGTTATTCAAGTTAAAAACTGCAAAGCTAAAATTGAACTTCTTGGAAGCTATGAGCCACAGAAACAACTTATTATTGAAGATTCGTATTATGGAAATGACTCTGACTTTGAAACTGTATATGAATAATGTGTGAGGTACTGCATCATTGCCAAAGGACAATAGTGATTGACATGACTTAAAAATGATGATATCGGTTGATGTGTTATTGAAGAGTAATAATGTACTATATTTGGAGACCATCATCGTTTCTTCAATTTATTTAATGTTTACATATGTTCTAATTTTAAAAGGCAATGAAAATCAGTCAATAATTTTGAAGCAAGAATATTTGATTAAATCAATTATAATTATCAAACTAGCTAGAACTTCCAGTCTATGCCTTAGATTTTTAAAAATGAACTGTATAGTGGAACAAACTAAAATTTGCATGTGAAAATTAAGAAATCTCAATAATACAATCATGTATTTAAAATGTTTGGAAGAGTTTTCTTTGATACAGCTTCATTTATGTCTAATTGGGATCTTTAACAAGTAAAGGAAACATTTACCTTTATGTCCTAGAAGACAATAGAAAATAACTAAGATCACTGTGAAAAATTAAATAAAAATGTATTTTAGTGTTTTAGCAGTCGTTTGATGGCAATAACTTAATGAAGAACAAATATTCCTTCTGTTCATCTTTACCATTTTTAATATTTTAGCTGTCTATTAATATAAATGTGTCCCCTGCCACAGGAGTTTGTAATGTGAATTTTACACAGTTACACTTTACAGTGAGGGACTAAGGGGAAGTTACTTATGTAATTATTCTTTAGGACATGATTAATCTCTTGATCTTTATACAGGGTATCCCAAAAATGTTAATACAATTTTAAATCATTAAAGTTTTTGGGACACTTTGTATATAAGGACTTTGTTTTAAAGAAAAGTCATTTATTTGTCCTTTGACTTCCATTGTCTCCCTCAAATTTTAGGTTAATAACAAATGAAGAATGATATTTTACTTTTTATATCATGTAGACTCTTTTATTTTATCAATTTCAGATAAGTTATTTTGCTTTCAAAATAACCTGAAACTTCAACTATACACAAGCATGGGTAATGAAACAAAGTGAACATTTGGGATCAAAAGAAGCATTAATTATAATAATACAATATGATTAAAATATAGTACCTAGAGAAATTTAGAGTGTCAATAGATTTTCTTTCATTAGATTTTAACAGATTTGTAGGACATGTATAATATCACACTGAAGGAACTGTGATTTTTGATTCATTTGGACACTTCCAAAAAATTTAATTGTTAAAAATTAATTGTTTTAAAAATAAACAGAAATTTGCACAAAAAAAGGAGGTACAAAGAGAGGTAGTGGTGATGGTGATGGTGGTGGTGATGGTGGTGGTGGTGGTGGTGGTTCAATCGTTTCAATTGTATCTGACTCTTTGTGAGTTTTGGAGTTTTCTTTTTTTAAATTAATTTATTTATTTTAAGTTTTCAGCATTCATTTCCACAAAATTCCGAGTTCCAAATTTTCTCCCCATCTCTCCCCTCCCCCCACCCCAAAACATCAAGCATTCTAATTACCTGTACCACCAATCTGCCCTCCTTTCTAACATCCCTCCCTTCTCTTATCCCCATCTTCTCTTTTGTCCTGTAGGGCAAGATAAATTTCTATACCCTATTACCTGTATTTCTTATTTCCCAGTTGTATGCAAAAACAATACTCAGCAGATGTTTCCAACACTTTGAGTTTCAACTTCTCTTCCTTTCTCCCTCCCCACCCATCCCCATTGGGAAAGCAAGCAATTCAATATAATCCACATCTGTGTAGTTTTTCAAATGACTTCCATAATAGTTGTGTTGTGTAAGACTACCTATATTTCCCTCCATTATATCCTGCCCCCCATTTCTTCTATTCTCTCTTTTGACCTTGTCCCTCCCCAAGAGTGTTGACTTCTAATTGTTCCTTCCTCCCATTGCATTCCCTTCCATCATCCCCCCCACCCTGCTTATCCCCTTCTCCCTCACTTTCCTGTATTGTAAGATATGTTTTCATACCAAAATGAGTATGTAATTTATTCCTTCCTTGAGTCAAATATGATGAGAGCAAGCTTCATGTTTTCTCTCTCACCTCCCCCCTTTTTCTCTCCATTGAAAAGTCATTTTCTTGCCTCTTTTATGAGATAATTTACCCCATTCCATCTCTCCCTTTCTCCTCCCAATATATTCCTCTTTCACCCCTTAATTTCATTTTTTTGGATATGATCCCATCCTATTCAACTCACCCTGTGCTCTCTTGTCTCTCTCCGTGTGTGCATGTGCGTGTGTGTGTGTGTGTGTGTGTGTGTGTGTGTGTGTATAATCCCACCAACTACCCAGATATTGAAAAGTTTCAAGAGTTACAAATATTGTCTTTTCAGGCAGGAATGTAAACAGTTCAATTTTAGTAAGTCCCTTATGATTTCTCTTTGCTGTTTACCTTTTCATGTTTCTCTTGATTCTTGTGTTTGAAAGTCAAATTTTCTTTTCAGCTCTGGTCTTTTCATCAAGAATGCTTGAAAGTCCTCTATTTCATTGAAAGACCATTTTTTCCCCTGAAGTATTATACTCAGTTTTGCTGGGTAGGTGATTCTTGATTTTAGTCCTAGTTCCTTTGACTTCTAGAATATCATATTCCACACCCTTCAATCCCTTAATATAGAAGCTGCTAGATCTTGTGTTATCCTGATTGTATTTCCACAATTGCTTCTTTCTGACTGCTTGCAATATTTTCTCCTTGACCAGGGAACTCTGGAATTTGGCCACAATGTTCCTAGGAATTTCTCTTTTTGGATCTCTTTCAGGAGGTGATCAGTGGATTCTTTCAATATTTATTTTGCCCCCTGGTTCTAGAATATCAGGGCAGTTTTCCTTGAAAATTTCATGAAAGATGATGTGTAGGCTCTTTTTTTTGTCATGGCTTTCAGGTAGTCCCACAATTTTTAAATTGTCTCTCCTGGATCTGTTTTCCAGGTCAGTTATTTTTCCAATGAGATATTTCATGTTATCTTCCATTTTTTCATTCTTTTGGTTTTGTTTTGTGATTTCTTGGCTTCTCATAAAGTCATTAGCCTCCATGTGTTCCATTCTAATTTTGAAAGAACTCTTTTCTTCAGTGAGCTTTTGAACCTCCTTTTCCATTTGGCTAATTCTGCTTTTTAAAGCATTCTTCTCCTCATTGACTTTTTGAACCTCTTTTGCCAATTGAGTTAGCCTATTATTAAAGGTGTTATTTTCTTCAGCATTTTTGGGGTCTCCTTTGGCAAGTTGTTGACTCACTTTTCATGATTTTCTTGCATCTGTCTCATTTCTCTTCCCAATTTTTCTTCCACCTCTCTTACTTGACTTTCAAAATCCTTTTTGAGCTCTTCCATCACCTGAGATCATTGAATATTTATTTTGGATGCTTAGGATACAGAAGCCTTGACTTTTATGTCTTTCCCTGATGGTAAGCATTGTTCTTCCTCATCAGAAAGGATGGGAGAAGATATCTGTTCACCAAGAAAGTAGCCTTCTATAGTCTTATTTTTTTTCCCTTTTTTGGACATTTTCCCAACCGGTTACTTGATTTTGGGGTCCTTTGTCAAGAGTAGGGTCTACTATGGGGATCTGTAAGATCTCAGTTCCTCCAAGGTGGCACAGTCAAGCATGTACACTGGTCTAGGAGCAACATGAAACTTTTGTGCCCAGAATCTGTGAGTAATAGAGTTTCTTCTCCACAGCCACCTGGCCTCCAATTCTACCAAGCCAGCACTGGGGGCTAAGATTCAGATAAGCTGCTCAATTCCCCCAGGAGCATTAGGTGGGGGCAGAGCTGCTACACAGGGCTGAGGTATGGATCAGCTGCTCAGTTCCCCCAGGGGTTTTATGATCCAACAATGGATGTGGGCTGCTGTGGGAGCTGCTGCCCTCCTGAGGCCAGAGCTATGGGAAGATCCTGCTCCCTTCTTGGTCAGCTGAAAAAACAGTCTCACTGACCTTTGGTGTCTGTGGTTTGAGGGATCTGCAAACAGCCACTACTGCTGCTGGGGATTCTGCCCCAGAGGCCTGCTCTGGTCCTCCTCCTGGCCTGTGTGGGCGGCTATGGCTGGGCTGGGCTCTGCTCCAAGTCCAGCATGACAGACCTTTCTGGTCGTCCTTTCTGGTCACCCTGGGCTGAAAATCTCCTCTACTCCATTGTTCTGTGGCTTCTGGTACTCTAGAATTTGTTGAGAGTCTTTCTTCACAGGTATTTTATGGGCTGTGGGGGAAGAGCTAGTGTATGTGCATCTTTCTACTCCACCATCTTGGCTCCGCCCCAAGTTTTGGAGTTTTCTTGGCAAAGATCATGGAGTGGCTTGCCATTTACTTCTCCAGCTTATTTTACAGATGAGGAAACTGAGGCAAAGTTAAATGACTTACCTAGGGTCACAGAGCTGGTCAATGCTTGAGTTCAGATTTGAACTCAGAAAAATGAGTGTTCCTGACTCTGGACCTAGTGCTCTATCCACTGCACCATTTGGATAAATAGACCTGAGAATTATCTGCATAGGGATGATCATTGAATCAATGGTCACTTTGGAGATTACTAAGCAAAATAGTACAGCTAAAAAAAAGAAGAGGGTACAGGGTAGATACTCATGGCTCTCAGGCATGACCTAAATGAAGATCCAGCAAAGGAGAGTAAGGAGGAGCCAGCAACAGGAGTCTGTGTCCTTAGAAAGTAATGTCACAAAAACCTAGAAAGGAGAATATCAAGAAGAAACAAGTGATCAACAGTATCAAAAGTTAACACAGACATCAAGAAAAGTGAATAGCATGCAGGATAGCAATACTGAGTCACAGAGTTTGTGAAGAGTAGTGAAGTATATGAAGACTGGAACAGTAGGAAGGGTGGTGGCAGCAGCCTTTGGAGTAACACCAAAGACAACAAAAGAGGAAAATCATAGGAATAGAATGATTCAAATAGGATTTAGTTGTTAGTTTTGGCCCTAAGGTGCGATTCTGGGAACCTTAGAGAATTTACCCTATTCATCGTATACATGAAGAAACTGACACTATGTCACTTACCCAAATTCAAACAGATAGCAAGATGGCCAAAGTAGGATTCAAATGAGATAATGTTTGTTAAATACTTACACAGTGCCTGACACGTAGTAGGTGCTTCATAAATTCTTGTTCCCTCCTTCTTCAAATCCAGCCTCCCTGATTTCATTGCCCCTCCCATACCAACTCTTCTCCCATGGATACATTGAAAGAGAAAGGACTCCAGAAAGAAAGGGTATTTTAAGGCAGGACCAACACAGAGTTTTCAGAGTCTAGAGTGACTTCTCCCCTTCCTTCTGACTCTTCCACCCTCTACTAGTACCATATGTTTCAGGGAGAACTGGAAAGATAATTGCCTGTCTGTGGCCAGCAAATGATAAAGGCTCTGCTCTTAAAATAGATGTATAGGCACTTCTTTGATCTTTTGATGGCAACAGTTAGTGCCCTATTCTTTCCCTGACCACTTAAGAAAATAATTTCTTTTTTTTTTAAATAATTTCTTCTTACTCTGAACCAACTCCTACTGTATACTCATTGGTTGTGCCACTCATGGGATACTTAGCATATGCAGAATTGTATTATGTGACCATGGACTCACTTGTGTATAAGCTTTTCAAGGGTAGAGAGAGTGGCCTCAAGCATTCTTTGTTCTTACCCACCTCTTCTTGTGAAAGCCTCCTAATTGGACTCCTTTTTTCATCTGTCTCTTCTCCAACTCATCTTCCATATAGTTGCCAAAGAGCTATCTCTAAAGCTCGGCTCTAATCATGTCACTCTCCTGCTCTATAAATTTCAGTGGCTCCCTATCAATCCCAGGATCAATTACAAACATCTCTGGTGCTGAAAGCCCTCACGCCCTGCTCCAAACCATCTCTCCAGGCTTATTACACAGTACTTCTAAGCATGCACTCCACAGTCTGCCCAAAATGACCTTCTTGCTATACCTGACAAATGACAATCCATCTTGAATCTCCACCTTTGTCCTGACTTTATCTCATACCTGGAATGCATTCTCTCCTCATTTCTACCTCTTAGAACCTCTAGTTTCCTTTGAAGTTAAACTTATGCACCTGTCCCTACACAAAACCATCCCTGACCTTCCTCTCTGCTACCAGTGCCTCCCCAATCCAATCGTCAAAAAAATCACCTCATATTTATTGCCTTGAATCATGTTGCTTGACTAGGAAATTTTAGTTTTATAGTGGTCTCTCCCCTTACCTTTTTTATTTTGAATTTTTATTAATTTTTTGCATGCATATATATGTATACACATATATGTATGGGTACATACATATATGCTGTCTTTCCCTATAGAATGTAAACTCATTGAGGAGGTATAGATTGTTTTCACTTTTTCACTTATCCTCAGCACCTAGTTCAGCAACTGGCATAATATAATGGATAGAATGCTGGACTTAGTCAGAAAGACCTGAGTTCAAATTCTATTAGCAGTGTGACTTGGGAAAGTCACTTAACTTTTATGTGCCTCAGGTCACTCCTGTGTAAGATGAAGAGTTGGAACTCTATGGCCTCTAAATTCCATTCCAGTTCTGAACCTATGATCCTATGATATAGTAAGTGCTTTAATAAATGTTTGTGGATTGATTGATTGATTATATACCCCTTAACATCTATAGAAGACACTCAAGAGATATTTGTTGATTGATTATTGATTGATATTAGAAGACCTGAGCTATAGTTCCAGTTCTACTACTAAGAATTCATGTACTCTTGGTCAAGCCTCTACAGGCCTTAGAATGCCAGTCTTCTCATTCTCTCAAACAAGGGAATTGCATTACATGGTATCTTAGGACCCTTCCAACTGACATTCTGTGGTTCTGTGTAGGGATATAATGGTAAATGTTAAACAACTGACTCTCAGGGGTGGGGAATGTATGCACAACTCACCTTTAAATTTTATCTGCATTATTCACATTTACTCCATCACTTTCTTAAGTCTAGATATTTTAAAAAATCAAGCCCTAATTTGTAGAGTCCATCAATTTCCAAGGTGTAAGTGTTCACAACGAAAATTTAAAAATCAACTCCTAAAAACTAGTTTGAACTGGCTCCAGAGCATTCCTGGTTCTATGATTCTACATTCTAATTTAATAGGCAGCCCCGGACGATGGGTCTTTCCACTTAATCATCAGAAAGACATTAGTTGCTAGGTATGGTGGTGCAGTCCTATAATCTCTGACCCCAGGAAGGCTGGTTAATAACTTGAGTTCAGGAGTTCTGAGCTGTAGGAAGGTGAAAGTCAATCCAGTTTCCAAACTAAGACTATCACCAACATGGTAAGTCTCTGAGGGTGGGGAGCCACCAGGCTAGTTAAAGAGAAGAGAACCAGTTCATGTCAGAGAAGTAACAAGTCAAAACGTGAAAGTCTGTCACCAGTGGGAATGGGCCTGTGAATAGCCACTCTATTTCCAGTCTGGATGAGATAGGGAGACACAGTCTCAAAATAGAGAGGGTGAGAAAAAGAGGAAGAAGAGGAGGAGAGAACAAGAAATAGGAGGAGGAAGAGGGAAGGAGGAGGAGAGAGGGAGGGGTAGACAACAAGAGGGGAGGGAGACAAAGACAGAGACAGACAGACAGACAGACAGACAGAAAGAAGCAGCTGTTCAATGACAAGCCAGGAAAGTGACAAAATTCAGGGCTAACTGCTCTGACATTTCCTCCAAAGCAGCTGGAGAGCCCCCAATGAATGAGGGAAAATGACAAGATTCAAAGATAGCAAAGCATGAATGAGCCGTGAATGTTTTTCCTAGAATCACATGTAGACGACAGCAGTTAATTAAGGATCAGGGAGCTAGAAACTGTAAATGATTAGCCCCAACTAGGGGACTATTCCAAGACCACACAAATGGTAGATGACAGAGGGAGATGCAACAAACAGGGGTGTTTGGCCTGTAGACTTGAAGTGTCTGTCAGGAAGTAAATGGTATATTCCTGTTGAAGTATTTCAAGGGCTGTCCCATAGAAGAGGGACAAATGAGTTTTGTTCTGTGTGACCCCAGAGGAAAGAAACAGGATCAATAGGTGGAAGTCTCAAAGATGCAAATTTAGACTTCCTATCAGGAAGGAAAAAAAACCTTCCTAACAGTTACAACCAAGCTGCCCTGAAAGATTTTGTGTTCTCCTTCATTGGAGGTCTTTAAGCAGAGATTGGATATGCATGTCAAGTATATTATAGTAGAAATCAGCCTCAGTTTACTCATCTGTAAAATGGGAATAATAATAGCACCTATCTCATACTGTTGTGAGAATCAAAGATAATATGCGTAATATAATATGCATAATATTGAGATAATATACATAAAGCATTTTGGCACCCTTAAAGTGATATATAAATACTAGCTATTATTATCTCTACCCATCAGATTTATTATCTTCCTTCAAGACTCAGTTAAATTGGAGTGAACTTGGAAGTGATGATCTTAAGTCCATAGATCTAAAGCTGGAAAGAATTTCAGAAGCCATAGAATCAAATTCCCTCATTTTACAGATGAGTAAACTGAGGCACGAAAAGGTTAAGTATCTTTCCCATGAGTCTCACAGCTAGCAAATATCTGAGATGAGAAACTCAGGTCTTCCTAACTCCTAGTAGATAGTTTCCTATCTACTATTCCTCTATGTTATGCTGACACCCATTCCTCTTAGAGGATTCAAATGACAAAGATCCTGAAGGAATTATTTTGGAGTATAGTTACTAGTAAGTCAATCTTCCTCCATGCTCTTATAGAAAAAGAGAAGCCTCCAATCCTGAAGGCCTTAACAGACCAAAGAAATATAAAGTGCTCTTATAGCTAAAGTCAAGATTCTATGATTTCTAGAATTGGAGTCCCAAAGAAGAGATTTACATGCCAAAGAAAATGAGAGATGTGTGTAAATTATTTGCATTTTTCAGAAGAGGAACAAGATATGGAGATGAAGGAGAATCGATTACCACTTAAGGAATAGGATAGGCAAAAGAATCTTTGAATCTTCCTTGTCTCTTATCCTCCTCCCCACATATATACACATTCAGTCAGTTGCCAAATCTTATCAGTTATACCTCCAAAAATTTTTTCCTATCTACATTTTCTTGTCTATTCAAAGAGCCACTATGGTAGTTTCATCTTTCATTGCCTTTCACCTGAACTGACTGATAATAGCATAATCAGTCTCCCTGATTCGTTTCATCCATTTCATCCTTTACATAATTTCCAAATAAATCTTCTTCATCTTGCCATGTCAGTCTCCAGCTCAAAGAAAAAAATGGTAAGTGACTCAATTTAATTCAATTCAAACAAAAAGCCATTTATTAAACACCATGGACAGTCTACCAGCACCGTGCCAAGAAACTGAATTGCTTCCATTTGAACTGTTTTAGGAAGATTCTGAGGATTACCTGGCAGGATTAGGTATGAGACACTGAGGTCCTTGCTCGAGCTGAACTGCCAAGCACTCAAACTATGCTTCAGAGAGCACAACTTTGATGGACTGGCCATGTTGTTTGAATGCAATATGTAAGCTTGCCAAAAAGACTATTTTATGGAGAACTCGCATGAGGCAAGTGATCACATGGTGGTCAGAAGAAGCGATACAAGGACATTCTCAAGGCCTCTCTCAAGAGCTTTGGATTTGACTGTGCAACATGGGAGTCACTGGCACAGGACTGCTCAACATGGCTTGCCCACATCAGAAAAGGTTCTGTGCTCCATGAGCAAAGCAGAACTGAGCACAAAGGAAATGAAGGATGCACAAATTTGGAGTAACCACCCCAAATATTCACATGGACTATCTGTGTCCAATCTGTGGTAGAGCATTCTGAGCTAGTATTGGTCTGATCAGCCACAGTTGGACACACTGAAATTTCATTCTATCATGATGATGTCACTTTGGTCCTTTTCAAGAACGCAGGACAACAATCAACCAACCAACTGTAAGCCAGACACTATGGATACAAATATAAAAAATTAAAACCATTCTAACCTTTAAGAAACTGACGTTCTACTGGGGAAGGAAAAGGCCATATACGCAAATAAATAGAAAATATATACAAAGTAGTTGAAGTGGAAGGAAAGAGAAAGAACCAACAATTTGGAGGGATCAGGGAAGGTCTTATACTGGATGCAAGGCTCAAGCTGAGACTTCAATTAGCATAGGAATTCTAAGAGGTAGAAGTGAGGAGAACAATTCAAGTGGTCACTTGTATAAAGGCAAGGAGACAGGAAATAGGATACAGTGTATGAGAAACAGAGCAAGTTGGCCAGTTTGGTCATAATATCAAGTGTGCTGGGGAGGCAAGGGCAGCTAGGAGGTGTTGTGTATAGAGAGCTGGGCCTCAGACACTTACTAGCCATATGATCCTGGGCAAGTCACTTAACCCTGTTTGCCTCAGTTTCCACATCTGTAAAATTACCTGGAGAAGGAAATAGTGAAACCACTCCAGTATCTTTGCCAAAAAACCCCAAATGGGGTCACAAAGAGTTAGACATAACTAAAACTACTGAACAACAACAACAAAGGTGGAAGTAATGTAAAATCAGGAAGGAAGAAGATAAGGATCCAGATATGGTGGACAGCAGAGTCTGCAAAGACATGAAGATATGAGATGAACTATTGTGAACACCAGCGATATCAAACTCAAGTAGAAATAGGGGCCATTAAACCATACAAAAGGCTCCCTGAAGGCCGCAGATTGACTTAATTTTAGAATATAAAATTACCTATATTTTTATTTGTTTTGTTCCATATTTCCCATTTACATTTTAATCTGGTTCTGGTCATACTCTGGAGAGTTGTGGGCCAAATATATTTAACACTTCCAGTAGGCAGGGTGAGTGAGGAAATAAAATTGGAAATCAATTAAGAAAGAGAGGTTGGTGCCAATTTGTGGAAGACTTTAACTAACAAAGGATTTTTTTTTAATCCTGTTTTGTATTTTATCTTACAAGTAATATGGAAGTCACCGAGGTTTTTGAGAAGGAAGCGGACATGACCAGACTGGAGCTTTAGAAATATCAATTTGACAGTTGTGTGGAGGATGGATCAGAAATGGTAGAAATTGGAAGCTAGAAGGTCAATTAGGCTACAACAATAGTAGAAGAATGAGGTGATAATGAGGTAGGACGCTGAGGTGTCGATCATGTGAGTGGAGAGAAGCAGACAAGTGCGAGAGGTAATATGCAGTAGAATCGACAAAATGAAGAACTGAATATCTTCTCTACCTCCCCACTCAAAGCCCTCACTAATCTATCCTCTGCACAGCTGTCAAAGTACAAATCTGATCACGTCACTAAAAAACTGCAGTAACTATTGTCTCTAAGACAGAATACAAAAAAAAACATTTTTTAAATGTTATTTAAAGTCTTTGGTCCCAACCTGTCTTTCCAGATGGATCTCCCATTATATTTCCTCACTCCCTGCATTACAGCCAAATCAGCCACCTTACCATCCCCTTTATACGATGGTTCATCTTTTATCTCTGTGCCTTTGACAGAGGCCACTGTCCATCATATTTGAAATGCTCTTTCTCCTGGCTTCTTCTGATGGATCTTTCCCAATTCGCTCACTCCCAAATTAATTTGTAATTATTCTCTATATATGTTGTATGTGTTTGTCTATGTATGTGTTATTCTCTGTACCACCACCACTAATAAACTGTAACCTATTTTGAAGGCAAAGATTGCTTCATTTTCTTTCTCTCTGTATCCCCAGTGCTCAGTATCTAGTATATTGTGAACATTCAATTCAATCTACATTTATTGATAAAGGGGTTAAAAAGACAAAAAATGAAGCAGACTCTATTCTGAAGGAGGTTACATTCTATCAAGGGATAGAATGCTTACACTTAAAAGTAAACATCAAAGAGATATTAAATAAATTCAAAGTAATTTTAAGGGGCAGTAGGAGGAGTGGAATAAAAAAAGACTTCATGTAAGAGTGCTTGAGCTAGTCTTTGAAGGAGTCCAAGGAGTATTGGCATGGAGAGGATGAATTCCAGGCATGGGAGGATCTACCTGAGCACAAGCATAGAGATAGGAATTGGAATGTTGTGGAAGAGGAGACAAGGAAGCTAGTTTGACTAGAATATATAGCATGTAAAAGGATATAATAATTGTACAAAAATGCCAAAAGATGGGCATTGATGCAGAAGAGTATGTTCCAAGACTGTAGATAAATAACAAAGGATGAGATAATATTGTGGTGCATTCCTTTTTTAAAAATCCCTTCACCAAAAATCTCTTTCTCACAAGACTGAGGAGGCAGTAAAAGACACCAAGGAAATATGGTGGTGAGATCAACAGATGAGCAGATCATGGTTGCTATTTAATTTTCCCATTTATCAAGGATACACTCTATCTAAGGCTAAAGTACTACAAAGCCATGGGAAAGTTGGGGGGCGGGAATAGGGGGATTTTTATAGTAGATAAGTGACCATTTCTTATTTTCTATTCTCCTTACAGTAAATACACAACAATGGCAGCCACCCATATGATAATTTGAACATATTGGCCAAAGAGAAAACAAGAAAGCAAATTGTGACACATTCCCTCTGTCCTCAAGGCACTGAAGCCAAATGGGATTTCAGACATCCCCAAGTCTTCAAATTATCACAGCAGAGGAGCAGAGTGTGATTCTGAAAAGCTGGCAAACCATCTGGGGACTAACTGGTGGCAGTAACAGGAAGGAAGGAAATTAATTCCCCGGGAGTGGAAGCAAATGGTAAGTAGTAGATCAGCTGGTGACCTCCCTTCAAGTAGCTTTCAAGAGAATTTGAAAGGACAGAGTGAGAGTGGAGGAAGGACACAGCAGCCTACAATACCTACGTGCTTCTAAGACGCTGAGACAAAAAGACAGAATGGATTCTATGGAAAGTTCAATTCAATATAGTATACACTATGCCTTTTATGTCTGTGGAGTACTGGGAATATAGTGATGGGTAAAATTCAGATAGAGCTGATGTTCAAAGATCTCAGAGTATGTCTGCAAAGATAAGACATTTTTATGAATGGGATGAGGATTGAACTTGGTATTTTCTTGACGTAAGGCACGCCTAGGTGAGGAAACTCCTCTAGTGCAGGCAACTATGTTATAAGCGTACAAAGTTGCCAAGATAAAGTATAATAGTCATGTATGTGTCCAAGGATGGAGAGATTAATTCTGGCTGAGGGATTTAAAAAGAAATAGAATGAGTGGTGCTTGAGCAGTGCCTTGAAGCACGGGAAGGATTTCAATAGGTGTCAAGCTGAAAAGGAGGTTAGAAGCCATTTAATCCAAATATTCATTTTAAAGATGATGAAATTGAGAACCAAGGAAATTAAGTTCTATGTCTAAAGTCACACAAGTAGCAGGAATTCAAAGCCGGGTGCTTGTACTAACAAAGCAGCATTATTTCTTACATTCTTCTCTCCCCTTTTTCTTTAAGGAATCAAACAACTTTTCACTAAGACAACCTGTGGTACCCCTGAAAGTGGCTTGTCACAGCTATCAAAGGATGGCAATGCAAATTGTGCATACATTATTATAACAATATTACCATGCTGTAAGACACAATGAATATGAAGAATTCAGAGAAACGCGGCCAAACTTACCAGAAGCGAAGCAAGCAGAGACAAGAAAATATATCAACAGTGAAGGCAGCAACAGTGGAACAGGAAAAACAGCAACCACAAAGCAATCGAAAATTACAAGAATAAGCATGGCCCCAAGCAGAGATATGAGATGACGCCTCCCCTCTGCACACCCCCCAACTCCTCTGCAGAGGCGGAGGGTCCACAGATATAGGATATTGCAGATAATGTCAGATTTGTTTATAAACTCATCATTTTGTTGGACTTTTTTCTCTTTCTCCTTTTATTTTTTTTTCTTAAAAAATTCTTTGTTATAGAAGATGAGACTCTATATGGAAGGATATAAAGAGAAATCGAGGTAATATAAAAACAAAATATATCCAAATCTATTTTTAAAAAATCATTGTGGCTTCTCTTTGCACCTGAGGAGTCATTATGATGGAAAGATGGGCACTGTTTTAAAATTAAAAAAAAAAGCAGCTGCCTTGTGTCTTAGCCACCTCTGGCCTTTCACAGATGGAAAGTGGTCTGGATGGAGCACGATGTCGTTTTAACACGTCCCAGACCCCTCTCCAGGCCTGCGTTCAAGTCAGTATACTTGCTCCTTCAGCAGCCCAGGGCAGAGCTGACTTCTCATAGCCTATGTTTGTCTGGAAAAGACTAGATAATTTTTCTAGTGCCCACTGGGAAAGTTGCCCACAGCTGCCCAAAGCAATCCCAAACCTTTGTCCACCAGGGTTGCCTTAATTAGGTGACTGTTTAATTGACACTCCTCACTTTCTTCTCCTCTCAGGGGTTGAACAGAAAGGCTAATGGGGGGGGGGGGGGGGGAGAAGTGCTGATAACACTTTTCTAAATCTCTTTCCTTCCAGCTGAGACATAAAGTAAAGCAGATCCTGCTTCCTTTTCATCTGTCCAGAAGCAGGGTGTTTCTCATTTCCTTTCTTAGTCTTTTACTGCCGTTCTCCTGAAAGCATTTTCTTGTCAAATAAATTGCATCCTTCCCTCTTAATTAGACTCTTTCTGCTTCTCCATGCCTGTCTCTTAAGGACCATTTATGTACTGTTGCCTGAGAGTACATGGTACCCTCTGTGCCCACCAAAGCCCTTTCCCCCTGATTTAGGACACTGATGGTTGGTCTGAAACACCAAGGAGGAAGTGAGAAAGGCATTTAAGAGCTATATCCCATGGAGTGGTTTTTACTACAAGGGACCATCTTCTCACCCTATAAATTGGCGAAGGGGAAGCAAGCCTTTAACTAGGGGAAATTCCTTGTTTTCTGTCTTCTCTGTGCATGTATAGAATGATTGTGGGTTTGTATTTTAACAAGAAAACAATGTTCTCCCTTCATCCCAGCCGTGTTGTAATGGCTCTTAGGAGGATTGTGGTGTGAACTAAAATGTTGTGCCACTTTCCTGCCCTAGACAGCCCTCCCACATATTCATACTGAGTTTGGAGTATAGTATTCCCACTGGATGCCTAAGTCACTCTTGGAAGCAGATGCCCATTTGAATTGTCAGTTTTTATTGAATTTCCAAGTGCAATATTCCTCTTACCCATTCGCAGTGGGTTGTTCATTCCCCAAGGCTCAATTCTTGGCCCTCTTCTCTTCTGTCTCTCTCTATGTTCTTTCCCACCATGAACAGTTAGTGTCTCAGGGCTTAATTCATCACACCTACACTGATGACTCTCAGAGAGAGATCCTAGGTTTCTCTCTCACTCATTGTCCATTCTTATATCTGCAAATGGCTATATAACTTCACTTGGATATCTTTCTATTGAGTTTTTTAATGATGGGGAAGTGGAGAATTAAGGGAGATGGCAATGGGAAAGGTGAAAAGAGAAAGAGACAGGAGGAAGGGGAAGGGGAAGAAAAATAAGGAAACATTTTTTTCAATTCACAGAGGAAAATTGAGTTTCAAAAGGAAATATGTCTAAGTGGGACAGTTTTGAAACTAACATGTTAACTTTACTATGAACTTTAAAAGGTAAAGTATACATAATGGATACTTATGAGTTTAAATATAACTTGCTTTTTTGTTTTTTTAATATGGAAATACTCATTTTTTTAAGCATTTATCAAGTTCAAAATATTTTTTCAATTACTCATGTCAAAAATAGGACATCTCTTACCCCCCCAAAAAACCAATTTCACTGGTTCTTTTGGTTCTGTCAGTGATACCAAGTTTTTTCCATTTTGTCAAGCTCAAAAATCATAATTTTGTAATCTCATCCATCTTTTATAACTTATAGCTAGCCAGTGAGAAGCAATATGGTGTAATACATACAGAACCAGGTCCTAAGACTTTGGTTCAAATCACTTCTTGTACACACTGGCTGTGTGGCTCTAAGCAAGTCACTTAACCTCTAAGTGTTCCCAGACAATTTTGTAAAACTAAATCACAGAGAGGGTATTGAGCTACCTGGGCAGCTAGGTGGCACAGTGGATAGAGTGCCAAGCCTAGAGTCAAGAAGATTCATCTTCTTGAGTTCAAATCTGGCCTTAGATTCTTACTAGCTATGTGATCCTGGGCAAGTCACTTAACCATGTTTGCCTCAGTTTCCTCATCTGTAAAAATGAACTGGAGAAGGAAATGGCCAACTACTCCAGTATCTCTGCCAAGAAAACTCCAAATGGGGTCATGAAGAATCAGAAATCGTGGAAACAAAATGACAACATTGATCTACATTGGAAGAGGGAGTTTTCGTCATTGGGAGGTTCCTATACAGTGATTATCACATGTCCAATTTTTTTTTTTAAATCAGGCTTGCAAGTAAATCCTGTTGATTCTTCCAACTACTTTCCTCTCCCATCTCACTGCCTTACAACACTATTGTGATCAGCAAAACTTCAGCCCCAAGACCTAAGGTTGTAGTGAAGTTGAGTGTCCCCAACTGACTAGGCACCAAGAGGAGGACAGTGCCTAGTCACTTGCAGCTAAATGTCCTTCTTCTGCTAATTCTGGGGGCATGTGTGTGTGTGTTCGTCCTTCATTGCCAAAGAGGACCATGTCATCAGAGAAATGATGACATGACTTGCACTTGATTTTGTTTTGACTGAGGGAGGGCTGTGCAGGTCACCAACCTTACTTCTCCTCCAGAGCCATCTGAATCCAGTGACCAGATATTCATCAGGATGACTGGAGATGACCCAGGATGAAGCAATTGGGGTTAAGTGACTTGCCCAAGGTCACACAGCTAGCGAGTGTCGTGTCTGAGGTGAAATTTGAACTCAGGTCCTCCTGACTCCTGCACTGGTGCTCTATCCACTGCACCACCTAGCTGCCCCTGGGGGCATGCAGGAGCGCAACAAAGGGTATTTAAGAAAGAAGGCTTATTAACCAGTCTCAGTACCTTAATTACACTGCTTCATAGTTAGGTCTTTTGATTATGTGATTGGTTCAGAGTGAGAGTAAGCTCTGAATGAGTCTCTAGGACACTGAGAGAGGTATTAGCTGAGTTTCCCTAGGAAAAGCATCTCTAGTACTGCTATGTCTTTGTGTATCCCCCCTGCATTCTGAACGGTGGAAAAGCAGCAAAGGTAAGCAACCAGGGAAGCAGCCAGTGTGTTTATGGAAAGAAATCTATTGCCTTACAGCATCACTTCAAACCATTCCTGCATGGTAAGAGTTCAGTATCTAAAGGCTGTGATGAGGTTTTCCAGAAACAGCTTTTGTGTGAACTTCTGACACAACATTAGTTCTGAGACTCTATCCCATTACCTTAAAGCGGCTCTGAAAGAATCAAGTCTTAAACGTTCTGCATGAAAAATTGTCCTTTCTTTTCCTGCACTCTGTAGGTCCTGGTCTAAGTAGTCCACAGACTTACAGAGCAAGTTTAAGAACAGCACCCTGACCACCAGACTAATATTTCACTTTTTGTCACAGTCAATCCCTCCACGTAACCCACAGTAGATTTCTGCCCATTTTTAAAGGAAAGTGGGAGCAGGCTTTGGTCTTTCTTAGCAGAGGTACAATGGTTTTCACGATGCAATCTTATGTCTTTGCAAAAGACCAGGCACAAGTGACCTTTGAATTAGGAGGTGCCATTCTAGAAGTCCACTGAAGAGCTATCTGCAACTTGTGACAGGGTTGCTGACTATTTTGGGGTGCTGTCATCCAAATCAGATGGCAATTCTAGCTGTTAGGGGAGGAGGAAGGAGGAAAGATGCTCATTGCTAACTTCTCTTAATGAGTTCTGACAGCTGAGAGACACTGTAGGCTGGAAAGAAGCAATATGGATTGTACTTGGTGAGGAAGTGGAAAGTCTGCTGGACACAGAGTCAGGAGAGAGAGAAGGATCAAATTCTGTCTCTGACACTTACTAATTGCATGACCATAAGCAACTTCTCTGAACCTCAGTTTCCTCATCTATAAAATGGGGGTAATTATAACTGTAGTATTCACTTCACAATGTTGTATCAGCATTATATAAATGTGAGCATCTCTTATTAATGTTTCAGAAGGAATTAAGTGCTCATTAGGGTATCTCATGCCTGGAGATTTGGCACCCATGATTGATAGGATTTGGCAACTGAATGACCATCCAGATGAAAGGGAGTTAGACACGGCCAGAAAGAATACGTTGAACCACTGAGACAGCAGGATTGATTCTGAAACCATGTAACTTGGGAAGAATCAGAGACTGCAGTGTACTAAGGAACAGCAGGACTAAGTCTGGGGTAACCCTGATCACCAAGGTCTTTAGCATCAGTGTGTACAAACTCAGAGAGCACTGGGGAAGGCAAGAAAGTTCTACGACTGATCAAGAAAATACCAGCTAGAGACATTATTCTCCCAAGGCATAGCCAGAAGGGTCACCAGGACTGGTGTTTCACTTAACCCAATGATATAAGTACCAAGTAACTGAGACAAAGAGATCCACCAGTGAGTGATAAGGGGCAAAGTCCCAGGGGTGCAGCAAATGCTTTTTTTCCAAATATATTTGGAATATATTTGAGGCAATGTTTTCCTGGGAGCAGCTGGTAGGGTGGACTAGATGAGTTCAAACCCAACTTAATTCTGGGGTCTTGAAAATTATATGATCTGAAGCTTAATAGTAAAATTAGCAATACTACTCTAGAAAACCATCCTAAAGCAAATGATTACAGGTGACCCCTGTGAAAAGGATTATTGTTGCTTTTTAGTTGTTTCAGTCATGTCTGACTCTGTGATCCTATTTGGGGTTTTCTTAACAAAGTTATTGGGATTCTTTGCCATTTCCTTCTCCAGTTCATTTTACAGATGAGCAAATTGAGGCAAGCAGGGTTAAGTGACTTGCCCAGGATCACATGGCTAGTAAATGTCTGAGGCCAGATTTGAACTAAGAAAAAGGAGTCTTCCTGACTCTAGGTCTGGTGCCATATCCATGGTACCACCTAACTATTTCATAAATGTTTATTACCCGGAAAAACTTATATGAACCGATGCTGAGTGAAATGAGCAGAACCAGGAGAACGTTGTACATGGTAACAGCCACATTCAATGGCTAACTTTGATAGACTTGGCTCTTCTCAGCAATGCACGGACATAAGACAGCTTCACATGACTCAGGATGGACAATGCTGTCCACACCCAGAGAAAGAACTATGGAGTCTGAATGCCAATCAAAGCACACTATCTGCTCTCTCTTTTTTTGTTGTTGTTTTATTTTGTTTTTTCTTTCTCGCGGTTCCTCTCATTGGTTCTAATTCTTCTTTACAACCTGACTAATGTGAAAATATATTTAATAAGAGCCTAAATTAGATTGCATGCCATCTTAGGGACATTGGAGGGGAGGGAGGTAGAGAAAATTTAAAACTCATGTTTATGGAGGTCAATGCTGACAGCTAAAAACTAATTAATTAATTATTTTTTAAAAGAAAAGAAAAAAAATTAATTGTTTATTGACTGCCTGAAGTAGCAAGAAAGGAAGGTGCTGGAGTCAGAAATCTGTGCCTTCTAGCAGTTCAGGACAAAGGATATTGGGATCATTTAGAACTATAAGAAGCTTTACAGGTCATCTAGTCAGGATCATAGATCCTATAGTGAAATAACCTTAAAGACCATGGAATTCAATCGATGGGGAAACCCAGACTGAAGGAGATTAAGTGACTCTTCAAGACTATTTTAGGGACACAAGGTAGTAAGTACCTGAGAAAGGATTTGAACCCTGGTCTTAGAAGTTCAGGAGCACAATGGGTAGAGTACCAGGACTGGAGCCAGGGAGATCAAAGTTCTCAGTCTCAGTCTCAAGACACTTGTATAATCCTGGACAAGTTACTTATTTTGCCTCAGTTTTCTTAGATGTAAAATGGGGATAATAATGGTACTTATCTCCCAGCATTTGAGGGGGGCATCAAATAATTATTGTAAGGTACTTAGCACAGAGCCTGGCGCTTAGTAAGCATTATATAAATGCTAGCTATGATGATCATGATGATGATGTCATGCTGATTCTAAATCCAATGCCTTATCCACTGATCCAAATGCTTCATTCTACAGATGAAAATAACAAGGCCTCAAGCAGATAAGTGGCTTGCTCCAAATCGAATTGGCTATAAATGACAGACAAGATATCCCTGAGTAATCATTGGTACCAAACCAAAGAGATCTGCTTTCACAAAAAAAAAAAATCAAACAGAAAAAAAAGACAAAATGGTGCTGTGGGAAAAGAAATAAATTAAAATCAGGAGAACTGGATTTTAGTCCTAAATCTACAGGTGAAATTAACTGGAGTTAACTTATTCTACTCTACAAATACTTTTAAAATCTCTAATGTATACATAGCACTATTAAGACAATAGGAAACATACCAAGTCTAGATAAGACATAGCCCTTGCCCTCACGCACTTTACAGTCCAATAGAGGCATAAAGGTATAAGTCTAGAGTGACATAATCTCAGTATTTGGGCTCAGATGCCATATGGTCTAACCAGTAACTGCACAAGAATCCTCCCATACCTTACTGAACAAATGGTCATCCAGCCTTTGACTGAAGACTGACAATTAGGGAAAACCCACTACCTGCTAGGGAAACCCACTTTACTTTTAGAAACCATTCATGCAGACTCTCAAGCAAAATAATCCCTTCCTTCAAGAAGCTTGTATTCTAATGGAGGGAAACAACATATGAAGGGCAATTAGAAAGCAGGAAAAGAAAGTTACTGGGGATTGGGGAGAAGGTGGCATGGAAAAGACTTATAAATGCAATAGAAGCCAAGACCTAGACAAGATAAAGCCAAGGCTGGCTTTTCAGAGCCCAGGGTGCTTCCACGGGGAGGGTCCAAGATTCCTGTTTGAAGGAGGAGGAAATAATGGTCCAACCGGAGATAGCATGTTCATGTCATTAAATAAAAATGTTAAATAGCACAGGGTCAAACCAGATCCCTGGGGCATTCTGCTAGAGACAACTCCTTACAATTTATCATCAAACTATTAATAACCATTTGATAGTTATAATGCACTTATTACATGATAAGTGCTGGCTGAGACCCAAAGGGAACTTTTCTGGTCATCATCTATAAAAGTGAGGGGATTGGGCTGGATAGTTCCTAAGGTCCCTCTCAGCCCTGACATTCTGGGAGCCTATGAAGCTTGTTGCTAAATGTCACATTAGCATTCTCTGACCTTCTTACAGCTGTAAAGCTACTGTGAGTCTGCTGTGACCATTGTGACAGAGAAGGAACAGGAAAAAGCCACTTAAAGTACTGGAGAGGCCAAAAATACCAGGAAGGCATTCAGAACATGCACAACACGCAGAGATGGAAAGCAATTAAATGTTGCAGCAAAGAAAGACACTGGAGCACTTGAACCAAGGAAAGGAAAATGCCCTCCTGCAGATTTAGAGACCCCACAATGCTTGATTGAGAGCCAAAGCAACATTCAAATAAAATTCAGAAGAAAGACGCTTAGGAAAGCACAAATTGGGATTTTTCTAAAATTCACAGGATGTCAGAGCTGAAAGGGACCTTACAAAGTCGTCTAGCCCAACCCCTTTCATTTTACAGAATAGAAAATGAGAACCAGAGATGTAAAAGGATTTGCCAAAGGTCACATAATTACTAAGTATTGGGGGAGGGAGAACAGGGATTGAACCTATGATTTCATTAAAATGGGAAAGTCCTGAATGAGGAAATTCTCCATTAAAGTGAGTTGGCACAGTCTCCAAAACTTAGAGGAGTTGCTGGAAGCATAGAAAGATTAAATAATTTGCTCGAGTTCACACAGACAGAATATTATGCATCAGAAGTGGATCTTGAAGTCATGTCTTCCTGTCTCTGAGACCAGCTCTCTGTCCCCATATGCTGCACTGCAAGTAATAGAGCCAGGAAGTACACCCAGGTTTTCTGATTCTTAGTCCAAAGTTCTTTCCACTATAATATGTTCCCTCCAGTTAAGAAATATAACTGTTTGGAGAAGGATGTCATAGGACATAAAACTAACCATACTCAAATCTGGAAGTTAATGAATGATGCAGTGGGAAGAGCCCTGAATCTGGAGTCAGAAGTTGTTAAATCGATTTTCAGTTATGTCTGACTCTCCATGACCTCATCTGAGGTTTTCTTGACAGAGATACTGGTAGTGGTTTGCTGTTTCCTTCTCCAAATCATTTTACAGAAAAGGAAACTGAGGCAAAAATGGTCAAGTGCCTTGCCTTGGGGTCATACAGCTAGTAAGATTCTGAGATTTGAACTCAGATTTGAACTCAGTAAAGTGAGTCTTCCTGACCTCAGGCCCAGCATTCTGTCCACTGCACCACCTAGCTGCCCCTGAGTTCAAAGCCTGCCCCTTCCACTATCATCTGGATGACTGGGCTTCCCTAGAGCTCACCAAGGAATTGTACTATAATAACTTGGTACACACATTCACCAGACATGCCCTTCTATAGACATTATGGGTTTCACTTCAAGATTTTTTTGCTGTGATCATTCCACATATTTTAATTCCCATAATTGATGACAATCAGTGAGAGGCATAGGCTAACCAGACTAACCTGGAGGGTATCCTAGGAATATCTAGAAGGGCACACAAACAGGAGACCAACTGTTGTTATAATCTGAATGGTCCTTGACCAAAAGAGAGCCTCTATACCAGTAGACCTTCCCAGAAACTACTAGACAGGTGACAGAGCCCTTCTTCCTCACCTAGAGCTCTATAGCTTACACTTAGGGTTGTCTCCTTTCTGTATACAACACTGGTCAACATACTGACCTCAACCTCAAACTCAAACACTCTGATCTCAACCTCAAAGAATATCTAAGAGGTTCTCTCCCATCCATCACTAATGACTAGGGAAAGATACAAAGAATAAACTGTTCGGAATTGTTCTCCACTTTCCATCTACAGCTCTGCTTGGTTTTGACTTCATAGAACACGGTGCCCCTCCCAGGATAAACTGATCACTTTGTTAAAATTTATTTATTCATTCACTCATTCATTCATTTATTTATTTTTAGTTTTCAGTTTTCACAATTCCATAAAATTTTGAGTTCCAAATTTTCTCCCCATGCCTCCTCTCCCCGTACCCCAAGACAGTGTGCAATCTGACATAGATTTTATACATACATTCATATTTAACATATTTTCATATTGGTCATGTTGTAAAGAAGAATTAGAACCAATGGGAGAAACCACAAGAAATAGGAAACGAGAGAGAGAGAGAGCGCGCAAACAGCATTCTTCAATCTGCATTTAATCTCCATTTAAACTTTTTCTGAATGTGCATAGCATTTTCCGTCATGAGTCATTTGGGGTTGTCTTAGACTCTTGCATTGCTAAGCAGAGATAAGTCTATTAAAGTTAGTCATTCCACAATGTTGCTATTACTATGTAAAATATTCTCCTGGTTCTGCTCACTTCACTCAGCATCAATTCATGTAAGTCTTTTCAGGTTTTTCTGAAGTCTGCCTGCTCATCATTTCTTATGGAGCAACAGTATTCCAATACATTCATATACCACACCTTGTTCAGCCATTCCTCAATTGATGAACATCCCTTCAATGTCCAATTCTTGGCCACCACAAAAAGAGCTGCTGTAAATATTTTTGTACATATGGGTCCTTTTCCTGTTTTTATGATCTCTTTGGGATACAGATCTAGAAGTGGTATTGTTGGATCTAAGGGTATACACAAAAACTGATCACTTCTAATTTCACCACCAAACTGCTAACTCAAGACTTGGAAAGGCAACCCTTTCCCACCTCCCTCAGCCTCCTCTTCTCTCTGATTGGAAAGTTAGAGGGTGGAGTACCAGATTCTTCCCAAAGCCTTTGAAGAGGGCAGAAATAGAATTTCAGCTGACTTCACTTTCCATCTTTAGTTCTGCTTGGTTTCAACAGTGAACAAAATGCACTCTCCACACCAGTTATCCCCTCTTTGCCCTTTTCAACTTTTACGTGTTACCTTCCTCCATTAGATTGTGAACTCCTTGGGAGCAAGGACTGTCTTTGTTTTTCTTACGTGTATCCCTAGTGTAGGCACTTAATATTGATTGACTGACTGATGAAAAAAATCCCTGGATCATAGAAGTGGCATCATTGCCTTGAAAACTTAGTAAGCTGGCAAATATATAGGCCAAAAAGAAGAACCAGAACCAGAAAACAAGCACACTCTGAAATTGGTAGAGATTTTCCAACAAGGCTATATCACCAAGCTATGCCTCAAGGTCTACAGAGACATTCTGAGAGAGGAAATGCTGCCTGAGTCCAAGATGTTTTTTTCTGCTGCTGAGTCAGGAAAAGGGGTAGTAGATGAGGTAGATTTTGTCTATGGCTCTACCACCTAAAGACCTTAGGAACACAGGTGGCATTTTAATGATTACCATCCATTGAAGAAAGAGTATTACAAAGGGAAAGGCTAGTTAAGGAGTCTGAGAATGAGACTGGGAATTCTAGACCATGACTTAAAATATGGCCATTAGTAAGCATAACAATCAAAAACTGGCATCTTATGAATCTGATAAATCAAATACAACAAGTAGGGAAGAACTAGGAATACATAGGAGACAATATTCCAGAAGAGAGTCAGAAATAATACCCATGTTCTCAGATTCTGCATACAAATGCACCAAGTATGATTTTGTTTAATAGGAGGACCTAGAGATCCTAATGCTAGGAGGCAAATTTGACCTCATTCGTATCAATGAGTTTTAGTGGATTCATGAATGAAATATGACTCTGCAAGGAAGAACCATGTTCAAAAGATGCTGCAAGCCTCTGTACTGGTAATTTAAATGGGAAGATCTTTCCCATTCCTTAATAGGCCCATGTGACTGACTTGGGTCACATGGAAGTCTGAGTCACATGGAGTCTATGGTGGGAGGAATTTGCTGAATAGGTAGAGCAGGAAGGGGTTGTAGCAGAAAGTGAGTGAGACTAATAAGATCTGTGTGAGAGAAAGAAAGCAGGCAGCTAGCTGTGGGTAAGAGAAGGGCATTTTGCTTGAGTGTGTATGTTTGTGGGAAGGCCTGATAATGTGTATAGACTTCTTGATTACAATGATGGACTTCTTTGTTACTATGATGGAGTCAGCTTTCTGGAGTTGGTATCTGATTTCTATTGTCTGAAAAAATGTTCTTCTTCTGCCTTCTATATGAAGAGTCTGTTATACTTTGCAATTCAGAACTATGTCGGCATATTCATAGTAGCCATCGCTGCTGTGAAAATTGCTTTGGCAATACAGCCACAAGTGTTTTCCCCTCCATATTTATTAAGGCACCTCAGGAGGGGAGTAAAATGAGTTGAATATAGTCAATGACCAGGTCAGACTGTCACAAAGATCTTTAATTGTCATTTTTAGTAAGACTTAAAATCAAGGGGCTAGGACTGCCTTTTAGCACCATGTTAGAAGGGTATAACTATGTCCTACTCTGGGCAGCCATACCAAGAAGGCATATAAGAGAGGAACCATATATCAGAGCATTGGAGATTGCTCTGCTTATGAGATAGAAAAAGTAAAGGACAGGGAATGAGTGTTCATATAGTGCTTATCATGTACTAGGCTATGTGCTAAGTACTTTTGCAAAAATTATTTCATTTAATCTTTACAACAACCCTGCGAGGTAGATGGTATTATTGTCCCCAGTTGAGGAAACTGAGACAATCAGAAGTAAGTGATTTGCCCCGGGTCACATATAGCTAGTAAGCATCTGAGGTCAGATTTTTACTCAGGCCTTTCTGACTCCATGCCCAGTGCTCTATCCATTGTACCACCAACTGTCTCAGACAGAGAAGTTGGTAGAGACTTTTCACTAAGGCTATCTTAGCAACCTATGTCCTTGAAGTCTATAGAGACATTCTGGCAGGAGTTGGGGCACCCCTCTATTTAGTGAGTGAAGTTTGGGACCAGCAAGGTCTGAGCTATAAAAGTCATGACTAACAGGGCATATGGAAACTTCTGAGACATAGCACAGATGGTAAGCTCACAGCATGAGCTTTTGGTCCTCCAGACAATGGGAAAGGAGGCAAATTTGACCTCATACGTATCAATGTTAGAGACTTCCAAGAGGATCTTTAATGATCTTTGGCTCCTGGGTTTTCCTGAAAATCAACCAGGAAACAACATCTACAACTACAGAATTCAAAGTGGGGTCATCATTCATGGTACAGTGAGACCAAGGATAAGCTGGAGACAGCTGGTACTGACTCAGAAAAGCCAATTGTTAAATTTTCAGTATGAGCGTTTACACCCCAGAAATTGGCAAAGACTATAAACCAGGACTCTAGATTTCTAGACTCAAGTAATGGTGAAAATGTCAGTACGTAGCCTAAATTTAAAATGTGTCATGGGTACATTTAGGGGGAGGAAAAAAGGGGAGGGAGCCAATTGCTAAATATATATAGCATGCCTGCGAGTGAGACTGTGCACATTCTATGATATAAGGGGCAGTGTGGCATAGTAGTAGAGAAAAGATCAGCCTAAGAACCAGTACTGCCTTTGCCACAAACTGGAAGGACCTTGACAAGTCACTTAAATTTTTAGAGTCTTAGGAAAGTCTCTATATATGTAAGTTGTAAAGAAATTGCTAGCCTTTATTAGGAAAGACAGTGCCTCACTTGGAAGTTTCTTACACCAGTGAAATCACAGTTCCTGGCCTTGTACCTATCTTATGACTGTAATGTCACAGAAAAATAACTGATTCCTCTCCTCTGCTAAAGCTTCCTCTGGAAGCATTCACTCTCTTGGCAAAAGGGAAGCTGTGAACTGAGTTCAGAGTTCAGGCCTCAGCACTAGCGGTGGGTTTTCAACATCTTGGGAGTTCCAATGCTGCATCTTTTTTATTCTAATATCATACAGTAAATGTATTTTACACAGTAATGTGAATGACTTTTCATTTGGATAATACAAAGTTGGGAAGGAAATGAGAACTTTAATGGGAAATGGGGGGGAAAAGTCAATCATGACATACTTACTAAATACTGTACAATAATGATTTTTCATTTTAAACCCTAGACTGAACTAAGAAATGAACTTGGACCAAGTCACTGGGTAGCGATGTCCAGACAGGCTCATTTGGGAGGCACACAGGGCACTGGTTCTCACACATTTATCTTTCTTTCGTGTAGGGAACAGGTGTAACAGTATAGAGTAAGATTTCCTGTACCTGGCTACACTCATCCCCTTCCTACATGAGACTGACTACCCCCTTTTACATGAGAAAATCTAGGAACCTAGGATAGGGGAACAGATTGGAGAACAATTGGGTGAAAATAAACAAAGCAAGAAAACAAATCAATATTGTTGTGAGGATATACTATATACCATAGACTACCTATAGGACAAACAGGAATAGGGTAAAGAGTTTAGAGAACAGACTGTGAAAGAATATTCCTTTCAGCCTTTGGCAATTTGCCTGGAGGAAAGGAGCAAAGACAAAACAAATATGAGACTCAATTATTGAAAATCTAAGAAAGCAGCCAATAGAGACAATGAACTTTCCAGAAGCAAGATTGCCTCAATGCCTCATTTCCCAGGGGCTTATTTGTATAGGACTAGCAGGGGGAAAAAGGGAACACAATTCCAGAGCCTTTTCTAATTATTGGATCAATAATCATTTTATCACCTAGATTGTTGAGAGGAGGATTTCGTAAATGTACTGGATGATCACTCTAAGTAAGGGAAAAGATGCTTACAGGGAGAAGTATGGGAGAAGACAGAGGCTAAATCTATCTAAATTGCCATGAGTTGCTTGGAAGAGTTGTTTCCTGAAGGCTATAATCTTATTTTACTGTGCCACATCAAGGTGTACAGTTTTGAAGTTGTAAATAATTTTACCA
The DNA here is from genome assembly GCF_028372415.1 of Notamacropus eugenii. Lineage (NCBI taxonomy): Eukaryota > Metazoa > Chordata > Mammalia > Diprotodontia > Macropodidae > Notamacropus > Notamacropus eugenii. Next base: position 96,550,927 of record NC_092872.1, on the reverse strand, counting down.
CATCCTACACAGTACTTTAAGTTTGTACCCACTGTCTCTAATGATGCTGTGTGCGACCAGGGAGAGTGAATTCCAGGTTTATGGGTGGAATGCTGTATAATTATCAGTTGTGTTATGCTTTTGACGTAAATGCTTTTTGTTAAGTTAATTGAGTCTAATAGTTCATGTAAGATATGCCAGCGGGGGCTCAAGAACTACGATATGTCAGGAGTACAGCCACCCATAAGTATCATCCTTTGAACTCTGAGAATATTAGGAACATCCTCTCTGAAGACTCAATCTGCTAGCATAAGCACAAGTTAAGAAAGTAAACCTAGACAGAGGGAGGGGAGGAGAAAGTGGTATACACTACATTATTACAAGCATGTCATGAAGGTATGACAGTATAATAATTGGGAACTTTAACTAGTTGGCCACTTAACCTGAATTCTCTGCCCAAAGTAGAGCAGTTGATAGAGACTAGATTTGCCTTACTGATCATTTCATCCTTCAAAACATGAAGAAAGAAAAAGACTGAACTTCAAAATATGATACCATTCTGATAAATCAAGATGAACTGATTGCTAAAGCAGAGATGATGAAAACCACAGGTAAGTGCCTACTCCATAAGAGAGGTTGTGACAGAGAAGGAAATGAAAGTGAGATACAGTTTGACAGGCACCCTAGATTTTGGGAAAGTAGATTTCAAAGAGATTGAAAAAAAGTTGGCCCATGCAGAATGAAAAGAGTTCAAGAATGAAATTCTCAGGATAAAAGCGGAAAAGACTTTGATGAAGAGGAAAATTAAATCAATCAATAAGCACTTATTAGGTGCTTACTATGTACCAGAAAAGGAAGAGCTTCCTAAAGTGGTACATTTGGCTGCACAAAGAACTTAACCAAAAAGTCCAATTTCATTTGATAATTTAATTTTTTGACTGGCCCTCCTATTCTTACCCAGAAACACAAAGGCAACTTATGGGTCCAATCCCACTATTGATCTATATAAGAACTTTTACCTGCTCTGCTTCCAGCTATGGCCTATTTGTACCTCCTTAGGCAGCCTAGAGGTACATTCCTGGAGGTAACCATATTAGCACCAGACTTAGTGAGGGATCTTGATCCCTTAGTCTACTGCAGTTCAGAACTCTGAAGCTCAAGAAATCCTCAAAGCCTCATCCTGCCCAATAGAAAAGACCACAGTATATTTGTGCACCACCACACCTAAAACAAGGGAGGCTGGGAGTAAAGGAGGGAAAGAGGGAAAAACTAGAGAGACAACAGTGAGAGATAGAGACACAGAGAGAGACAGACAGACAGACAGAGAGAGAGAGAGAGAGAGAGAGAGAGAGAGAAGCAAAGAGAAAGGGAAAGAAGAAAATGTAGGATTTTCCAATATTTCCAGTCAAATTGCAATTACATGAGCTTTTAGTCAGTTTGATTTGTTTATGCCCCAGAAAATATGATCACATAAAGGAAATGTAGTTGGTCTTTTTAATTATACAATTTTTATTTTCAATGTAAGCTGTATTTCTTCCTTTCTCCTGTCTCCAATTTGGCAGACAATGTACTCAAACAATGATCTGTTTCCTCCCCCTAACCCCACCCTAATTGATCTCTCTGATTCAAATGCCTCCATACTCTATCCATTTTCACAACTACCAAAGTGATTTTCCTGAAGCATGGATCGGATCCTACCCATTCTACCCCCCACAAACACACACTCAATAAACTCCAGTGTCTCTCTATTACTAATAAATTAGTAGTAGTAGTAGCAGCAGTAGTAGTAGTAGTAGTAGTAGTAGTAGTAGTAGTAGTAGTAGTAGTGGTGGTGGTGGTGGTGGTGGTGGTGGTGGTGGTAGTAGTGGTAATAGCACTTCTGGAATCCCTGCTGTGTCAAGGCAGAGGGGCTTGTGTATGAGCTATGAGCTATGCTGTATACGGTTACACAAGATGGATAGGTCATAGTGGAGAGTTCTGACAAAAGGTGAGTAGGCTGGAGAAGGGAATGGCCAGCCACTCCAGTATCTTTGCCAAAAAAAATCTCTTGGACGGTATTATGGAGGACAAAGGTCTGACGTGATGTGGTCCAGGGGATCCAGAAGAGTTAGATATGCCTGAACAACGGCAGTAGAAGTAGTCATTGGTAGTAACAGTGGTGGTAACTTCTACTTTTATAGCACTTTAAGGTTGGCAAAGATAGTTCATTTCTTCTCATAATAATTCCAGGAGGTTGGTGCTATTTCTATCCCCATTTTAAGGATGAGGGAACTGAGACAAACGAAGGGCAAGTGACTTCCCCAGGGGTCAGACAGCTAGAAAGTGTTTGAGGTGGGACTGAATGCAAGCTTTCTGACTCCAGGTTCAATGCTCTGTCCACTCTACTACTTAGGTCTAAATACAGACTCCTCTAGCATTTAAAGCTCCTCATAACCTAGCCTTCTCCTCCTTTCCAGTATTCTTACACATCACTCCTTTTTTAAAAATTTCTCAATTACATGGAAAAACAATTTTTAACGTTTCTTGTTTTAAATTTTGAGTTCCCAATTCCCTCCCTCCGCCCTACTTGAGAAGGCAAGCATCTGATATTGTTTATGCATGTGCAGTCATGCAAATATTTCCATTTTAACCATTATACATTACTCCTATTCCACTTAGAGTGTGCTCCTACTATACTGGCTTACTTGCTGTTGCTGTCATGTAACACTCCCTCTTCCATCTCCATGCCTTTGGAACTACACCCCATGCCTAAGATTCTCTCTCTCCTAACCCCTGACTCTAGAATCCCTCCATTCACCCACCAGATTCTCTAAGAGTTTCTCTGTTCCCCTCCTCTCCCAGACAGTAGCTCATTTCTGTTTAAGGTTATCTGCTACTCTGCATGCATCTCACACTTATCTATGTATGGATATATTGTCTCCCCCATTAGAATGTCTGCTTTTTGAGAACAGGGACACTTCTCTTTTTCTTTGTATCCTTAACATTTATCATCGTGCTCAGCACATAGTAGGCACTTAAATCTTTCTTGGTTGATTGACTAAAAACAAAGATTTTGCAAAGAACTGGAACTTGAAGGGATGCCCATCAATTGGGGAATGGATGAACAAGTTGTGTTATGTGTTCTAAGAAATGATGAGCAGGATGGTTACAGAAAAACCTGGGAAGACTTAAATGAAGCAATGGAAAGTGAACTGAAAAGAACCAGGAGAGCATTGTACACTATAACAGCAATATTGTACAATGATCAACTGTGAAAGACAGCTATTCTCAGCAATAAAATGATCCAAGACAATTTCAGAGGACTTAAGATGAAAAAATGCTATTCACCTCCAACCAAAGAACTGATGGAGTCTAAATGTAAATCGAAGCATACTTTTTTAATTTTCTTTTTCTTTTTTTAAGTCTATGTTCTCTTTCACAACATGACTAATATGGAAATATGTTTTGTATGACTGTTCATGTATAATCTATATCAAAGTGCTTGTCTTCTCAATGAGAGAGGAGAGAAGTGATGGAGGAAATTTAAAACTCAAAAAGAAATTTGAATGAATGTTAAAAATTGTTACTACATGTAACTAAGAAAAAATAAAAACATTCTTTAATAAAAGAAAACAAAGATCTCTTTAATGAATACATGGCATGGAAAGGGAAATATTCAAAATCCTTCAGTTCTTCTTCCTTTCCTTTTTTCTTTTCCTCACTTTCCTTCCTATTCTCCTGTCCTTTTCTCCTTTAACTTCTTATTCCCCCACTCTTTGTCTATCTTATCCAGAGTATGACATGAATCATTGAGGGAAGAGAAGGCAGCAATGACCCGTCTATGTCATCCCTAAGGAGGAATGAGCAAAAGTAAGGCAAAACTCTCTAGAAGAGAGGGCAGGGTTGTGAAATGAACTCACTCCTTGTTCCAGAAAATCTGGAAGAGATGTGGTGTGTGAGGTGATCCAAAGGCTAGACAGATGTGAGTCAGCTAGGGAAATAAAAGGGAAGGGATGACTGAGTAGGACAATCTTGAAAACTGTTTGATTCAGTGATTCTTTTTTGTGCCACTATAGATACTTCAATACAATTCCAATACAACACTTATAAAGGGTGAGTTTCTATACTGAACATTAGTACTTCTGAAGCCATAGAAGGAAAAAGTACAAACTAACCCACAAAAATAATTCACTCCCCCTCCTCCAAAAAAAAAAAAAAAGCCCATCACATCCTGGGGAAAAAAAAACCATCAGGCTACTCCTCCCTGTTATGGTGTCATCAAGTTTTATGTAATTATTGGAACAGAAAACCACTGGGAGAAAGTGCATAGGCTACACCCTCACTAATTTGGGCTGGATTCTCATCCTGTTTCTGCCACTAAATGGTTACATGACTTTCGACAAACAGTTAAATTTCTCTAGGCCTATTTCCCTCTCTGTTAAAGGAGAGTTAAGCCTTCCAGCTCTGACAAATTTTATGAGTTTGATACTATCTCTCACAAAATGAAAAAAAGCAGTGTCTTTCATCCTTGTTTATGAAACTGAGGAATACAGTTGGATTCAGCTGGAACCTCGGAACAATGCTATGAATACTGACAAGACCTTAGAAAAGAAATGAGGCTATAGAGAGGGAGAGAGAAAGCGTGCAGAAGAAAATGGGCTGAATTGGGTTCATTTTTTCTTACATATTGTATCTCCCAATACAGAATCAATGTAGATATAATAGAAGGCAAGCCAGACTAGAAGCCAGGAACACTTGTGTTCATATCTGGCCTCTCACGTAAGACCACAAGCAAGTCATTTATCTTCTCTGTTCCCTGGGAAACTAAGACTATATGTTGTAAACAAATTATCTATCTGTGCAAGCAAGGGGGTTTGATGAAATCACCCGCCTAGATATATACCTTTCCCTTCTCGTTTCCCTAATACCTCAGTTGAATAGAACTCTTTGAGAGCAGAGACTGTTATTTTTGTCCCTAGCAAAATCCTAAAATTATCTAGAAGAAAGGGAGGTTGGAAAATGTTCTGGACCTGTGATTTAAGAAAAATATGTAGCCTGGAAGTGGTGCCAACCTGCAAATCTCTCCTTTCTCATTCTGTTTCCCTGAGCTGGGACTAGCTCACTTACCCTTCCTGAACTCATTTTGGTAAGTCATAATGGCATCCCTTGAGGAAAGGTCATGTGACTACAACTCTAATTCTTTCAGAGTCCTAGAGGTTACTCTGTGCAGAAAGACTATACTCCTTCCTCTCACCACTAATTTTCCTGAGCCCCCACTGGTAGGCTTCTTATTTCTACCTAATCCATCACAATGACACCTTTATGTTTTAAACATGAAACATTTACTAAACAATAAGGCCAAAATCAGAATAATCAGCATTTATTCAATAGAAGGTAAAGGTAGGAATAATCAAATATGACAGTCCAACCACAAACCCAAGTCATATTCTCCCATCAATGCAGACAGTATGCATGAAGCAGAGCAGACACACACACTCACAGAAACCTTCCAAGGAGGGATATAAATAGGAAAACCCATGTACCATTCACAACTCTGGATGGCAAACTGTTCTTGGTTTCTTTCCAAAAAAAAAAAAAAAAACCTGCACCATACATTACCTGCAGAGCAAAAACCATTTTTCAGCTATCTGTTCCTCTTCTGGTCCTCACAAATTCTGCTGTAGAAATTGGATTTTCTGCTACTCTTGGCTTTCTGAAGTAGTAACAAGCTCTTTAGCACGCAACCACCCTTATCAGCACATAATGGAAAGGTCATGCATTTTCAGTGACAAGTAATTCACTTCCAAACTTCTCAGAGTTGCTCTGGAACTATAAGCAGTTTCTCCTTCTCAAGCTGATGTAGTGACAGAGCTTTGAAGCCTCTCTCCAGACAGATTTTTTTTTGAACAGATGATTCACTTTATTGTGAATCAGTCCTCAACTGGACCACCATCATCATTGTCATGTCAGGTTTCAACAAAGAGAAAAAGCACCAAACTTGCCCCCCAACAATGGCTTTAAATCTCTGCAGTAGGAAGAAGCCATAAAGACAAGTAAAAGGTGATACTGAAAAAGCTGGGGATGACCTAGTTGTGCCTCCTCCATATTGTGAAAAAGACTCAATTTCTTTTGGAGGAAGGAAAGAAAGTGACTGGAAAAATAATCGAACAAGAAAAGACTCCCATCATACAAAGCTGTTATTGTGACAGGGATACTAAAAACACCATCTCAGAAAAAGAGAATTGTTTCAAGACATCTACAAGCATAACCTCGAAGGAAAACACAGATTGGGCACAAATTCAACTAGAATTCCTGAAAAAGATGAAGCATGAGTTTAAAAAAATTTTTTGAAGTTTTTTACAAATGAAATAAAAATGCTAGAGGAAATGGAAAAGAAATCAAAACTATAGGAGAAAGAACTGTTGAGAGAATCAACAGTTTCACACAAGAGGTACAAAAACTTGCCCAAGTAACAAAGTCTCTGAAAATTAGAATAGAATAAATAGAAACCATGACTCTATGAGACAAGAAATATTTTTTAAAAAAACAAAGTCAAAAAACTGAAAAATTAGAATGAAATGTAAGGTATCTCATAGCAAAAGTGACTGACATGGAAAACAGATCAAGGGGGAAAATATTTAAAAATCATTAGACTACCTAAAAGCCATGAGCAAAAATAAAAGCTTAGAGAGATCATATTTCAAGAAATCTTAAAAGAAAATTGTTCTCTTAGAATCTCTTAGAATCACCAGTGATTCTCTTAGACTCTACCAATAGAAACCTCATAGTCAAAATTCAGAGCTTCCAGGTCAAAGAATAAATTAGTGAAAAGATTTTAGTGCAAGTTATCAAGGTACTAGTCAGAATCACATCCAACTTAGTAGCCACCACCAGAAAGTACCAGAAAGCTTGGAAGATGATACTACAGAAAATAAACAATACAGGCTTATAGTCAAGAATAACTAAGCAAAATTAAGTATAATCCTATGGGGGGGGGGGGCAATTTTAAGAAAAGATGACTTCCAAGCATTCCTAATGAAAAGACCAGAGCTGAAGTTCAAACAGAAGAATGAAGAGAAACATTAAAAAGATAAATACAGGTAAACAATCATAAGGGACTGAACAAGGATAAGTTGCTTACATTCTAATTTCAGGAAATGATAACATGTGTCCCTTCTAAACCTTATTGTCATTAGCAGTCATAGTCTAAGACCAGACAAAAGACCTAGTAGTGGTTATGCTATATGATGATGACCTTAAAAGAAAAATGAAAATAGAGGGGAATAATTTACAAGGGTGGTAAAAGAAAGGAATGTTAGGAGAAGAAATCTGTGCAAACAAGGAAAAAGAGTAGGGAGAGCAGATAACATTTAACTCGCATATGAACTCTTCAAAGGAGGAAAGAATACATAGTCTTGGGTAAAGAAATACATTTCATTTAACAAGGAATTAAGAAGGAAAAGAGAGAAGAGGGAACCGGAGAGTAGATTAAGGAGGGGATTGGCACTAAGCCAAATAAACTCTAAGAATAAACAAAAATAAGTATAACTCTTTTTGAACCAGAAAAGAATTGAATTAGAAGAGACCCCCATCAATTAGCAAAGTGATAAACAAGTCATGATATATAAATGCGGTGAATACTATTGTGCTAAAAGAAATAATGAAGGGGATAGGTTTAGAGAAACTTGGGAAAATTTATATGAGCAGATACAGAAAGAAGTGAACAGAATCAGGGGATAGGGAGGGGAGTATGCAATAACAACAATATTGCAAAGATAAATTAAGACATATGACTTCAAAAGAACTACCATTTTAGAGGAACAATGATAAAAATGTGCTATCCACATCCCGATAGAAAGATTAAAGATTTAGTACGGAATGAGACATATATGCATGCATATGTCGACTACGTACAGACATACAGAGAGAGAGAATGGCTATATATGTATGTATATGTGTATTTACATAAACACACATATATAAAGGTAAACACATATACACATACATGGTTTTCTTTTGGACATGGCCAATGCAGAAATTTGCTTTGTTTAGCTACACATGTTTGTAACAAGGGTTTTGTTTTTCTTTTGTTCTCAATGGAGAAGAGGAAGAAAAAGAAAAAGATTTTTGTTGATTGAAAAAAATAAATATATATGATTCTTTCTAAAATGGTGTTTTGCAATTTTTTAATTGAACTGAAATAAAAAAAGGGACTTTACCATGAGAATTAAGTTTATAAGAACCTCATTGCAGATGTCATTCTACTCAACCTCTGACATCTATTCAAATTGGCAAAGAGGAAGTTTGGTTCATTTTTTTAACCTACAAGTTCCTTATCTGATTCTCATGTACTGGCACTATCTATCCTTCAGAATCTGGGTGATGGCATTTTTTTGGTTGCACAACATTTTATTAAATTTCTTAAGATGTTGATGGGGGAGTAACGGTGATAGTTTGCCCTACCACAGCTCTTAAGTAGTAACCAAAGAGCTGCTATCAAATGGGGTTTTTGTACAAGGGATGAGCTTCCTTTAGAAGTCTCTACTACATCTGCTGTTGTCATACTGTGGTCAAAGAAATAATCACCAGCCCCTGTTATAGAATAGCCAAGGCATGTTTCCTTGATTAAAATGTAGCTACATGGGAGAGATTCACCATAGATATCATAGACACTTAATCCGGTCTGGACAATAAGAATCTCCCAGCAGGTGGAGCAAAATTAAACGTTTTGTAATTCTTTAGAGAACCAATGGATGGGAGGCACAGGATCAAACGAGGGGGAGTGCAGTACAAAAAAAGATAGAATATTACTATTTTAGAGAATAATGAACCAATAAAACTTCAAAATTAATGGATATATTCAGAGATGAACTACTGAGATTTAACAAGTTCCTCTAGCATATTCAGAGAAAGGTAAAATATTAACAGTAATGAACAGAGACTGTTCCAGTTTTATCTTTTATATCCCCAGGGTCTAGCATATAGCACATGATTAATAATTGTGAATATGACCCATGGCCCAGTATCCCAGGCTCTAGACTTACATGAACTAGCTCAAGTATGAAAGCAACACAATTAGCTTGGTTTTCTCCCACTCAGTTTCCTCTGGTAATTTCAGAATATAGCTTAAATAGAGTTCACTTTTAAGTCTCCTTGGAAATAGATTAAAGTGTCCCCAGTTCTTACGTAAGCACTTAGGGTAGCAATGTATATTGTGTAGGGACAGTCTTTATTCATAGATAATGTATTGTGTATGTATATATGTATGTATGTTTGTGTATATATGACTCATAATAGCCAATTATTACTACTTTCTTCCCTTTCCGATGAGTCCTACCTCCTCCCCCAGGGCTCTATAAGGTCCCCTAGAGTCATAGCAACATCCTATGGCTTGCAATGCCCTTGAAAGAGAAATGAACTTGAGGCTGCTAAAGAGGAAAGCCACTATCCATCTGACCTGCGCTATACAAATAACTCACAGAAGTAGAGTTCAGGCTTTTTGCTCCCCTATAACATGGTTCAGTCCTCTTTCTCTTCTTCAAGTTTTGGTACTATATACATGATTGTCTTTTCCACCAAGAAGTTCAGGGATAGGTGTGAGAAAGAAGAATGCCCACTCTTACCCTACACCCCAATGTCAGTACGTGGGGTTAAACTCCATCTGCCCTATTCTGGTTACGGCTCTGATGCAGAACTCAATGTAGCCTCAATGTATATGGAACTCTTTGATCTTATTATCAAGTCTATAAAGAGAGAATATTCTACTTCCTGGTTTTTTTCCTTAGTCCTGCAAATTGTATTTTGCACTTTCTCAAATCCAGAAAAGTCCAATGAGAAGTTGTTTTGACAGTAAATCTCTGTATATGGAAAGCAAACGGAACCCTGGCTTTGACGCCAAATCAGCAGACCTAACTTTAGCAGCACTCTCCCATAACACACACACTATCATTCAGCAGATCCTTACCAGTTTCCTTACCAGTTCTACACATGCACAAATTCATCTTGTTCATAAAATTCATGCAGTTACTGATATCAATGTCTCTGGCAAAAAGTCTCCTTCAATGTAGTAGAAATAAGAGTTACGGCTTACAAAAGTATGTGAAGTGGCTCTGGGTGGTACTCACATAAGAAAAAGAAATAAGGGAGGAATCCCTTGAGACACAGAGCCCCTTGGAAGCATTTTGTGCTCTGATCTGGGAACAATAACCATAATAGCTAGCATTTGTATAACAAAGTTTGTAAAGTATTTTACATTGGCTACATCTCATTTGATCCTCACAACAACCCTGTTCAGCAGGTATTATCACCCAGATTTTACAGAAGAAGAAACTAAGGTTAAGAGAAGTTCAGTAACTTGCCCAGTGTTTCACAGTGACTAAGACTCCTGGGTAAGTCGCTAAACCTCTATTTGCCTCAATCTCCTCAACGTTAAAATGGCGACAATAGATCATCTACGCCTCAGTGGGGATCAGATGAGATATTTGGAAAAGCACTTAGCACAAGGCAGTAGATGCTGCATAAATGTTTATTCCTTTCCTTTCCCTTAATCCTAGCTGCCTCTTGAGAGCTAATCCCCACGTACTTGCAATCTGAAGTATCAGAAAAAGAATCCCATAAATTTCATTTTATGGCAACTTAGGCTCAAGAGTCCAAAAGGAACCGTGCAGATTAGGGAGCAACACTAAAGTGCCAGAGAGGGAGAAAAGAGACAGAGAAAGACAGAGAGGGGAAGGGGAGAGAGAGAGAGAGAGAGAGAGAGAGAGAGAGAGAGAGAGAGAGAGAGAGAGAGAGAGAGAGAGAGAGAGAGAGAGGAGAGAGAGGGAGAGAGAGAAGAAGAAGAGAGAGAAAGAGGGAGAGAAGGAGAGAGAGAGGAGAGAAAAGAGAAAGGAGAGAAAAGAGAGAGAGAGAAAGGATAAAGAGAGAGGAGAGAGAAAAAGAGAGAGAGAAGGAGAGAGAGAGGAGAGAAAAGAGAGAGAGAGAAGGAGAGAGAGAGGAGGGGGGGAGAGAGAGAGAAGAAGAGAGAGAGAAAGAGAGAGAGAGATGGATGGATGCAATGAGAACAGAACAATGATCTGCAAGCCATGAGACAGGCTTGGGGGGAAGGTTACGTATCCATTGCAGATGTAGCCATTGTAAGTCTGCCCTACCTGCTATGGATCTGTAACCTTCCCACTGTGTGGGAGAATCTAAGGGGTGAACTGGGAGTGAGAATAATGCTCCCCCCTCCCCAGATGTACAGAATGGACAGCAGCCACAATAAGGAAATCTGCATGAATCAATTGATGTCAATTCTGAATTTAGGCAATGAGAATCAATTGTGCATGTTCAAGATAGGAAAAACTATATAGGTGTCATACTAAATAGAGTGCCAGACTTAAGAATCAGAAAGACCTTCTTTCAAATCTTCCCTCAGATAAGTACTAGCTTTGCCACACTAGGCAAGTCACTTGACTTCTCTCAGTCTTGTACCCTTGGTAGGATAGTGTCACAATATTTCTTGCTTTCCCATTATTATTATTATTATTACCCCTCTAATGACTCCTTCGTGCTGTTCTGTGTAGTACAGATATCAATGTATTTGTCATATCCTCTATAAGCCATGAGTTCCTTGGGGGCTGGGACATGTCTTATTCATCTTTGCGTACTCTGTGGTGCCTTGAACACAAAAGGTACTCGGAAGTATTGTTTGAATACATGCATACACCCACATATATATACACACATGTACACACATATGCATGCAGATGTATTAAAATATAGAAATATCGTATATTATATATAAAACAAAAAGATGAAGAAACTCTCACTTGATCTTTTGTGAAGTTTTGTGGAAATATCCTCCATACATGTAATGTATCAGCAAGCTTTTTGTATCAAACACACACACACACACACACACACACACACAATGATTTTAAAATCCATCCACAACTCTTCCAATAAAAAAGAATTCAATTCTGTTCCTCTCATAATGGAAATACAAAGACCCTAACTGAAACAATCCCTGTCCTCTCAGAGTTCACTTACATTCTATCAGGAGAGTCAGCATGTATACACAGAAGAGTAAATAAAACAAATCTGAGGCATTTTTGTAGGGGAAGGTACCAGTAGGGTGGGTAGGGAAATCATGAAAGTTCTCATAGGAAGGGATGACAATAGTAGCACCCACCTCACAGGGTCGTTGTGAGGATCAGATGAGATTTTGTAAAGTACCCTTGAAGTTTTAACATGCTAACAAATGGAAGTCATTATCATTAGCCTTCAAGTAAAAACGATTTAGAAAAAAGTTTTCGTTGACTACTATGGCCCTACAAACAATATCTATCAATGGTATATATTTAGTCAAAAATTATTTTAAAACCATAGATTGAATTAATAAAAGTATAATATTCAAAGAATCACCAAGTTACAGAATCTCAACATTAGAAGAGTACCTAAAGATAGAAATTACCTTATACTTAATCTTTTGCAGAGGTTCTTAACTTTTTTTTATGTATCATGTACCCCTTTAGCAATCTGATGAACCCTATAGACCTCTTCAAGAATAATGCTTTTAAATGCACAAAATAAAATAGATGGGAGTATAAAGAAAACTAATTATATTCAAGGCAAGTCAATAAGTTTTTATTAAGCCTTGCTATGTACCAGGCATTGGGAACAGAATACATGCAGAAAGATAAAAGGTCCTTAGCCTCAAGGGGCTTACTTTCTAATAGGGGAAGAAAACGTGCAAAAAGAAGCTGAAAAGTGTGGGTGAGGGTAGAGGGAGAAGCAGGTGGGGAGGGGGACCATGGTGGAGAAAGTCCAAAGAGTCAGGATAGAAAGATATGAAGACATGGCTGGCTTCAGAACCTTCTTTATACTGGAGGTTCTGGGAGGAACTGACTAATCAGAGAGGGCAGACATAAGGATGGCCTGTCCTGGAAATAGAAGGCCAAGGTCAGAGTGTCCTCCCAGCAGCTCTACTGTGACATATTAGAGAAAGCCCAGAGAGTCAAGAGTAGAGCCCTGAGAAGAATGAGGACACGGTAGTCCTCGGCACTTTTCTTAATTCTTTTTCCCATCCTAGATCACAGACACCCTGAAATCTATACATGGACCCCTTTGGGGTCTACAGATTCTGGTTAAGAATTCTATCTAACCTAATCCCCTCCTTTGACTCTTGAGGAAACTAAGATCCAAGAGATTAAATGACTTGCTCAAGATTATACATGTAACTAGTTAGTCTAATGTGTACTTACAATGGAATCCCCCTAAAACAGTGTCAACAGATGATTACACAGCTTTCACTTAAAGACTTAATGGTGGGGGCTTACTACTTTGAGGGACAGCCTCTTCTATATAAAAGTTGTATGTTTTTGTACTCCATACTGTTAAAACTACATCTGGAGAACTATGTTCAATTAAGAAGTATATTCATAAACAGAGAAGCCATATGGGAGAATGCTGGAACTGGAGTCAGAATGACCTAAGTTGACATACACTGCCTGCTACTTACAGCTGAGTGAGCAAACTCAGACAACTCTTGATCTAATAAGTTATACTATCAGTTCAGTTAGACTCTGCATTGATGGAGTGACTACCTGATCAATGAAATAAGAAGTTCCAATGTATTGCTATGTTAACAAACAAGAATGTATCTAGAGCATAGTGAATAAGATTGTAGAGAGTCTACAGACTATGTCATATGAGAAATCAGTTGAAGGAAATAAAGTTATTCAACCTGGAAAGGGGAAATCTACAGAAAAATATGAAGCTATCTTCAGATATTTGAAGAGCTATTTTGCACAAGAGATGAAATAATCTATCATGGTACCAGATGTCAAAACTAAGATCCATCAACTAATGTCATAAGGAACTAGATTTTCTCAACATAAGAAAGACTTTTCTTTCAAAAAATATAGCTGTCCAATACTAGAAAAGGCTACATCATAAGACAGTGAGTTCCCCATCACTAGAGATATTCAAGTAAAGACCTTGACCATCTGCCTAGGATGTTAGAGGAAGAATTTCCACAATGCAAGAAATGTTGAACTAGAATGACTCTGAATTCTAACGTTCTTAGCAACACAGACCCATGATGGCACCCACTGGTAAGGAGGTAGCTTACCTTCTCTGATTCACACGAGAGCTTTTATTCTTCCCTGCTTGTTTTTGTTTTTGTGGCCTTAAGGCCAACAGTTCTCAAAATGTGGTCCTCAGACCCCTAGGGATCCCTGAGACCCTTTCAGGGTACCCACAAGACTATAAATATTTTCATAAAAATACTAAGATGTTATTTGCCTATCAAAATATTCCTCCCTTTCCCAACTATTTATTGTGTGAGGCCAGATTTTTCCATCTACTTTAAACAAAATACATCAGAACATACTTATGAATGAAGAAATACTTATGAATGTTGTTTTCTATTATACCAGAGTTTAAGGACATTTGCACATATGTAAAACACTGCCACTCTTCTCACTAATTTTTTTTTAAATATAATCCCCTTTCAAAAAATGTTTTTGTTACATGTTTATTACTAATAGTATTATTATTAATAATTGATTACTATCATTATTTTTAAATTTACAAATAAATATCTTAAATCTTAGAAGTTTTTATTTCTAATACTATGAATATTGATAGATATAACCCTTATGAAGAAAATCTATTTGGGGTTCTCAATAATGTTTAAGAATGTAAAGGGGTTCTGAGACCTAGAAGTTTGAGAACTGCTGTTCAAGACCCAGTACAGGCAGAGTCAAGATGGTGGAGTAAAAGCAGGGAATCCCCTGAGCTCTCCTAAACCTTCCTCTAAACAACTTTAAAATAATACCTCAAAATGAATTCTGGAGTGGCAGTACCAACAAAAGGACAGAGTGAAACAGTCTTCCAGGCCAAGAAAACTTAGAAAATTGTCATGAAAGTCCTGTCTCACAGGCTGAGAATGATGCTCAGATCAGTGCAGGCTGAGTCTGGCAAGTCAGAAGAAGGCTTTAGGAGTGACTGAATCAGTGATGGCAGCTTCTGGAGCTCTTGGCTCCCCAGGTCAAGGAGAAAATATTACAAGCAATCAGAAAGAAACAATACTAGTATTGTGGAGCCACAGTCAGAATAATACAAGATTTAGCAGCTTTTACATTAAAGGATCAGAGAGCATGGAATATGATATTCTGAAGGACAAAGTAGCTATGGTTATAACCTAGAGTCAGAAAAATTGAGTATAATCCTTGCTGGGGGGTAGGGGGACAGAGGGCATGGATATTTAATGAAACAGAAAACTTTCAAGCTTTCTTGATAAAAAGACTAGAAGCCGAATAGGATATTAGATTTTCAAATACAAGATTCAAGAGAAGCATAGAAAAGGTAAACCAGAAACAGAAATCATAAGAATTCAATAAGGTTAAATTGTTTACATTCCTACATGGGAAGATAATACTTATAAATAATAAGAACTTTATCATTATTATGGAAGTTAGGAGTATACATAGACAGAGGGCATGGATGTGAGTTGACTGTGATGGGATGATATCTAAAAAATAAAATTAGGGGTGAGAAAGAGGAACTCCCTGGGATAAAGGAAAGGCAGAAGTAGAATGAAGTAAATTATTTCACATAAAAGAGGCACAAAAGAGCTTCCTTTACAGTGGAGGGCAAGATGGGGAGTGTCAGACAATGCTCAAACCTTACTCTCATCAGAGGAGGCTCAAAGAGAAAATAACATACACACTCAATTGGATATAGAAATCTATCTTACTCTACAGGAAAATAGGATGGGAAGGGGATAAGAAAAAAGAGAAGGGCTGACAGAAAGGACAGAAAATTGGGGAAGGTGGCACTCAAAACATTATTGAGGAAGGAAAGGGAAAAAAGAAAGAGAGAAGGACAAATGGAGGAGAAATAGGATGGAGGGAAGTATACAGTAATTTTAACTGTCAAAATTGTTTTACCCTCTGACTCTAGGAACTGTAAAAAAATTTACAGCAAGTTTCTCTGACAAAGGCCTCATTTCTCAAACTATATAGAGAACTGAGTCAAATTTATAAGAATACAAATCGTTCCACAATTGATAAATGTCAAAACATATGAAAAGACAGTTTTCAGATGAAAAAATCAAAGCTGTCTATACTCATATGAAAAAATATTCTAAATCACTATTGATTAGACAAATGCAAATTAAAACAATTCTGAGATACCATTTCACAACTATCAGACTGGCTAATATGACAGAAAAGGAAAATGATAAATGGCGTAGAGAATATGGAACATTGGGACACTAAAGCACTGTTGGCAGAGTTGTAAACTGATTCAGCCATTCTGGAGACCAATTTGGAACTATGCTCAAAAGGTCATAAAACCATGCGTACCCATTGACCCAGTAATATCACTACTAAGTCTATATTCCAAAGAGATTGAAAGAAAAGGAATTATTTGCACAAAAATATTTATAGCAGCTCTCTTTGTGATGTCAAAGAATTGGAGATTGAGGGCATTTTCATCAATTGGGGAATGGCCGAATAAGTTGTAATATACGATTGTGATAGAATACGTTGTGCTATAAGAAAATGATGAGCAGGATGTTTTCAGAAAAACCTGGAAAGACTTACATGAACTGATGCCGAGTAGAGTGAACAGAACCATGAAAACATTGTACACAGAAACAGCAACATTGTGCAATGATAAACTTTGTTAGACTTAGCTCTTCTCAGCAATACAATGATCTAAGACAATTCCAAGAGACTCATGATGGTAAATGCTACCCAACATCCAGAGAAAGAACTATGTAGTCTGAATGCAGACTGAAGCACACTATTATACTTCCTTATACTCTCTCAGTACCATAAGCCATTATTACAACAAACAACTTAGAACAGTGGAAAGAAAGCTGCATTTAGAGATGGAAGACCTCTGTTCAAATCCTAGTTATGTAACTTATAAGCAGAGACCTTAGGCAAGTCACTTCACCTTTCCAGATTCTAGCTTATTCATCTATAAAATAATAAGAATGGACAAAATGAACTGAAAGATTTCTTTCCAGTTCTCTATAATTCTAAGACAGCACACAGTTAACCTTATTTGTTCACATAAGTTCTCCATTTTGAACGGATATATTATCACTAAAAACAGGAGGAGATGAGCAATTATGTGGGGAAATTTCTTCTGTCTGCAAAAATGCTGAGAGGGTGAGCCCAATTATATATATAATAGATCACATTTTTCCCGAGCTTCTGAAGGCTTAGTCAGAGCAAATTATCAGTATCAAATCTCTTTCTTTCAGAAACTAGCATGGTTCATGCTTCATTAAAGCTTTTAAGAGCTACTTACTGTTAAAGGAGTTGTCATGGGGAAGAAATAATGAGGGGAAAAGAAGAAGAGAAGGAGATATATAGATATACACATATACATAAGTGTATACATACATACACATATACCTTATATATATATATATATGTAATTTATTTATTCTTCAGATTTAGGGATAGTGTAACATGAGACTGACCACTGAGCCCAACCCTTATAACCACGCATACAACATAAAGATGTTCAGGCTACAAGTGGAGCTTTTGAGAGAATCAGGATCATGTATAATGGAAGTGCCTTGGAGAAATCTGGAGCATACACTTACATTCTATAACTGGTTCCACTTTACTGACCCCGTGGTGACTAGGATCTTCTTTGGTTGGCTGTGGTACCATAGCCAAAAATGGGGTGGGGGGGTGGCATTCAAAGGCACTGGTTGGTCTCATCTCCTCTCATTCTTTACTTTCTCTATATCATGGCAGTATTCTGACAGAGCTATGAAAAGTAAAGTCTTGAGTTCTTCCCATCTGAGCTATGCAGGTGACCAGTGAATACAAACCTCCATTCTTTTCCTCTTCGTTTGTTCTTTCATTTTAAGTGAAGGTGAATGGGCTAGTTCTGGAAGAGCCTCATCTGAGATAAAACTGACAGGCATTTGCTGTGGGAGGGTGAAGCTGTCTAAGTCTCTCCCTCATGGTTCTAGTGGTACCCCTGAGGGGCTGGGAGTATTTTCTTCTAATGCTATCAGCCTGATGCTTGTCTCCTTACAATCTGTCTTTTATTGGAATGCCACCAGATTGGAAGAAGTCAAAATAAGAGAAGGCGACAAGGGTATGTACTGGTCCCTTCTGAATACCCCAAGGTGTAAAGGAAGGTTTAACTATAGATGTCATAGAGATGTTCAGATTCATGAATAGGCAGAGTCAACTTTATTTGTAGAAAGATTTAAAGAGACCATAATCAGGATCCCCATCCCCAAATATAAACCTACCACCTGTTCCTACAACATTAGAGCTCTATTTGTTTGGGGACTTGATGTTTTTTCTACCTGTCTGAGTCTCCCTTCAATACCACAAACACCCCTGACACACCAACCCCAATTATCATACTTAAGCTTTTATCTGCTGACACCTTAATTAATCATCCAATGATTAGTAACTTGAAGGACAGCTCAAAAAAAATGTCATTGTTGTTCAGTAGTTTCATTCATGTCAAACTCTTCATGACCCATTTGGGATTTTCTTGGCAAAGATAATGGAGTAGTTTGCCATTTCCTTCTCTAGCTTATTTTAAGGATGAGGAAACTGAGGCAAACAGGATTAAGTGGCTTGCTCAGGGTCATACAGCTAGTGATTTGAGCTCAGGAAGAGTTCAACCTAGCTACCTCCAGAGAAAGAATAGGACACCAAATAAGCATGTAGTCCAGCTGGGAGGAGAAAAAGGCACCGACAATAGATAAACAACCTGAGTTTGCCCAGGGCCAGTCCTGGGGAGAAGAGACAACATCAGGAGCATTTCTGCATATTTTTCTCATTGTTCTTTGTTCATATCCAGCAAAGCAAACCAAGAGTTCTCCTTCAATTTCACTTAATATTAAAGTACTGAGTGTAAAGAAAATAAGTTCTATTTCTCTAGAGGCAAAACTTGAAAAATAGATTGCACCTGCATATTGAAGGAGTTGATTAAGTACTGAGAGAAGATGGGGAAAGAAGAGAGTGGACACAAGAAGTAGGAAGAGAGAAAAGAGACAGAAAGGGGTGGAGAGGGGAGAGATGGAGAAAGAGAGATAGAAACAGGAAAAAGCAAAGACAAACAAAATCAGAGAATATGGTGGACAGCAGCTTAATAATCAAATCCCTTGGCTTAGGCTACAACAAGAGAAAGACCTCTAAAAATATTGTCAACAAAAATGTAGCTACTGGGATTTCAATGAGATTTTAACAAGACCACAGGATCATAGAATAATAGATCTGGAAGGAAACTTGGAAGAATTTAATCTAACATCCTCATTTTGTATATGAGGTCTCAGGCTTAGAATTTTTTAAAATATCTATGGTTTTTATTTAATGTAAAACATTTCCATATTAGTCATTTTGTACAAGAAAACTCAAATAAAAAATGAAAGAAAGTGGAAAAATAGCATGCTTCAGTCTGTATTCAATCAATATTGGGTTTTTTTTTCCTCTGGAGGTAGTATGCTTCATCATTAGTCCTTTGAGATTATCTTGGATCCTTGTATTGCTGAGAATAGCGGTCATTCACAGTTCTTAAATGAACACTATTGCTCTTACTATGTATGACATTCTCCTTGTTCTGTTTGCTTCACCTTGCATCCGTTCATGAAAATCTTTCCATGTTTTTCTGATATCATCCAGCTTGTCATTTCTTATAGCACAATAATATTCCATTACAATCATATACCACAGCTTGTTTAGTCATTCCCCAATTGATGAACATTCCTTCTATTTCCAATTCTTAACCATCACAAAAAGAGCTGCTCTAAATACTTTTGTACAAATAGTTCCTTTTCCAAATTTTTGATATCTTTGGGATATAGACCCAGCAGTGGTCTTGCTGGATGAAAGGGTATGCCCAGTTTTATTTTGAGCATT